>NC_135968.1:21569944-21920351 GCF_053455715.1 Rhinoraja longicauda | reverse complement strand
GATCTGTCGATGCTGTTTTACACTGAGGAGAGACACAAAATGCTGGAGTACCTCAGTGGGTCAGGCAGAATCTCTTGAGAGAAGGAATAGGTGATGTTTCAGGTCAAGACCCTTCTTCAGACCTAGAGTCGCGGGAGAGGGAACCTAGAGGAATAAAAAGATACAGAACAGGTCAGAGCCGGCACCAATGACCAAAGAGCCCACAATGGTGCATTGTTGGCTGTGTTGTGTTTTGCTTTTTCTGACCATTTGCAAGCAAGAGGATTGGCACAATGGTTATCAAAAATTACAGCAGGCAAGTGGGCACAGGAATGGTCAATGGTGTTTAATGCAGATAGGTACAAGGTGTTGCATCTTGGAAAGTCAAACCAGGGCTGGGGTGATGGGTGAAGGGGACCATGTACAAGTTGGGATAGAACGTAGAATATAGAACATAGTACGATAGTGCAAAGCAGGCACTTCAATAGTTCAATGGCTCTTTATTATCACATATACAGACATGTACAGAGAAATTATTTTTTTGCATACAGTTAAGTAAATTATTGACATACCTAAACACAATCCCTGATAGTACAAAGCGTATAGAAATAGTCCACTAAGACCGCCAGGTTTTGGCTCCATTTTTAAAATCCAGTCCGTTCTGCACGCTCGGTCTCCTGGTGCGGTGCCGGATTCAGGCGAGCCCCAGGCTGCTGCAGGACCTCCAGCAGTCATGTCCATCTGGATCGCCCATCGTCCCCATCCTCGCCCATCTATCTTCAGCCTTTGTGCCATGGGGGCGCCTCCTGCAGCCGACCTTGAGTGTGCGCAAGGTTCAGTCCTTGACCCTGCATCCGTCATCACCAGCTCCACCTGTCCTCTCTGGTTTTCCAGTCCTCTGGGCATGAGCAGTGGCCGGGCCCGCCGGCTCCCTCTACAGGCCATGGCCTGCGGCCTCCAGCCTTCCCAGCCCAAAACGTCCACGTCTAACTTAATGGCAGGTATCACAGAAAGCTGGAGTAACTCAGCGGGTCAGGCAGCATCTCTGTAGAGAAGGAATGGGTGACGTTTCGGGTCGAGACCCTTCTTCAGACTGATGTCAGGGGGGGGCGGGACAAATAAAGGATATAGGTGGAGACAGGAAGACAGTGGGAGAACTGGGAAGGGGGAGGGGAAGAGAGGGACAGAGGAACTATCTAAAGTTAGAGGTCAATGTTCAAACTGCTGGGCTGTAAGCTGGCCAAGCCAAATATGAGGTGCTGTTCCTCCAATTTGCAGTGGTCGACCTGAAACGTCACCCATTCCTTCTCTCCAGAGATGCTGCCTGACCGCTGAGTTACTCCAGCATTTTGTGATACCTTCGATTTGTACCAGCATTTACAGTTATTTTCCTACACTCCTAACCTAATGGCAGGATCAACTCTTATCTGCCTGCACTTAATCCTTAAAGCTCCATCAATTTCCCTCCTGGGATAAATAAAGTTCTGTCGTATCCTATCGAATCATGTCGTATCGTATCCGTTCCCTGCATATAGCGGCAACAAAGTTTTTGCCCGACCTCCTGTTGATGAAAGAAGTTGGTCAGAAATTGCACAGAGTAGATGACTCTGGAGATGAGCATGGATGTGGAGTTAGCAGTAGATAAGCTGAGGCAAGATCTTGGTCAGCCAATGCTTCAGGCAACAGCTGCGCTTCAGAGGCGACGAAATGCTTGGATGTAACGAAGGCCTGGGATTTGAACATGGGAAGCATGGAAATTCCCTTCATCCTTGAAGATCCTGGAGGTTAAATCAACTCTTTGACGCAACCATGTGAACTCAAAAAACTTCCCAAATCAAGTCATTTGCTATGATTTCTGATGACAATAGACAATAGACAATAGACAATAGGTGCAGGAGTAGGCCATTCAGCCCTTCGAGCCAGCACCGCCATTCAATGCGATCATGGCTGATCACTATCAATCAGTACCCCGTTCCTGCCTTCTCCCCATACCCCCTCACTCCGCTATCCTTAAGAGCTCTATCCAGCTCTCTCTTGAAAGCATCCAACGAACTGGCCTCCACTGCCTTCTGAGGCAGAGAATTCCACACCTTCACCACCCTCTGACTGAAAAAGTTCTTCCTCATCTCCGTTCTAAATGGCCTACCCCTTATTCTCAAACTGTGGCCCCTTGTTCTGGACTCCCCCAACATTGGGAACATGTTATCTGCCTCTAATGTGTCCAATCCCCTAATTATCTTATATGTTTCAATAAGATCCCCCCTCATCCTTCTAAATTCCAGTGTATACAAGCCCAATCGCTCCAGCCTTTCAACATACGACAGTCTCGCCATTCCGGGAATTAATCTAGTGAACCTACGCTGCACGCCCTCCATAGCAAGATGAGTTGTATAGTAACGAAAAAAGTTAACAACAATTTGTGCTATTATTTTGCTTTGTTCCCCAAGTTTAGTATAGTTTAGTTTCACTTTGAGAAACAACATGGAAAACATAGAAACATAGAAACATAGAAAATAGGTGCAGGAGTAGGCCATTCGGCCCTTCGAGCCTGCACCGCCATTCAATATGATCATGGCTGATCATCCAGCTCAAACATGCCCTTCGGGCCACCAAGTCCACGCCAACCGTTGATCACCCGTCCCCACTAGTTCTAAGTTATCTCACTTGCTCATCCACTCCCTATGCTTTGGGGACAATTTACAGAGGCCACTTAACCTTACAAACGTGCACAACTTTGGGATGTGGGAGGAAACAGGAGGGGAAAACCCATGCAGCCATGGGGAAAACGCCCAAACTCCATACGGACAGCACCCGTAGTCAGGATCAAACCTGGGTCTCTGGCGCTGTAAGGCAGCAAATCTACCATGCTGCCACTGTGCTGCCCTGTACTATGGGTACTATGCAGTTTTATTAGGTTGTAATCTGTTCCATTTATCCCCCTGTGCAGTTGGGGAACTTCCCACTCTTAACAGAGCAAGCCCACACCAAAACAGCAGCAGAAAATGTGTTTCTAAATGGCATTATCGAGATCAAGTTTATGTCTTGGGTATTTGGTGTGATTGTTTCACTGATGTGCTATATTTCACTGATAGTTCCTGGGTGTTACATTTTATTAACTTCCTGTGAAGTTGCAGACACTGGCATTCAAAGCTGCTAGAAAGAGTAACTAGAGAGCAACAAAATAACCCAAACATTTTTCTTTACAGATGAATACCTCCCCAAGCTCATGTTTACTCTTTCTTTTCAGCCAAGATGTCTAAGTGTGCTAAACCGCTAACAAACTCTTTGATATCCCTTGGACTATCCTTGACCGGACTTAGCTGGCTTTACCTTGCACTAAACGTAATTCCCTTATCATATATCTATACACTGTAAATGGATTGATTGTAATCATGTATTGTCTTTCTGCTGACTGGTTAGCATACAATAAAAAGCTTTTAATTGTACCTCTATACGCGTGATAATAAACTAAATTAACTAAATTAACTAAAGTGATACAAGTTTAGACCAACTGTTTTCATTGTAGTTGGCCTCGTGGACCACAATGGATCGTTGAGCTTCATATCAAAAAGTGCAGAAACTGGCCCTTCAACTTATTAAGGCAGTATCATTCACTAAGCACTCATTTGCACAGATCCCATTTCATTCTATCCAGAGTGGCAGGGTGGCACAGCGGTAGAGTTGCTGCCTCCCAGTGCCAGAGTCCTGTTCTATCCTGGCTACAGGTACTGTCTGTACGGAGTTTGTACGTTCCCCCTGTGACCACGGGGGTTTTCACCGGGTGCTCCGGTTTCCTCCCACTCCAAAGACATACAGGTATGTAGGTTCATTGGTTTCGGTGAAAATTGTGAATTGTCCCTGTTGTGTATGGCAGTGCTAGTGTATGGGGTGATCGCTGATCGGCACGGACTCTGTTGACCTATGTCCACCCTGTGGCAGTGTGAAGTGTAGATGGAGTCAATGGAAGTTTATTTAATAGTTCATGGTTTGGGCTACGTCCACGACCCTCTGCAATTTCTTGCTTGGCCCATTGTGTCTGGTATGCCTCACAGTAAGATCAGGACAGATCTCATTGGCTTCCACTTTACTATCTGACCCCTGTAGCTCTTAATGTGCCCATTGTCCTGGTGCTGGGATGCAGTTGGGAGTTGATGGAGCGCAAGGATGTCTGCACAATAAGCTATCTGGTCTGTTAAAGCTGCTCTACCATTCAACATGTCTATTACTCATCTGGACCAAACTCCTCGTCTGTGCCAGGCCCCTATTGCCCACAATTCCCTGATTTTCAAAAAATGATCTGAGTTACTCCAGCATTTTGTATCTTTCTTTGGTGTAAACCAGCATCTACAGTTCCTTCCTACACATTTCGTCCTTCCACTTGAAATACCTCCAGTGAAATCTAACCTTCACAACTGCAGGTTTGAAGGTTAATTGGCCTATGTAGAAATTGCTGGGCCATCCCAAATTGGCCTCTGGAAATTGCCCCTAGTGTGTAGGGAGTGGATGAGAAAGTGGGATGATACGGAACTAGCGTGAACGGGGGGTGGTGGACATGGACTCGGTAGGCTGAAGAACCTGTTTCCATGCTGTATCTCTTTAAAAAAACCTTCTAGCGCAGAGATTTCCAGAAATTCACCACCCTCTGTGAGAACAAATTCCTATTTTAAATGACTGTCCCGTTACCCTACTGATGACATCTGCGTCCGCGATGCTAACGCCAACAACTTAGGCGCATCTGTCACCCAACACGAGGAGACCTTTGTCTGTGCAAATGAACAATGTTACAGATTTTAGCCCCTTTAATAGAAACCTGCCTGCCTGCATCTTTGTCAATGTCTGCCTTCGAGCTATTGAAGAAATTCAATAGAGAAACTGTTAACATTAGGTAGACACCCCGAGACGCTAATAGACTAAATATTAAATACCAATTTCTGCTGCTGGCCTGAAGCAGTGGTAGCACTGAGCAAATGTCCTCCTGAAAAGTAATAAAATTTTAAAATCAGAATGTGATCACATTGTAAAGGGCAAGGCTGGGTGACATTATGACAACAGTGAGTGGTTAGCTTTGGTGCAAGACAGATGAAATTAAACCCTGCCCACCACTTGATATCCATGGCTCTTTTCCCACATGAGTTTTCTTATTTTCTCCGCACTGGATTCAATAACCTGAATGTCATTTGTTGCACCAATTCTTCACGCCTACCAGCAGAATCAGGGACGTGTCACTCCTGTTCTCACCTACCAGCATAATCAGGGACGTGTCACTCCCTGGTTATTAGTTTATGTTCATAAGTTATAGGAGCAGAATTAGGCCATTCAGCCCATCAAGTCTACTCCGCCATTCAATCATCAATATAGTCAATAGTCAATAGTCGTTTATTTGTTACATACACATAAATGTGTAGTAAAATGAAACATTACCCGCAGTTGAACAATAAGACCAATAAGATTAATCAATAAAAATGTAATAACACATACAATCACAACTAACACCAAACAAAAAGAAACATCCATCACAGTGAGTCTCCTCCAGTCCCTCCTCACTGTGATGGAAGGCCAGAATGTCTTTTTCTCTTCCCTGCCGTCTTGTCCCGCGGTCAGGCTGTTGGAGTTGCCACGTCGGGGCTCCCGATATTGAAGCCCCCGCTGGGCGGTGAAAAAAAATCCCGCGGCCTATTTCAGGCCGCGCCGGATGGTGAAAGGTCCGTGGCGGGCCGACCCAAGCCCCGCGATTCGGGGCGGGCAGACACGTTGCCTCTGCCGCTGCCGGAGCTCCCGATGTCGGCCCCCATCCAGGGGCCTGCGGGCTTCCGACGTCCACGCGGCCCGCGCCGGAGCCTCCGGACACGAGTCGCAGCCGTTCCCGCAGCATTCGCAGGCAGCCAGCGCCGCAGGTGGTGAGTCCGCAGGTGGTGAGTTCCTTTTCAACCCCATTCTCTTGTCTTCTCCCCATAACCCCTGACACCACTCTTCTCTCCTCTCCCATCAGGCAAGGGGTACAGAAGTGTAAAAGCACACACCTCCAGATTCAGGGACAGTCCCCAGCTGTTATCAGGTAACTGAACCATCCCATCACCAATTAGAGAGCGGTCCTGATCTCCCATTTACCTCATTGGAGACCCTTGGACTATCTTTAATTGGACTTTACAGGACTTTATCTTGCACTAAACATTATTCCCTTTATCATGTATCTGTACACTGTGGACAGCTTGATTGTAATCATGTATATATAGTCTTTACACTGACTGGATAACCCACAACAAAAAGCTTTTCAATGTACGTCGGTATACGTGACAATAAACTAAACCAGACTCCCTGTGTTTCCCTTCCTCCTTGTCTCAAAGATACCATTATGCGGTGTGTTGAGGGAAATGCAATCATGGTCAGAAAGTATAAAATCATGAAGAGAATAGATAGGGTGAATGTGAGTGAGGAGAGGAACAAAGTCTACTCTTACGCGCAAAGATCAGGAAGAAGTTAAGAGAACAGAAGTGGTGTATGTGGTAAAATTCAAGCACAACTTTGGTTTGTGATGGGCATCCTATCACAACCATTCCCTTTGTCGTTCACCGCAGCTTTTCCTTTCAACGAAATGTACTTATTACTTTAGACACAAGGAACTACAGATGCTGGTTCACAAAAAAAGTGCTGGAGCAACTCAATGGGTAAAGCAGTATCTCTGCAGAACATGGATAGGTGACGTTTTGGGTCAGGACCCTTCCTCAGACTGATTGTAGTCGGGCAGAGAAAGTTAGAAGAGAGGTGGGGATGGGACAAAGCCTGCCAAGTGATGGGTGATAGTCTGAAGAAGGGTCTCGACCTTTAGACTGTTCTATGTTCCATGATGAGAGCAACTATGGAAATCTGCAAACAACTTGTGCATCATTGAACTGTACAGCACCGGAACAGGCCCTTCGTCCCACAATTCCTGTGCAGAACATGATGCCTCGATAAACTAGTCTTATCCGCATGCACATGACCCACACCCCTCCATTGTCTGCATATCTGTGCCTTCAACACTTGCGACTTTTTCCTTTTATGACCAGTGACCACTGTTCTATTAGCTTTAAACTAGTTATGGATAAAGACAGGTTAAAATTCTGAATTGGGATGATACTCACTTTGATGGTATTAGCTAGGAACTTGCCATAGTTGTTTGGAGTAGGTTGTTTGCAGGCAAGGGCATGTCTGGAAAGTGGGATGCTTTTAAAAGAGTCCAGGCCATGCATAAGCTCATAAGTCATAAGTTCATATGTCATTGGAGCTGAATTAGGCCATTCGACCAATTGAGTCTACTCCGCCATTCAATCATGGCTGATCTATCTTTCTCTCAACCCCATTCTCCTGCCTTTTCCCCATAACCCTGACAACCTTACTAATCAAGAGCATATCAATCTCCACCTCAAAGACACCCAAAGATGGCCTCTTCCACCGTCTGTGGCAACAAATTCCACAGACTCACCACCCTCTGACCAAAGAAATCCCTCCCCATCTCCTGTCTAAAGGCACATCCTTCCCTTCCGATGCTGTGCCTTCTGGTCCCTGACTCTACCAACAGACCATACATGTTCCTGGACATGGTCTATAACCCTCCAGTCCCTGCCTTTTCATGTGTATGCCTAAATGACTCTTAAACGCTTCCCTCATAGCTGCTGCTACCACATTCCAGGTAGGAGTAAGGAAGCTTGGATGACGAGTTTGAAGAACTGATGAGCAGACTTACAAAGGAAATATGGAGCCCAAAAGGGGGCAGGAGATAGGTCTGGCAGGTAATATTAAGAAAAATCCAAAGAGATTTTATGTACATTAGGGCGGCACGATAGCACAGTGGGAGAGTTGGCTGGCTGACAGTGCTAGAGATCTGGGTTCGATGCTGGCTATGGGTGCTGTTGTACAGAGTTTGCACGTTCTCCCTGGTGACCGTGCTGGTTTTCTCTGGACTCTCCGGATTCCTCGCACATTCCAAAGACGCACAGGTTTGTAGTTTCAAAGAGAGACCCAAAATGCTGGAGTAATTCAACGGGTCAGGCAGCATCTCTGGAGAAAAATAATAGGTGAGTATTAGTTTTGGGTCGAGATCCTTCCTCTGACTGAGAGTCGTGGGAGAGGGAAAGTAGAGGTATGAAAAGGCACAGAACAGATGTTAATTGTAGGTTAATTGACCATGGTAAAAAAAATATATTGTTTAGTGTATAGGATAGTGCAAGTGTACGGGGTGATTGCTGATCGGTGGGCCAAATGGTCTGTTTCAGTGCAGTATCTCTAAAGTCTAGTCTAAAGTTTAAAGTCATTAAGGGAAAAAGGGTAACCAGAGAGAGAATAGGGCCCCTCAGAAACCAAAGCAGTCATTTCTGTGTGGAACTGCAGAAGATGGGTAAGGTTCTCAATGATTATTTCTCCTCTGTTTGACCATGAGTTTAGTCAAGGAAGTTATCATAGAAAAAATGTATCTGTTGCTAATATAATTATCAATAAATTAGCAACGGTTTGCACTCAAAGAGAAGGCGTGACCTTTGGTAAATCGTTTGATCTCATTCAGGATGATGAGCGATCTGTAGAAAGTGCATTCAAAAGCAGGATGTGTTCTTGAAAAACACCTTAGTGTGGGATGAAAAGGCAAGGTTACAAAATTCAACTCAGAGTATGAATCTGTCATGACTAATACTCAGCTCCATTGGGCTGGATGTGTTATTCAGATGTTGGGTGGCATGGTGGCACAGCGGTACAGATCGCTGCCTTACAGTGCCAGAGAGAGACCCAGGTTCGATCCTGACCAGGGCTGCTGTCTGTACAGAGTTTGTACATTCTGCCCGTGACCTGCGTGGGTTTTCTCCGGGTGCTCCGGTTTCCTCCCACACTCCAAAGACGTGCAGGTTTGTAGGTTGATTGGCTTCAGTAAAATTGTAGATTGTCCCTCGTGTGTAGTGTACGGGATGATCGCTGGTGGTGTGAGGCAGCAATTTCACCGCTGCGTCACTGTGCTGCCCCTTGATGGGTTGAGCCAAACGGCATATCTCTGTGTTGTATGACTCTCTGACTCTAATTTCCTCTTTCAATGTCTCCACAAGTACTTCTTTCGGATGTTCCTTAAATCCACCATCTCATTCACCAAGTTAACGCCAATTTATTCTAATCTTTCTCCACGCCTCAGAGTCAAATTTGGTTAAACTACTTGGCTCAATTTACTGCATTAAAGTGCTTGCGTGAATGCATGGTGCTCTTGCTTATTGTCAGAATTATTTGAACAAACACGTTTTAGCACAGTGTGGTTGCCAATGCAATGATAGACTTTTAATGTGCCACACAGACTGAAAACTGGCACTAAGGCTGGAGCCTTGTCGACAGATACCACCCAATTAATTCCAATTAAAATCTGCCAGATACTGTAATGTTATGGGTATAGAATTATATTTTTACCCAGATGGCCAGCTTAGAACCCACCACAGCATGCTAGGTTAGTAGAGATGATTTGTGCATCTTTAATGACTCGCCATTTGGGCAGGACAGGTAATCACCACGTTTAATATTATTCTTAATTATTTTGGGATGTTCTAAAAAGAATTGCAACTGCATAAATTTCCTATGAAGTTTAATGCCTCCTGTTCCACGGTTACTCTAGGGGATTTTGCAGCTTTCCTGTTTATCGGGTGGGTGAAACATGCGTCTTTATTTCTTTGATGCAAAGTACCTTCTCTGGATGGAACATAAAGTAATGGAGTGACAGGGACATATAGGCCGGAAACAGGCCTTTCAATCCAACTCCTACATGACGACCAAGCTGCCCCATCTGAGCTAGTCCCACGTGCCCGTGTTTGGCCCATAGTCCTCTAAATATTTCCTATCCGTGTACCTGTCCAAGTGCCTTTTAAATGCTAATATAGTACCTATCTCAACTACCACCTCTTGCAGCTCGTTCCATATACCCTCTGAGTGAAAGGTTTGTGTTAAATTTTGCCTCTCTCTCCTTAAACCTATGCCCTTTGGTTTTCGACTTGCCTACCCTCGGTGACTTCATCATATCTATTCCCCTCATGATTTTTATATACCTCAATAAAATCACACCTCAGCCTCCTGTGCTACAAGGAATAAAGTCCGAGCCTGCCCAAACTCTCCCTGCAGTTCACCCCCTCAACACTAACAAACTTCTACACTGGAGACGTGGCTTCTAACAACGTGGCACCACCCACCTCCACCTGCTTTATCTTTGATGCAAATTGCTTGGGTTTTGCTTCTGCGGTTGGGATTGGTGGTTTCAGACAGGGTGTGATGTGTGAATGACTGGCACCTCCTTTGAAATTTAGATTGAAATTTCTGTTATTCTTTCCTTTTTGAAATGCATTCCTCAGAGAGTGGGCATCCTATGGGAGTGCTAATCTGACAGGCAATCACAGATTGCTAATCTGACAGGCAATCACAAGAGAGAGAAGTTGAAAAGGTCAGGATGAATCACTGCGTGTGGGATTAGCATTCGGGGTTCTGGTCTCATTTACAATGCAGATCTTCACAGTCTGAAGAAGGGTCTCGACCCGAAACGTCACCCATCCCTTCTCTCCTGAGATGCTGCCTGACCTGCTGAGTTACTCCAGCATTTTGTGAATAAATACCTTCGATTTGTACCAGCATCTGCAGTTATTTTCTTACACAGATCTTTGATCTGATAGATTCACAGTGTACAGTTATCATTTGCGAGGTCAACATTTATTTCCCACCCCTTAGTTCCCCCACAGACCCACGGGTGATTTGGTTCCTTGAACTACTGCCATACTTGTGGCAAAGATGCTGTATAGGGAGTTCCAACACTGATAAAAGAA
This sequence comes from Rhinoraja longicauda, assembly GCF_053455715.1. Classification (NCBI taxonomy): domain Eukaryota; kingdom Metazoa; phylum Chordata; class Chondrichthyes; order Rajiformes; family Arhynchobatidae; genus Rhinoraja; species Rhinoraja longicauda. The sequence continues at coordinate 21,909,561 of NC_135968.1, read as the reverse complement.
CTGTGGCACAGCAGGTAGAGTTGCTGCCTTAAAGCGCCAGAGAGCCGGGTTCGATCCTGACTGCGGGTGCTGTCTGTACGGAGATTGTATGTTCTCCATGTGGCCTGTGTGGGTTTTCCCTGGGAGCTCCGGTTTCCTCCCACACTCTTAACACGTACAGGTTGTAGACTACTTGGCTTCGGTAAAAATTGTAAATTGTGCCTAGTGTGTGCAGGACAGTGCTAATGTATGGGGATCGCTGTTCGGCGCGGACTCAGTGGGCAGAAGGGTCCATTTCCGCGCTGTATCTCTAAACTAAACTTAAGCCGCGTATGCCCAGTTTATCTCTTTAGCTGGTGGTTGGTTGGGTTTGCAGGGAAGCTGTGGGCAATTTCACACTGGCATGACCTGACCCGGCCTTGGCATTTGGCGACTTTTGCAGATGTTTGTTTGTCCATTTTTCCCAGTCAGCTGCACATGTTTCAGCCTGTTCTGAAAGCTCTTCTGAGGGGCACTTTATCTCCAGGGCTCAGAGGGCCAGTGTTGCACACTAAATGTCATCCTGATTTCCTGTGCTGCTCAGTGAATTGAATTTTGCAGCTTCTTGCTGAAGGCAGAGTGCGCAGACAGCTCCAGATTCATTCGTGAGTTATTTGCTCCATCAGAACCTGATTGATTCTGATAGTCAGTCTATTGCCTGGGTATCAAGTGAGCAGGAAAGCCATCCTCAGCCTTATCGCGCAAGACATCACCTTCAACGTATATTTTCTTAAAAACCATGTTCAAAAGGAGCTTCTCTTTCCCAGAGTATTGGTGGCATCAAAACCCATTAACACACATTTCTCCCAGGGATAAATGATTGAAATTAAGTCATTATGTAGGTCAAATAGGATGTTGCCAGTAGAAATGTCCTGTTACAGATAAAGATATTAGGGATTCCTTAAATCCAGCATTTGTTCCTTTTTCCAATGCAGCATATTCTGTTCTCATAGAGTCTTGGAGTCATACAGATCACAAAAAGGCCTTTCAGCCCAACTCGTCCATGCTGACCAAGACGCTCCATCTAAGCTCGTCCCAGTGCCCACATTTGGCTCCTCTCCCTCTCAACCTTTCCCATCTGGGTAAATTTTAAAGTCTGAAGAAGTGTCTCGACCCGAAAAGTCACCTATTCCTTTTCTTCAGAGATGCAGCCTGACCCGCTGAGTTACTCCAGCATTTTGTGTCCATCTTCGGTAAGTTTTAAATACTATTGTAGTACCTTCCTCAACTATCTCCACAGTATCTTTAGCGTTTTTTGTGTTTACTTCAGAAATACCTCATTGATTGCATCGTGTTTTGGCGCAGCTGGAAAGACCATGAAAGATGTAGAAGTGCACGTCTTCCTTATTTATTGTCAGCTACATACAATTCTGAACAATCTATAAACCAGTAGAGATTTTAAGTGCCAAGGTGATCTACTCTCTCTTGAGTTTTGAGCACCGCGGTCCCCGCTGAATGATTTGGGGGAGTTCCAATTAGATTTGGAAAAATTACTCACAATAAACTGGATTGGGTGATGCTATCATAATTGGTTCTTGTTCCAAAATGAAAGCTTCCAGTTAATTCTCTAATCCCTGGAATACTGCAGCCTTTAAATAATGAAATAGGATTTTAACGAGATTAAGGTGCCTCCTCCTTGTAGAGCTGCCTCCTCTTGGCGCCAGAGACCTGGGCTCAATCTTGGCCTCGGGTGCTGTCCATGTGGAGTCTGCACGTTCTCCCTGTCACCACGCGTGTTCCCTCCGGTTGCTCCGGTTTCATCCCACATCCCAAAGACATGCAGGTTTGGACATTTATTGGCCTCTGTAAATTATCCCTAGCGGGTAGGGAGCGGATGAGAACGTGGGATAGCATGGACTCAGTGGGCCGAAGGGCCTGTTTCCATGCTGTATCACTAAATTAAACTTAACTCCTTGAAAGGAATCTTAAAAGTGAATTAAAAAAACTGGAGCAGCAGTACGTTGATGAGTGATTTGTTTAACCAGATGTATTCAAGAGGGAGAATTAGATTTAGTGCTTATGGCTAACGGAATCAAGGGATATGGGGAGAAAGCAGGAACGGGGTACTGATTTTGGATGAACAGTGATGATCACATTGAATGGCGATGCTGGCTCGAAGGGCCGAATGGTCTACTCCTGCACCTATTTTTTGTTTTTCTATGTTAACATGTGAAATGGCATTGGCTTTGATATTGAACCAGTTGACATTTCTCCCAATGGAATACAATGCACGGCAAGACACTAATATGCGACTGATTTGAAACCTCATTCTACATGGAGTTCAGCATCAGCATTGAAGTTGCCAGCTCGCAAGACGAAGTGGTGGTGTTCTATTATTGAGTCACAAAGCCTGCAGGTGATTGCACTGTGAGAGGTTTTGCTATCCTTGCAGTGAGAATATCACTGAGTTAAGTTAAAAACAGGGGAGTTTTATGACCTCAACAAAAAATGATTGCAATTTATTCTTCATGCTGCTAGCATAACTATGGTCTTTGGAAACTAATATCAGATGGCTGGAACTTTAGCGTTGCCGTACTGTTATAGAAATAACCCGCTGTGGGAAAGTTAGATAGCTTCATATGACTGCAGCAATCTCACGGCTGACTCTGAGAGCCATTTTGTGGTCCCCCGTTCACGATTAATGGACTCGTTCCATCTGGACAATTGGCTCAGATTGTGAGGCTGTCTGAGTCACTTGAGTTTCTACGTTGCAATGAACACCATTCACTATTGTTCTGTAGGATGTCCCAATGTGTCTGTCGGTTGGAGATTGAAGCCCAAAGCTCAGACCTAAGATAAATACTTTGTTGGAGACATAGCCATCTAACTCTGCTCACCTGCTGGGCTAAGACTCCAAGGCCAGCAGCTTATGAACCAGTTTCCCCAAGAGCTGGTGAGACTTGAGATGAAAGCATCCTGGAAATATTATTTCAGTGCTTGACGGCACGGATGAGTTTGGCAGTAAATTTCACAAGAATCACAACTTCCCTTGTATTTCATCCAGAGTGTTATTTGCAATAAAATATCGACAGTAGTAATGCCTGCTTTTGATATTTTTGCTAATATAAAAACAAGTGCAATGAAGAACAAATTGGTCCTGACATTTTCCCGACATTTTGATCAACATTCCTCAATGTCAAATGTTAACTTGTATGAGGCTGATGGCCATTGCAACTTTGTGGTCAAGGGCCATAAGACTAAATAATGCAGTTCATAGAGTCATAGAGTCGTACAGCGTGGACACAGTCCCCTCAGCCCAACTTTCTCACGCCGACAAATGTGCCCCATCAACACTAGTCCCGCCTGCCTGCGTTTGGCCCATATCCTTCTAAACCGATCGTAAACATGTACCTGTCCAAATGTTTTTTAAATGTTGTGATTGTACCTGCCTCAACTATCTCATCTGGCAGCTTGTACCATATACCTACTACCCTTTGTCTAAAAGAATCTCCCTTCAGGTTCCTGTTAGTGAAGTCAAGGGATATGGGGAGAAGGCAGGAACGGGGTACTGATTGTCAATGATCAGCCATGATCACATAGAATGGCGGTGCTGGCTCGAAGAGCCGAATGGCCTTCTCCTGCACCTATTGTCTATTGTCTATTCTATTTTCTATAAATGGCCTGTCCCTCCCCCCCCCCCCCCCCACCTTAAACCTACAGTATGTCCTCTGTTTTTTGATTCCCCTACTCTGGGCAAAAGATTCTGTGCAATTACCCTTTCTTTTCCTCTCACGATCTTTTACACATCTATAAGATCACCCCTCATCCTCCTGCGCTCCACGGACTGCCTTAAAGTCTGAAGAAGGGTACTCACATACCTTTAGAAAGGAGATGAGGAGTTTCTATAATGGTGAATCTCTGGAATTCATTTCCTCAGACAGCTGTGGCTAGGTTATTAGGTATTTTTACAGCAGAGATTGAAAGATTCTTGATTAGTAAGCGTGTCAAAGATTATGGGGAGGAGAATGGGGTTGAGAAGGAATGATAGATCAGCAATGATTGAATTGCGGAGGAGACGAGATGGGCCGAATGGCCTAATTCTGCTCCTATGACTTATGAACTTATGACCTGAGACACCGCTTGCAGTCCCTCCACAGAGGCTGCCTGACCTGCTGAGTTACTCCAGCACTTTGTGTTTTGCTCAAGTTTCCAGCTTCTGCAGTTCCTTGCATCCACATGTGGTCCTTTGTCAGTTGCTGTAAGTATTGTTGCCTCCAAAGCGTTCAAACGTTGGTTTTCGCTGAGGTATGGTGTCGGCAAAATCCTGAGCTCCAGGTGCATCCAGGGCTAGTTTAGTTTATTTCATTTTCACGTGTACCGAGGTACAGATACAGGATAAAGAAAATAACGTTTAGTACAAGATAAAGTCCAGTGGAGTCCAATTAAAGAAAGTCCAAGGATCTCCGATGAAGTTGATAGTGTCTCGGGACTGCTCTCTTGTTGTTGATAGGATGGTTCAGGTGCCTGGTAACAGCTGGGAAGAAACAGTCTCTGAGTCTGGAGGTATGTGTTATCAAAGTTCTACATCTCTGATGGGAGAGGGGAGAAGAGGGAGTGAGACTCGTCCTTGATTATCATATCATATCATATATATACAGAGCGGAAACAGGCCTTTTCAGCCCACCAAGTCCGCACCGCCCAGTGATCCCCGTACATTAACACTATCCTAATGCTGGTTGTCTTGCCGAGGCAGTGTGAGGTGTTAATGGAGTCAATGGAAGGGAGGTTGATTTGTGTGATGGTCTGGGCTGAGTTCACAATTCTCTGCAATTTCTTGCGGTCTTGGGTGGAGCTGTTCCCACACCATGCTGTGATGCATCCCAATAAAATGCTTTCTATGGCACCTCTGTACTAGTTGATGAGAGCTTAGTTTAGAGATACAGTGTGGAAACTGGCCCTTCGGCCCACTGAGTCTGCACTGGCCAGTGATCCCCGCACACGAACACTATCCTACACACACTATAGTCAATAGTCGATAGTCATTTATTTGTCACATACACATAAATTCTAGGGACAATTTACAATTTTACCAAGCCAATTCACCTACAAACCTGTGTATCTTTGGAGTATGGGGGGAATCTAGAAACGCTACGTGGTCACCGGGAGAATGTACAAACTCCGTGTAGACAGCAGCTATAGTCAGGATTAAACCCAGGTCTCTGGCGCTGTGAGGCAGCAACTCTACAGCTGCACCACCATGCCTCACTGTTGGGCTTGCATGCCCCTAAAGACCTGGGAATATCAATTTTACTAAGCAGCGAAAAGGAGCATTTAGATTGAATTATAGAAAGATGTATTTGTCATTTACTTATTAAAATGGGAATCGCCAGCTTTCACAGGACATTGTGTAGAATAATGAATAGGAAGAAGTGAATCACAAGAGTCTAATCTAATTGAGGAGATTGGTCGACATCATCTAGCTTATGAATGGTTTTTTTGTGTCATGAATCATGGCCGCTTTCAAATCAATCCCTGCTATTTTACTTTTTTTTAAACAATAAACATACGCAGCTCTTGAAAACAGGAGACAATAAGCAGATATTTATTTTCCCCTTTGCTCATCTGAAAGCAGACTGATGTTGATCTGAGTTTAAAATGCCACATTATCCGTGGAATTCAAATTAAGTTAATTAAATAAATCCTGGAAGTAACAAAAGCTGGAATCAGTAGTGGTGACAATAAAACTTTCAGGGTGAGAAGTAGACTGACGTGGTTCAGCTTTTATTATTAATTTAGAGTCATAGAATCATACAGCTTGGAAGAAGGCTCTTCGGCCCATCTTGTCCATGCCAACCTGGTTTTATAATTGAGCTGTCCCAAGTGTTCATAAGTTCATAAATTCATGAGTTATAGGAGCAGAATGAGGCCATTCTGCCCATCGAGTCCACTCCACCATTCAATCATGGTTGATCTGTCTTTCCGTCTCAACCCCATTCTCCTGCCTTCTCCCCATAACCCCTGACAGCCTGTACTAATCAATAATCTGTCAATCTTTGCCTTAAAAATATCCATTGACTTGGCCTCCACAGCCTTCTGTAGCAATGAATTCCGCAGATTCACCACCCGCTGACTAAAGTAATTCCTCCACATCTCCTTTCTAACGCTACGTACTTTTATTCTGAGGCTGTGTCCTCTGGTACCAGTCGCTCCCGCTCGTGGAAACATCCTCTCCATATCCACTCTATCCAGGCCTTTCACTACTCTGTATGCTGCAATGACATCTCCCCTCATCCTTCTGAACTCCAGCAACTCCAGCGTGTACAGGCCCAGTGCCGTCAAACACTCATCAAATGTCATGCAATGTTATGCAATGTCATGCAATGTTATGCAATGCTATGCAATGTTATGCAATGTTATGCAGCGCACATCATATGTGGTGTCAAGTGCTTGCATTTGTTCCACATCCCTCTTAACCTTTCCTTTTCATCTATCTGTCGAAATGTGCATGACCCTTGGACTATCTTTAATTGGACTTTACTCGACTTTATCTTGCACTAAACGTTACTCACGTTATTTCCTTTATTGTGTATCTGCACACTGTGGATGGCCCGATTGTAATCATGTATTGTCTTTCCGCTGACTGGTCAGCAAGCAACAAAGGCTTTTCACTGTACCGCAGTACACCTGACAATAAACTAAACTAACTCGACGGGCCAAATGGCATGTTTCAGTGTGACTCGGAATACTTCAGTCGCGGCCAGCAGCAAAGATTACAAGTTTGACGACAGGAATTCAGGAAACACAGTGGCCCTCATACGCGTGACAAACGTCTGTTGGTTATAACATTTTGTTTGGTCAGGTAACAAATAAGGGAGGCAGCACTACCTCTAACTCAAGAAAGGTGACAGGCTAAGTCAGATTTTTTTTCTTCAGTAACTATAGTGCTTTGTGACACTGCCAGAGAGAGAGAGAGTGTGAAATACAATTCATTGCCTCTCAATGCTTTAACTCCGCCACACAGATCTGGCCCATGTTTAAGCCACCTGTCTTATCTTGCGACATTTCTCGTGCCGCATCTGACCAGCCCAAGGTTGGAGGTACAATAATGGATGGAATGGTGTACGATTCTTTACTCTTAAGTCTGTGTCGTTGATCAGTGGAAATGTCAGCCTCGCTCGGATTGCTTTGACCCTTGTTCACCCCGTCGGCTGATAAATGAAGACACATGGCCTTGCCTTTTTCTGCAACACCTTTTATACAGCAGAAGCAATTATTTCTTGAAACTGAAGAGACTGATGAGATAATTACATCAATCATTTCAGGGTCAGCTTAAGGCCAGGCCAAACTAACTCCTTTCTTTGCTTCCATCTGACCATATTTTTGCTATTTCTATTTCTTCACTTTTCACAGTGATTTTTCCTGTAACCATTTCATGTGTTTAAACAGACTCATCTTATTCCCAACAGACAGGTCAACCATCGTTTTAGTCTCTGGCAAAGTTATGCAGTGAGCTCAATGACCTTACTGGGACTTGCCCTTCCGGCATGTGGTTATTCATTCTGTAAATGTTTCACTCTCTTACTTTCTCTGGACCACTACACTGTTTCAGCAACATACTCAGGATGCATTCCCAGGATTGGGAGAGTTGGTGGAATCAGTGGCAAAGGGATCATTCTGGGATTGTATTTGGTATTATATATTCAAGAAGATGGGCGGTCGGCAGCGGGAGAGTTGCTGCCTTACAGCGCCAGAGACCCAGCTTCGATCCTGATTACAGGTGCTGCCTGTACAGAGTTTGTACATTCTCCCTGTGACCACGTGGGTTTCCTCCAGGCGCTCTGGTTTCCTACCAGATTCCTTGGATGTGCAGGTTTGTAGGTTAATTGGCTTCTCTGAATTGTCCCTAGTGTGTAGGATAGAACTAGTGTACGGATGATTATAGTTCAGCGTGGGCAGTGGGCCAAAGGGCTTTTTTTCCACGCTGTACCTCTAATTAAACTCTGAAATAAAAACTAAAGAAATTCAGCATGCCTCCAATGACTTTTATCAATTTCTACAGATGCACCATGGGAAGCATGCTGTCTTGATGCATCGCATCTTGGTTTAGCAACAGTTTTACCCAAGACCACAAGAATATATACATAAACAATAGACTATAGACAATAGGAGCAGGAGTAGGCCATACGGCCCTTCGAGCCAGCAACGCCATTCAATGTGATCATGGCTGATCATTCACAATCAGTACTCCGTTCCTGCCTTCTCCCCATACCCCCTGACTCCGCTATCATTAAGAGCTCTATCTAACTTTCTCTTGAAATTTGCAGAGAGTTGCAATTTTTTTAATCAACATTTTCTCTGTAACTGTAACTCTAAAACATTGTATAACATTTTATAATGCACCCTAGTATTTTCCCCTTTGCATTAAGTGTTGTACCTGGTCTCAGAGTCTGATTGCTCTCAAGTGTAGTATGTATATAGTATAGTATAGTATGACTGGATAGCATGCAAAGTTTTCACAATATCTCAGTGCACGTGGCAATAATAAACCAATACCAATACCAATACCAATACTGGTGCAGAAAGGAACTGCAGAGACTGGTATGTACCAAAGGGTCTGAAAAAGGGTCCCGACCCGAAACGTCACACATCGTTTTTCTCCAGAGATGCTGCCAGACCCTCTGATTACTCCAGCGCTTTGTGTCTATCTCCAATACTGCATTAAAACATAGAGCAATCATAGGAGGAGAGCTTTTTGGATGGTCTAACCCATCCCATGAGTCTAATCCATTTACACCATGCTGCCTCGGCAAGGCCACCAGCACAATCCAGGTACATTCTTAACCGGGTCACTCCCACTTCTCCCCTCTCCCATCAGGCAATCTCCAGTTTCAGGGACAGTTTCATCCCAGTTGTCATCAGGCAACCAAACCGTCCTCTCGTCCCTTCCTATCATCTAACTCATTGGAGACGTTTGAACTATTTTTAATCGGACATTATCGGAGTTTATTTTGCACTAAATAATATACCTTTATCCTGTATCTGAATACTGTGGACGGCTTGATTATAATCATTTATACACTTCTCATTGAGATACAGGATAAAGGGAATAATGTTTAGTGCAAGATAAAGTCCAGTAAAGTCCGATTAAAGATAGTCCAAGGGTCTTCAATGAGGTAGATGGGAGGTCAGGACCACATTCCAGTTAGCGATAGGATGGTGCCGTTTCTTAATAACAGCTGGGAAGAAACTGTTCCTGAATCTGGAGGTGTGTTTTTCCACACTTTTGTATATCGTGCCTGATTGAAGAGGAGAGAAGAGTGAGTGACCGGAGTGAGACTGGTCCTTGATTATGCTGGTGGCCTTGCCGAGGCAGCGTGAGGTGTAAATGGAGTCAATGGAAGGGAGGTTGGTTTGTGAGACGCTCTGTGCTGCGTCCGCAACTCTCTGCAACTCTTGCGGTCTTGGATGGAGTTGGTTCCCAAACCAGACTCATCTGTGTGCATCTGCCGGTATTGCTTACATGAGTAAAAAAGCGATTCTCTCATTCCGATGAACACAACGCACCCTCTCACAAAATGATCGAGTCAGTTTCCCATTAGCTCAAGTAGCAGTTGACATTATTTCCACATGGTTCCAATCGCTAATGGACATTAATACAGGCTGACATTAAGGCAACATTTGTCTTTCAATGTGATTTATGAACTCGGCAGTGAAGCAAAAAGAAAACAGAAGCCCCGGATTTATGTTCTCTGTCTTCGGAAGTGAGCAGGGAAAGGTTCATCAATGTGTCACTGTTACTCTACAGGGAAGGGGAGCAATTCTGGGGGATCATTAACATTCAATTGGCTAATTTTCCTGAGAACATGAAATATTGGCCTTTGCGACTTCGCCATTATTATAAGAAACTCACTGAGAGTGCACGTTATGTTTCCTGAAAACTGTTTCATTAAACGCCGCCTGTTATTTGTTTTCAGTGGGCCACACATTCCGTAAAGGAATGGCTGCTTTTATAAAAGAAAGTGTAAAGACAACCTCTCATGGCATTCTGAGGAAAATGTCCATGAATTAAAAACACCCCACACATCTTTAAACCTTCTCCCTCTGTCCCTAAAGATATGCCCTCTAGTTTTGATTGATTGATTGATTGGACAATGCAGCATGAAAACAGGCGCTTCGCCCCACCGAGCCCACGTCGACCATCGGTCATCCGTTCGTATTAGTTCTATGTTAGCCCACTGTCTCATCCACTTCCTACACACTAGGGCCAATTTACAGAGTAATTAGTCCACAAACCCACATGTCATTGGGATGTGGGAGGAAACCGGAACACCCAGAGGAAACCCACGCGGCCACAGGAAGAACTCCACACAGGTTCTGACTGTTTACCCAGTTCATTCACAAGATGTGGGCTTCCCTCAATCTCTCACCATACAGCAACTTGCTGGATCATTTTTATAAGGCAGGCCAATACACTACAGTGAGTCAAACACAGGCAGATGAGACTTGTGTAGATGACCATCATGGACAAGTTGGGCCGAAGGGCCTGTTTCTGTCCTGCATCACTATATGACTATGAGTCTGGACTAACATGCAGGCCAGACTAGGAAAGGTGGCAGAATTTATTTCTTAAAAGGCATTTGGGGGAACCAATAATGTGGTAACTTTGTGGATGTCTTTCTTGATTAGTACAGGTGTCAGAGGTTATGGGGAGAAGGCAGGAGAATGGGGTTAGGAAGGGGAGATAGATCAGCCATGATCGAATGGCGGAGTAGACTTGATGGGCCGAATAGCCTCATTCTACTCCTATTCCTTATGACCTTATGACCATTATAGGCACAGTTTCATTCTAAAGTACTATTCTGTTTTGCCATTGTTGGATAACTAATCATGCTCTCCATATTGTTGGTCAAGTAACTTATCCATAGTTTAGTTTAGAGATACAGCATGGAAATAGGACGTTCGGCCCATCGAGTTCCCGCTGCCCATCGATCACCCGTTCACACTAGTTCTCCAACATTATCCAACTTTCTCGTCCACTGCCTACACACTAGGGACACTTTACAGAGCTCGCCTACAAACTGTACTTTATTTTTTTAAACTCTCTAGTTTTTCACTAGCAACCTCTGCACAGCATTGGATTATGTTGCTGGGACTTCAATGATCAGTGATAACTAAATATTTCCCCAATCAGTAGTGGGGTTTGCAAACGGGAAACTTGTTTTATTTATTCCTGAGCTTCAGCTTCAGATCTGCCTGAGGAGAAATGCACATGACAGTTGTCAAATTAAAAGAAGAGTCCATGGTGTCAGTCATCTGATGGTTTGACATTAAATGCTTTATCTTCCACGTGATTGCTTACCAGGCTGATCCATCAAGGACCAACTGAACATGCCACTGAACCCTTGCTGTCTCTTCAGAGTTGAAAATAAATTGAGCTCCAGGCACTGGTTAAACCACAATCTGTGGCAGGAAAACATTGTCAAGTGATGAAAGCAGTTCTGCTTGATCCAGAAAGGTTTTGCTTCAAAGTCAGCCTTTCAATTTGACATTAAATGTATAAAAATAATAGACCGAAGCTGGGATGCCTCTCCTCTACTCTATGAAAGCCCCAGTCTTGTGCGGAGCTGAGTGAGAAGAGCGGTATTTCGTTGCAAATCAGACCCCAAAGTTTAGTTTAGTTTAGTTTAGAGATACAGAGCAGAAGCAGGCCCTTCGGCCCACTGTGTCTGTGCCCACCAGCGATCATCGTACAATTGCACTATCCTATACACAAGGGGCAATTTACAATTTTTACCGAAACCAATTAATCTACAAACCTGTACGTCTTTGGAGGGTGGGAGGAAACCTGGAGCACCCGGAGAAAACCCACGGGGTTACGGGAAGAACAAACAAACTCCGTGCAGACAGCAACCATAGAAACGGAGGATCGAACCTGGGTCTCTGGTGCTGTAAGGCAGCAACTCTACCGCTGTGCTACCGTGCCACCCGTTGTCAAAGGCTGCTCATTACCAACGTAAGTGTTGCCTCCCTTGGTCAAAGGTCATACTATTTGACCTTGGATGTGCCACGTGGATTGGTGGAAATTAAATGCACAGGTACTATAATGCATTGCAGGGACTATAATCGGTTTATCAAGGTTTATCTGGAACAGCTCCATACCAGAGGATTGTCTTCTTCAGAGGACCTCCTTGTCCTGCCCCTCCTCTCTTCTAGCTCCCTCCCCCCCCCAATCAGTTTGAAGAAGTGTCCCGACCCGAAGCATCACCTATCCATGCTCTCCAGAGATGCTGCCTGACCTGCTGAGGTACTCCAGCACTTTGTGTCTTCCAGATGGCAACATGTGGCTTCATAGAAACATAGAACATTTGTTGCAGGAGGAGGCCATTTGGCCCTTTGAGTCAGCACCGCCATTCATTGTGATCATGGCTGATCATCCACAATCAGTAATCCGTGCCTGCCTTCTCCCCATATCCCTTGATTCCGCTAGCCCCTAGAGCTCTATCTAACTCTCTATTAAATTCATCCAGTGAATTGGCCTCCACTGCCCTCTGTGGCAGAGAATTTCACAAATTCACAACTCTCTGGATGAAAAAGTTTTTTCTCATCTCAGTTGTAAATGGCCTCCCCTTTATTCTTGGACTGTGACCCCTGGTTCTGGACTCCCCCCCCCAACATTGGGAACATTTTTCCTGCATCTCGCTTCTCCAGCCCTTTTATAATTTTATATGATTCTATAAGATCCCCTCTCATCCTTCTTAATTCCAGTGAATACAAGCCCTGTCTTTCCAATCTTTCCTCATATGACAGTCCGGTCATTCCGGGGATTAATCTTGTGAACCTATGCTGCACTGCCTCAATAGCAAGGATGTCCTTCCTCAAATTAGGCCAAAACTGCACACAATACTCCAGATGTGGTCTCACCAGGGCCCTGTAGTACTGCAGAAGAACCACTTTACTCATATACTCAAATGTTTTTCTTATGTGGTTCCAGCAAGCCAAGGAATTGTCAAGGTCAACAAGCAGAGCCTTATATTACTTTAAAATGGCATAAAATGGAGATGAAGAATATTTTTAGTGTGCAGTTATGAAATTTTAATTTAGCAAAGGCAGCACAGTGGTAGAGTTGATGCCTTTCAGCGCCAGAGGCCTGGGTTCGATCCTGAGTTTGTATGTTCTCCCTGTGACAATGTGGATTTTCTCTGGGTGCACCGGTTTCCTCCCACATTCCAAAGACTTAAAGATTTGTAGGTTAATTGTCTTTTGTAAAAATTGTTCCTAGTGTGTAGGATAGAACTAGTGCACGGGTGATTGTGGTTGGCACTAACTCGGTGGGCCGAAGGGCCTGTTTCCATGTGCTATCTCGATACGACACGAAACTAAACTAAACTAAACTAAAGTAAAGGAAACTAAACAAAGGCCGATATTAAAATATAGGCCAACTATTATTCTAACGACGATATTTTAAACCACCAAACGTGCAATGCTTAATCTACATTCAGGGCTTTGACAGATAGTCTCTCACTTCTAAACATTGGCCACTAAACCCAAGGGCACCATTTGGGGAAGTTTGTTTTGCTCAGCTTTGATGCATTCATGTGGCAGAAGCTTTGCCCCAGGGATTGATCCAGGGCATATTGATATGGTAAAAGTAATTTTAAAATAGTAGAGAAGGAATACCTGATGCAGAAAGAAAGAATGTACATTTATGTAACTGACTTCAAGCCCTTAAGATACCCCAAAGCATTTAGTAGCAGCAAATTGTAAGCCATGTCAGTAGTTGGTTCATTGCTCGCACCTTTGCCTCCGATTCAGGAGGTTATGCGTTCAGATTCCGTTCCAGAGTCCTCATGAGTGATAATCCAGGCTGACAGCCCATTGCTACATCGAAGCTGCAGCCTCCCAGAAGAGATAAGATGCTGATATGCAGTCTGATCTCCAGCCGAGGAGTGAAATATTTGCAGCAATACTTCAGAGGAGAACAGTGTTCTCACCCACATCCTATCAAAACATTTCCCTCTGTCCGAACCATGCAATGATTCAATGATTCAATGATACTTTGTTGTCTCATGTACCTAGGTACAGTGAAATACTTTGTTTTGCATCCAACCCGGTAAAATCACACAGCAGACCTCACCGAGGCAGTACACAGGAGTCGCTACGTGTCTGGTGCCGACAAAGTTACAAAAGTTCACAGACCAGTCCTACCTTCTGCCTGCGGCCACACGCGGCAGCAGCTGTTGGAAGTTCAATGTGGTAAATGTGTAAAGGGCGGCACAATGGCGCAGCAGTAAAGTTGCTGCCTCACAGCGTCATAGACCCAAGTTCGATCCTGACCTCGGGTGCTGTCTGTGAGGAGTTTGCACCTTCTCCCCGTGACCGCGTGGGTTTTCCCCAGGTGCTCCGGTTTCCTCCCACACTCCAAAGAGGTGCAGGTTTGTAGGTTAATTGGCTTCGGTAAAAATTGTAAATTGACCCTAGTGTATAGGATAGTGCTGGTATACGGGGTGATCGCTGGTCGGCGCGGACTTGATGGAGCGAAGGACCTGTTTCCGCGCTGTATCTCTAAACTAAACGAAATCAGCAGAATGCTAGACGTGAGTTGAGGAGTTAATAGAATGGGGAAACCTCTGAGAGTCATTTTGCAAGTTAATGGTCTTGCTTCCACTGTCTGATTGTCCTTTGATTGTGCTAAATGAGGCAGCGCTCCATTAATGTTCTATTTGCAAGGATGGACATGCACAATCTGCAGATGGCAATGAAGAAAGCAGCTGCGTGCTAATTGATTGGTAGAATATTATGTCAGCCCAGGTCAGAGCCACTTGCAATTCTCCATCCAACTCATTATGGTCTGTAGCAACATTCTGCTGGCAAATGGAACACATCAAAGACCGTGAAGTTAATGACATTGCAGTAACATTAGAGGAATTTGGTCCATTGTAAAGTCCAAAACACAAAATCCAATGTACTGCTAACCTTTCCCCTTGTGTCTTAATGTGTAAAAGCACATTAAGGGCAGCATAGTTTCACAGCGATATAGTTGCTGCTTTACAGCGCAGAGACCTGGGTTCGTTCCTGACTACGGGTGCAGTCTGTACGGAGTTTCTACGTTCTCCCTGTGGCTGCGTGGGTTTTCTGTGGGTGCTCTGGTTTCCTCCCACACCAAAGACGTACAGGTTTTGTATTTTAATTGTCTTCGGTTAAAATGGTCAATTGTTCCTAGTGTGCAGGACAGTGCTAGTGTGCGGGCGATCGCTGGTTGGCGTGTACGCGGTGATCCAAAGGGCCCATTTCAGTGCTGTTAATCTAAAATCTAAAGTCCAAAGTCAAGTGACTCTTTGGACCTTGCTTTCTACCTGCACCCGTCCAGAAGCTTGAAAGTGCACACCGCCAGTATCAAGAACAACTTCCCTTCTGTTATCAGGCTTCCAAATGGCCCTTCCTGAAGCAAGGGTACTGTCCGATTCACTTCTTCCCCATTGCAGACATTGGACTTGTCTATGGAACTGATGTGCTACAATGCTGAGAACTATATCCTGCACTCTGTATCTTCCCCTTTGCTCTGCTATTATACTTGATTTTGTCTTGATTGTATTCATGTCTTGTATATCTGATAGACAATAGACAATAGACAATAGGTGCAGGAGTAGGCCATTCGGCCCTTCGAGCCAGCACTGCCATTCAATGTAATCATGGCTGATCATTCTCAATCAGTACCCTGTTCCTGCCTTCTCCCCAGAGAAGGTGTTCGGATGGCATGCAGAACAAGGTTTCTCACTGTACTTCCCTACACGTGACATTAATAAACCAAAACATAAACCTAAGCTATTTCCAGGTTGCATGAATTTCCGGTTGCTTTCATTAAACTCTGGGAATAGGTTAAAGAAAGCATCACTTACTTTAATTTCCTACTTTAGGGGCATCTGTGGTAGGGATGACCTGTACAAAAGGGACGGGTTACACCTCAACTGGAGTGGGACCAACGTTCTGGCAGGCAGGTTTGCTCGTGGGGGGGGGGTTGTCAAATTTGGAGTATAAGGATGGAGTTAAAGGGAAAGAGAGTACAGGAAAAGTTACGAAAGACACCCGAATTAATGGGAAGGAAAGTTCGAGAAGGGATAAGAGAGTTAGGTCAGGGGCAATAGTTAAAGTATTGTATATGAATGTGCGAAGTATAAGAAATAAAGTGGATGTGCTTGAGGCTCAGTTAGAAATTGGCAAGTATGATGTTGTGGGAATTACAGAGACATGGCTGCAAGAGGACCAGGTCTGGGAACTGAATATTCAGGGGTATACGTCCTATCGAAAAGACAGACAGGTGGGCAGAGGGGGTGGGGTAGCTCTGTTGGTAAGGAATGAAATTCAGTCCCTTGCGAGCGGGAATCAGGAGATGTAGTCTGGATAGAACTGAGGGATTGTAAGGGTAAAAATACCTTAATGGGAGTTATCTACAGGTCCCCAAACAGTAGCCTGGATATAGGGTGCAAGTTGAATCAAGAATTAAAATTGGCATGTAGCAAAGGTAATGCTGCGGTGGTTATGGGAGATGTCAACATGCAGGTAGACTGGGAAAATCAGATTGGTACTAGACCCTAAGAATGGGAGTTTGTGGAGTGCCTCCGAGATGGATTCTTTGAGCAGCTTATACTGGAGCCTACCAGGGAGAAGGCAATTCTGGATTTAGTGTTGTGTAATGAACCAGATTAGATTTGATAAAGGAACTCAAAGCAAAGGAGCCATTAGGAGGTAGTGACCATAATATGATAAGTTTTAAACTACAATTTGAGAGGGAGAAGGGAAAATTAGAAGTGTCAGTATCACAGTTGAGCAAAGGGGACAATGGAGGCATGAGGGAGGAGCAGGCCAAAGTTGATTGGAAAGAGACCCTAACAGAGATGACAGTGGAACAACAATGGCAGGTATTTCTGGGAATAATACAAAAGGTGCAGGATCAGTTCATTCCAAAGAGGAAGAAAGATTCTAAGGGGAGTAAGAGGCAACTGTGGTTGACAAGGGAAGTTAAGGACAGTATAAAAATAAAAAAGAAGTATAACACAGCAAAGATGAGTGGGAAGCCAGAGGATTGGGAAAAATTTAAAGGGCAACAGAAGATAACTAAAAAGGCAATACAGGGAGAAAAGATGAGGTACGATGATAAGCTAGCCTGGAATATAAAGGAGGATAGTAAAAGCTTTAGGTGTGTGAAGAGGAAAAAAATAGTTAAGATAAATGTGGGTCCCTTGAAGACAGAAACAGGTGAATTTATTATGGGGAACAAGGAAATGGCAGATGAGTTGAACAGGTACTTTGGATCTGTCTTCGCTAAGGAAGACACAAACAATCTCCCAGATGCACGAGTGGTCAGGGGACCTAGGGAGACAGAGAATCTGAAGGAAATTCACATTAGGCAGGAAATGGTGTTGGGTAGACTGATGGGACTGAAGGCTGATAAATCCATCCCAAGGTACTTAAGGTGGGGGCTCTAGAAATCGTGGACGCATTGGTGATCATTTTCCAATGTTCTATAGATTCAGGATCAGTTCCTGTGAATTGAAGGGTAGCTACTGTTATCCCACTTTTTGAGAAAGGAGGGAGAGAGAAAACAGGGAATTATAGACCAGACATCGGTGGTGGGGAAGATGCCGGAGTCAATTATAAAAGACGAAATAGCGGCACATTTGGATAGCAGTAACTGGATCGGTCCGAGTCAGCATGGATTTACGAAGGGGAAATCATGCTTGACTAATCATCTTGAATTTTTTGAGGAAAATGGACAAGGGAGAGCCAGTGGATGTAGTATACCTGGACTTTCAGAAAGCCTTTGATAAGGTCCCACATAGGAGATTGGTGGGCAAAATTATAGCACATGGTATTGGGGGTAGGGTACTGACATGGATAGAAAACTGGTTTGCAGACAGGAAACTAAGAGTAGGGATTAACGAGTCCCTTTCAGAATGGCAGGTAGTGGGGTACCGCAAGGCTCGGTGCTGGGACCACAACTATTTACAATATACATTAATGATTTAGATGAAGGGATTAAAAGTAACATTAGCAAATTTGCAGATGTCACAAAGCTGGGTGGCAGTGTGAACTGTGAGGAGGATGCTATGAGGTTGCAGGGTGACTTGGGCAGGTTGGGTGAGTGGGCAGATGCATGGCAGATGCAGTTTAATGTGGATAAATGTGAGGTTATCCACTTTAGTGGCAAGAACAGGAAGGCAGATTATTATCTAAATTGTGTCAAGTTAGGAAAAGGGGAAGTACAAAGAGGTTTGGGTGTCCTAGTGCATCAGTCACTGAAAGTAAGCATGCAGGTACAGCAGGCAGTGAAGAAAGCTAATGGTATGTTGGCCTTGATAACAAAAGGAGTAGAGTATAGGAGCAAAGAGGCCCTTCTGCAGTTGTACAGGGCCCTGGTGAGACCACACCTGGAGTATTGTGTGCGGATTTTGTCTCCAAATCTGAGGAAGGACATTCTTGCTATTGAGGGGGTGCAGCGTAGGTTCACAAGGTTAATTCCCGGGATGGCGGGACTGTCATATGTTGAAAGAATGGAGCAACTAGGCTTGTATACACTGGAATTTAGAAGGATGAGAGGGGATCTTATTGAAACATATAAGATTATTAAGGAGTTGGACACGTTAAAGGCAGGAAACATGTTCCCAATGTTGGGGGAGTCCAGAACCAGGGGCCACAGTTTAAGAATAAGGAGTAAGCCATTTAGAACGGGATGAGAAAAAACTTTTTCACCCAGTGAGTTGTGAATTTGTGGAATTCTCTGCCTCAGAAGGCAGTGGAGGCCGATTCTCTAGATGCTATCAAGAGAGAGTTAGATAGCGCTCTTAAAGATAGCAGAGTCAGGGGATATAGGGAGAAGGCAGGAATGGGGTACTAATTGTGGATGATCAGCCATGATCACAGTGAATGGCTGTGCTGGCTTGAAGGGCCGAATGCCTACTCCTATTGTCTATTGTCTAAACCATCATCAAAGTCCACGGAAGGTTTGTGTCTTTAGACTTTACTTTAGACTTTAGAGATACAGTAGTGAAACAGGACCTTCGGCCCATTGAGTCCGCGCCGACCAGCGATCACCCCCCTACACTAGAACTGTCCCACACACTAGGGACAATTTACAATTTTTACCAAAGCCAATTAGTCTACAAACCTGCATGCCTTTGGAGTGTGGGAGGAAACCGGAACACTCAGAGAAATTCCACATAAGTGACAGGGAGAACGTGCAAACTCCATACAGACAGTACCCATCGTCAGGATCGAACTTGGGTCCCTGGCGCTGTAAGGCAGCAACTCTACCGCTGTGCCGCCCTTATGGGTAAGTGAATAAAATGTCTGGAGAAATTAGGTTTTCCTGAGCCAAGCGGCTCTTGATGTAGCATCACTCTGCTGGCTTATGTAAATCTCCCTGGCACCAGTGAAACGATGATGGCGGCATTGACCTCACTGTCACAAATAACAAGTTTTGTGTAATGCCAAGAGGCTGATTGTATTCGCAGCTCTGAACACTGGAGAGAAACGTCTGGGGCAACCAGCTGAAATAACTTCAGAGACTCAAAATAATTGGCAACCATGCGTCTGGATGGATGAATCACGGATGATGAGACAACAGCCCTTGTTTCTGAATGAACCAGTACAGAAACCTGCCTCCTACATGTCTGATAGAACGCCTTTCATAATTTTCATTCATCCTAGACACATCCTACGTTTTTCTCTGCACTTTGCATCAATGCAGATGGATTTTTATTGATGAAGGTGATGTCCCATCTTTTGCTCCCGATTTTGTTCAGTGCTTTTATTGCGTGAAATGTTTTGCCAGCAGACCAAGAATCAAAGCTTAAAAACATTTTCCGGCAACTGATGATCTGGCACCTCCGTTAGTCCAGACAAAATCACAAGAGCGCACTTGAAATATCCCCCCCGCCCCCCCGGGAAGACCCCCGAAAATGTAGCACCTCGGCCGGGTGTGGCAGCCAATCTTGACCTTGTCTGGACTTCCGCACAGATCGGTGAGTCAAACTTCCCCTTGCAGCTGGGACTCTGGAACTGATCTGTCCGGAGCCGGCAGATCTGTTCCCATAGATGACGTCCGAGGCCAATTCTGCGGGCTGATATCTTAGTCTCTCGGCGGCCTGGGCAGACCATTCCAGTCCCGTTGGACTCCTCTCGAAGGCCATGACCTCTGTTGGTTCGGCAAAGCGGATAATCCGGAAAGGCTCTGGAACCAAGGGTGCCGGAAAATGTACAAAATAAAGACACAATGTGCAAGAGTAACTCAGCAGGTTAGGCAGCGACTTTGGAGAACATGGATAGGCGAAGTCTTACGAAGGATCCCAACCCAGAACATACCCTGTCCATGTTCTCCAGATATTCTGTTTGACCCGCTGAGTTACTCCAGCACTTTGTGTCTTCTAATGTAATAATTGTGAAACAGCATAAATATATTACAGGCAACATTGTGCTTGATTTACCCGGTAAACAGAAGGGGGATAGAAGGCTTCAATATGATGTGGACTGGTTAATAAAGAAAAGTTCAAATTTTGTCTGAAAGTAGAAGGGGGAAACAATGCAGGCTTAAAGGGGATGAGGGAACAGATATGTCTGGGTGCAAATACTTTGATGGCAAGAAAATGGTTAATAACAATATGGGATACAGGCCTTCATAAACAAGGCAAAACAAATACTGCTAGAGGAACTCCAAGGATCTGGCAGCATCTGTAGAGGGAATGGGTGATGATGATGTTTTGGCTCTGGAGAAGGGTTCTGACCTGCAACGTTGTATGTCCATCCCCTCCACGGATGCTGCTTGACTTGCTGAGTCCCTCCAGCATTTCAGCATTTGCAGCTTTAGACTTTAGACTTTAGACTTTAGATTTTAGACTTTAGACATAGAGCGCGAAAACAGGTCCTCCGGCACACCGAGTTTGCACTGACCAGCGATCACCCCAATACACCTACACTATCCGACAGAATGGGACAATTAAAATTTTTACCAGAGTCAATTAACCTACTAACCTGTACGTCTTTGGAGTGTGGGAGGAAACCGGAGCACCCGGAGAAAACCCACATGGTTACAGGGAGAACCGTATAAGATTATTAAGGGGTTGGACACATTAGAGGCAGGAAACATGTTCCCAATGTTGGGGGAGTCCAGAACAAGGGGCCACAGTTTAAGAATAAGGGGTAGGCCATTTAGAACATAGATGAGGAAAAACTTTTTCAGTCAGAGAGTTGTGAATCTGTGGAATTCTCTGCCTCAGAGGGCAGTGGAGGCCAATTCTCTGAATACATTCAAGAGAGAGCTAGATAGAGCTCTTAAGGATAGCGGAGTCAGGGGGTATGGGGAGAAGGCAGGAACGGGGTACTGATTGAGAATGATCAGCCATGATCACATTGAATGGCGGTGCTGGCTCGAAGGGCCGAATGGCCTCCTCCTGCACCTATTGTCTATTGTCTATTGTCTATAACCTACAAACTCCATACAGACAGCACCCGTAGTCAGGATCAAACCCGGGTCTCTGGCATTGTAAGGCAGCCACTCTATGGCTGTGCCACTGTGCTGCCCTGCTGTGTCTTCATAAACAGGTCGGTGGACACAGATTAGTTTTAAATGACATGTGCACATTTTTATTTGCAAGTGAAAAAGGAATTAGGACTCTCTTCCCATACATTAAAAAACTGCCATCCAGCAAACTAATGTGGTGAAACCGTGAGGAATTAGGCCCCTCCAGGAAGTGGAGCAGCAACATTTCAGTGAGCGATGGCCCACAGATTACAAGGGCGCAGGTACGTATTGCTCGTCAAATATTTGGCAAGCTTTGCAGGAATGTGGATGGTTGATGTTGGAAATGGTGCGGAGAGAGACACATTGATGCATCGAATAACCCTGGCTGATGGAAGACAAGTATGTGTGAGTGATTGGTGCTGAATTGATGCTTCTGATCCCTAGAACAATGAATGGGTGGTGCTCTGCAGAACAGCAGAAAGAGTTAGTTAGCTTCACCGGATGTAACGGAATAAAATTTGGAGGTTCCTTTATTTATTGTTCATATTTTAATGTATTTATCGTAAAATGGATCCACATACATTTATAAAGCAGTCCCCTGGATTTATATGAAGGATGCCTAATTAGGTCGATACATTTCAATTAGTTTCGTGTAGTTTAGTCTAGAGATACACTGTGGATACAGGCCCTTCGGCCCACGCCGGCCAGCTATCACTTGCACACTAGTCCTATCCTACACACTAGGAGCAATTTAGAGAAGCCAATGAACCTACAAAACCATACGTCTTTGGAATGCGGGAGGAAACCAGAGCACCCGGAGAAAAACCACTAGGTCACCGGGAGAACGTACAAACTCTGTGCAGACAACACTGTAGTCAGGATCGAACCTGGGTTACTGGGCTGGAATCATTATCAAAACATTAAAAATTATGAAAATTATAAAAATTGTAGCATTCCTTCACAAGTCTGTCTGGTAAATCAGTAGCAAGGGTGAAAAAAGACTGAGAGATGAGGAACTGCAGATGCTGGATTACAAAAAAAGACACAATGTACTGGAGTAACTCAGTGGGTCAGTCAACTTCTCTGGAGAACTTGGATAGGTGATGGTAGACACAAAATGCTGGAGTAACTCAGCGGGACAGGCAGCATCTCTGGAGAGAAGGAATAGGTGATGTTTTGGGTTGAAACCCATTCCTTTTCTCCAGAGATGCTGCCTGTCCCGCTGAGTTACTCCAGCATTTTGTGTCTACCTTTGATTTAAACCAGCATCTGCAGTTCTTTCCTATACATGGATAGGTGACATCTCGGATCAGGACTCTTCTAAATACATAAAATTTATTTAAAGTCTGAAGAAGGGTCTTAACCCAAAATTTCAACCATCCATGTTCTCCAGAGATGCTGCCTGACCTATTGAGTTACTCCAGGACTTTGTGTGAAAAGGATGGTCCTGATGTTCCAATTGCAATAGAATTGGATGGGAACAATCTATTGCCAATTTGAGGGACTTGGTGACCTAATTCAGTCTGGATTGATTAACCAGTAGATATGACTGTGGCAGGATCGAAGGATTCCAGAATATTCCAGAATATCTGGATGGGAATTCCAGAAGCGTGATCGAACTCTTAAAAATTCTACTTCACCTAAAAGTTAAAGCTCTTCATGTCAGTGTAGGTGATTCCGAATAAAATAAAAAACGGTTGGTAAATGTGCAGTTGGAAAAAATGGAAAGTCGTTCTTTATTTATTACAAGTTCTACGGTTTGCAAAATTCACCACAAATCTGACATATACAGTTATGGAATAGTGTCATTACGCATTAAATCATAAGTGAACATACACATCCAACAAATTCCAAATACATTAGGATGTCCATTATCCACTGATGAATAATGGAAATTAGGTGGTAATCATTCATCTACAAAATGAGATCTTGCGCAAGCGATGTAGAAATGCTATCATTACAACAGGCAATGCATATACAATACAGCTGTCATAGAAACAGAATTTAATCTTCATTGGCTCAGAGGGTGATTTATTGCCAACTAAGGAGTTGTTCAATGAAGTGCCATCTCCTGTAAAAATACAAGATACTGGTGAAGGTGAAGAATTGACTGATAACAATGAATCTCCTTACTCTGATACGAAGAGCTGGGTTCTCCTGTTACAATGGTGAAATGGACAGCATTCTCTGTTAGTTCATTGTGAAGCTAAAAGTAGCCTCAGGATATTATGGTTTAATGTGGAAATAGAAACATAGAAACATAGAAAATAGGTGCAGGAGGAGGCCATTTGGCCTATCGAGCCAGCACCGCCATTCATTGTGATCATGGCTGATCATCCACAATCAGTAACCCGTGCCTGCCTTCTCCCCATACCCCTTGATTCCGCTAGCCCCAAGAGCTCTATCGAGCTCTCTTTTAAATTCATCCAGTGAAATGGCCTCCACTACCTTCTGTGGCAGAGAATTCCACAAATTCACAACTCTCTGGGTGAAAAAGTTTTTTCTCACCTCAGTTTTAAATGGCCTCCCCTTTATTCTTAGACTGTGGCCCCTGGTTCTGGACTCCCCCAACATTGGGAACATTTTTTCTGCATCTATACTCCAGATATGGTCTCACCAGTGCCCTGTTCAACTGCAGAAGGACCTCATTACTCCTATACTCAAATCTTTATTGTTATTAAGGGCAACATGCCGTTAGCTTTCTTCACTGCCTGCTGTCCCTGTATGTTTACTTTCAGTGACTGGTGTACAAGGACACCCAGGTCTCGTTGCACTTCCCTTTTTCCTAATCTGACACCATTGAGATAATAATCTGCCTCCTTGTTCTTGCTGCCAAAGTGGATAACCTCACATTTATCTACATTATACTGCATCTGTCCAAGTCACCCTGCAACCTCCTAACATCCTCTTCGCAGTTCACACTGTCACCCAGCTTTGTGTCATCTGCAAATTTGCTAGTGTCACTTTTAATTCCATCTAAATCATTAATATATATTGTAAATAGCTGCGGCCCCAGCATGATCACCCATGATCACAATGTACATCAAAACTAAACACAAAGTGCCGAAGTAACTCGGTTGATCAGGCAGCATCTGTGAAGGGAGTGAGAAAGATGGTGATTTGGGTCAGGATCCCTTTTCAGACAGGACGGCACGGTGGCGCAGCGGTAGAGTTGCTGCCTTAAAGTGCTTGCAGCGTCGGGGACCCGGCTTGGAGTTTGCACGTTCTCCCCGTGACCACGTGGGTTTTCTCTGAGATCTTTGGTTTCCTCCCACACTCCAAAGCCGTACAGGTTTGTAGGTTAATTGATTGGTATAAATGTAACAATTGTCCCTAGTGTGTGTAGGATAGTGTTAATCTGCGGGGATCGCTGGTCGGTGCGGACTTGGTGGGCCGAATGGGCCAGTTTCCGCGCTGTATCTCTAAACTAAACGATGTCCCTGACCCGAAACATCGCCTATCCAATCCCTGTACAGATATTGCATGACCCATTGATTCCAGCATCCACAGTTCCTTGTGTCTCCAGAATTACAAACTTACTTGCTCTAAAACAATGGTGTGCAATATTTTTGCAGGAGGGGCCAGATTAACAAGCCAAGGGCCCCTCATATACAATGAAAGTCAAGCAGCATCTTCAAATCAAGGCCTTGCAGTTTAGTCCCAGCCAGGATCTTCGGAACCTATGCTCCATTCATCAAGCAACACTTGTCAACAGTTCTTCATATTTATTAATGTTAATAGGTGACACAACTCAATGAGTTCCCATTACCAGGTTACTTGGCATGGTAAATTACTCCAAGTGTAAGCGAGTGGCAGAGGAATCATGTGGGTTTGGCACTCACGTGAGAGAGGATCGGATGTAAGAATAAGTGATGGATGCCGACGAGCCAGCATTGACTCAGTGGACTGAATGGTCTCCTTCCATTATGCAAGGAAATAAGAGGAACTATATATATTTCTCGATGTAGAGTCGAGGAACTGCAGATGCTGGTTTACACAAAAGGACACAGTGTTGACGTAACTCAGCAGGTCAGGAGTACATGGATAGGTGACGTTTCAGGCCGGGATCCTTCTTCAGACCTATGCCATAGTATATTTCTCTGTACTGGCTATCTTCCCTCTACACTTTCAGTCCTGAACCATCTGAATGACCTGAATCATCGACCATTCCTTTTCCTCCACAGATGCTGACTAACCCATTGAGTTTATTTTTTTCTCCACATTTTAGCATCTGCTGTCTCTTCTTTCTGAATGAGAAATAATATGATATTGTAGGAAATATTTTTTTCTCTGGCTGCAATAAATTAACATTTTATCATGATTTCCACAGTACAATGCATGACATTGCAGTACAATGTCATGCTTCTCATTTTCTCTCTGACTTTCAATGAACTATTTCTTAGATTTGGCATCAGACAGGAGAGCCACAATATATTAATATTTACCGCAGTAGTTTGGTTCCACATATCCAATGCTAAAATAAACATTGTGCGTGTTATGGGAAGAATTTATTGTCTGTAACCCAGTCATCCTGTTAAATCAATTCATGTTTATTCTTGGTGCTGATATAAGTATGAGACGATACAAGTATGATAAGTATGATATAAGTATGATATCATATAAGTATGATAAGTATGATATGATATAAGTATGATAAAGTATGATATACGTCTGATAAGTAAGTATGTTATGCATGATATATGTATGATAAGTAAGATATAAGTATGATATAAGTATGATATGCATGATATACGTATGATAAGTAAGATATAAGTATGATAAAAGTATTCTTTCACTTGCCGAAAGTTTCATTCCACTGATTTTTTAGAAATCAGTGACAATAGACAATAGACAATAGACAATAGACAATAGACAATAGGTGCAGGAGTAGGCCATTCAGCCCTTCGAGCCAGCACCGCCATTCAATGCGATCATGGCTGATCACTCTCAATCAGTACCCCGTTCCTGCCTTCTCCCCATACCCCCTCACTCCGCTATCCTTAAGAGCTCTATCCAGCTCTCTCTTGAAAGCATCCAACGAACTGGCCTCCACTGCCTTCTGAGGCAGAGAATTCCACACCTTCACCACTCTCTGACTGAAAAAGTTTTTCCTCATCTCCGTTCTAAATGGCCTACCCCTTATTCTTAAACTGTGGCCCCTTGTTCTGGACTCCCCCAACATTGGGGGTTTCCTCTGGGTGCTCCGGTTTCCTCTCGCATCCCAAAGACTTGCGGGCTTGTAGGTTAATCGGCTTCTGTAAATAACCCCCAGTGTGTAGAGAGCGGATACAAAAATGAGATAACATAGAAATAGTGTGAAGGGGTGATCGATGGTCGGCGCAGGCTTGGTTCGGCCAAAGGGCCTGTTTTTGAGTTGTATCTTTCAAGCTTTCAATCTTTCAAAAAGCTGAGGGCCAGCTCTTTCAGACAATATGCAAAAACACTTGTGGCCTTGCCACACAGAGCTGCCCCCTCCAGCATGGTCACAATGGACACAGTTACCACTCCAGTCAATGGAAGATGTAAATCACAAGCCTGTTTGATGCTGTTATCAAATCCAGGGATAAGTGCTTAATTTCACCACGATTAGAAATTTATCTAGAGGTGACTAGAGGTACAGTCATCTTACTAAGTAACATGGATACACCAGAAACTGCAGATGCTGGTATCCTGAGCAATAAAAACAAAGTGCTGGAGGATTCAACGGGTCAGGAACCAGAAAACACTTTGGGTGGGAATCCTTTTTCAGACCTTGCTTTTGTCCCAAATCTAAACATTGTCAGCCCATTTCCCTCCACAGATGCTGCCTGACCTGTTGAGTTCCTCCAGCTTTTTGTGCCTTGCTGTTTGATAAGTAACATGGTGTCTTGCATTTCAGAATCATTTGTTTGCATTGGACGAGCACATCTCTGTTTTGATTAAAAGGGCTAATGTGCAAGGCTTGAAATT
The DNA here is from genome assembly GCF_053455715.1 of Rhinoraja longicauda. NCBI lineage: Eukaryota > Metazoa > Chordata > Chondrichthyes > Rajiformes > Arhynchobatidae > Rhinoraja > Rhinoraja longicauda. The sequence continues at coordinate 21,882,140 of NC_135968.1, read as the reverse complement.
CACTATTTTTGGTTTGAATTTGCAGTAACTCAGACTCTCACAGATCTGACACTCCTGTCTTGGTCTTGTGTTGATCTCCTGCCGATCGCCAGCACAAAGTCATAGAAACAGAGAAACATAGAAAATGGGTGCAGGAGTAGGACATTCAGCCTTTCGAGCCAGCACCGCCATTCAATATGATCGTGGCTGATCATCCAAAATCAGTACCCCGTTCATGCTTTCTCCCCGTATCCCTTGATTCCGTTAGCCCTAAGAGCTATATCTAACTCCCTCTTGAAAACATCCGGAGAATTGGCCTCCTCTGCCTTCTGTGGCAGAGAATTCCACAGATTCACAACTCACTGGGTGAAAAAAAAAATTCATTTGCCATCACAACTTTGAAAAGGCAGAAAAATGAGCAATTCCATTTTACCAGAACAACAATGGAAATTAGAAGCAGGTACTTCCTTTTGACAAGACAGCGGTTTATCAGAAAAAATAACTAATTGTGGGTCAATTGATAATTATATTCATTAAGCAGTGAACAAGAAAATGAAAGAGAGTTTAAGAAGTAATGATCTATTTGATTCACTGTAGGTTAAAGAGAAAGACTGCAGATTTTATCTCGAGAGATAATTGCTTGAATTCATTGCTCAAGGTTGTAGATAGGGTAGATTGATTAACTTCCTTGATTGTTATATCTTTCCATCTCCCCCTCACTCTGGGTCAGGGTGGAAATTGTAATTATGCTGTGGTGGTTTTGGTGTCGGATTAGCTTGCCTGAAGCTTCAAAGGTTAAATCCTTTTCTCCACAGTTTAGTTCAATAGATTGTGTACAGTGCAACCTCCAAATAAGCTCTGAACTACATAGACTTTGGGGCAATGGTTCTGTCTTTTTGCACTATTATTGTCTGTTCTTATGTGAATGTATGTATGTATGTGTGTATAAGTGTTTAACAGCAACACAACAGAATATGTAAACATTGTGCTCTGAAAACATTATAATAACCAGGAAAAAAAAAGTTATTATATATATATATATATGTGTGTGTGTGTGTGTAAACATAGTGCTCCGATAACAATATAATAACAATATAATAACAATATAATAAACAGGAAAAAAGGTTCAGTGTATATATAGATATAGATATAGATATATATCATAATCATACTTTATTAACCAAGTATGTTTTGCAACATACGAGGAATTTCATTTGCCATACAGTCTCTCTGTCTTTTTTTTGTTTTTTTGTTTTTTTGTCTATTGTCATCGTTTAATGTACGTTTTGTTCTATTTTTAACTCTGTGTATGTGGGGGGGTGGGGGAAACCTTTTTTCTAATCTCCTCCTCAACGGAGATGCGACCTTTACCGTGTCGTATCTCCGTTCGCGCTACGGCCTAACATCGTGGAGTCGGCGGCCTCCAGCTGGGATCGACCTTGAAGACTCCAGTCGCAGGGCCTGGACTTACCATCTCGGAGGCTTCGGCCGTGGGCCCTGCAGACCGCAACATCGGGTGTTCGCAGGTCCCTGGCTGGCGACCGGTTTTTGGGAGCTCCAGCCGTAGCAGCTTCGACTGCCCCGAAGCGCGAGGTACGATCGACCCGCTCGCAGGCCCTTCATCGCCCTGCGTGGCTCGGCCGCGGCACTTTCCATCGCCCGGTGGGGGCTCAGGACTTTCATCAGCCTGCTCGGCTTGGCCCTGGGACTTTCCATCGCCCGGTGGGGGCTCAGGACTTTCATCGGCCTGCTCGGCTCGGCCCTGGGACTTTCCATCACCCGGTGGGGGCTTCAAAAAGTTGGGAGCCTCGATCACCTCGTGGCACCACGGGAGAAGAATGAGGAGGAGATAAGACTTTTCTTTGCCTTCCATCACAGTGAGGGTGTGCCTAGAGCAATCACTGTGATGGCTGTTTGTGTAAAAATTGTATCTGTGTGTCCTGTGCTTTTTGTTGTCTACTGCCGGACCCTGACGTGAGAGGACGCTGGCGTTGTTTATTCGTCGCTTCTCCGTTAGGATAGTTTGTCTGTTTGTTTTTATGTTATGATTGTTCTTGTAAAGCGCTTTGAGCTCCCGATAAGGCGCTATATAAAATAAATGCTTATTATTATTATTATTATTATAACAATAAAAAGCAACATAACACACAAAATACATTTTAACATGAACATCCACCACAGTGACTCCTCCACATTCCTCACTGTGATGGAAGGTGTCAAAAAGTTTAATCTCTCCCTTTTTTGTCCTCCAGCGGTCGGGGGCTTCTATCCTTCCGTTGACGGGACGATCTTACTCCCTTAGCCAGTGGCCGGCCTTCCTCATCGGGGTGATCAAGCTCCTGCATCGGGGGGGAATCTCAACTCCCCCGCGCCGCGCGATCTACCCCGGGTCGGGGCCATCGAATATCCTGCGGCTGTTGGAGCTTCCCAAGGCTCAACCCGAGACAGCGAGCTCCTCGATGTTAATGTCGGCATGGCCGCGGTTGGAGCGTCGATCCCAGGCAAGGAACGGTCTCCGATGGTAAGTCCACACCCCACAGTGGGGCTCAAAGTCAGTCCCGAGCAAGGCCTCCAGCTCCACGATGTTAAGCCGCAGAGCGACCGAAGATATAATCCGGAAAACAATCGCATCTCCAGCAAGGTAACAGATTGAAAAAAAGTTTACCCCGAACCCCCATAAAACAAAGCAGAGAACATTAACACAGACTTTCTAAACACACCAAAAATAACAACAAAAAGACAAAAAAGACAGACAGACTGTCGGTGAGGCTGCCATCGCGGCGTCACACGGTTAAATAATATACAGGAAAAAAGGTTCAGGATATATATATATATATATATATATATATCTATATTTCTATATACTGAACCTTTTTTCCTGTTTATTATATTGTTTTCAGAATACTATGTTTACATATTCTGTTGTGCTGCTACAAGTAAGAATATAATTGTCCTGTTCTTGACCCTTACATGACTGGGTCCAAGAAGGCAGTTGAAAGGAACGTGGCAACACAATGGAGCAGCTGGAAGAGATGCTGCCTTGCAGCTTTGGCGTTCAATTCCCATCTCTGTTAGTGTGAAGTTTGCACATTCTCCCACAGACTGTATGTGTCTGTTTCCTGTAGGTGTGTTCCAATTTCCTCCCACACCCTAAAGACATGTAGGCCGGTAGTTTAATTGGCCACTGTAAATTGCCCTGAGGGTAATAATAATAATAATAATACATTTCATTTGTATAGCGCTTTTCTGGAAACTCAAAGACGCTTTACAGAGTAAATAAAACATAAAAATAAATAAATAAACGAACAATAAAGGAAGGATAAGGAGAAGCGACGGTCAGTGGTTGAAGGCAGTGTTGAACAGGTGAGTCTTAAGTGATGTTTTGAATGTGGTGAGTGAGGAGGAGTCTCTGATGGTTTGAGGTAGTGAGTTCCAGAGGGTGGGAGCAGCGATGGAGAAAGCCCTAAGTTTAAGGTATAAGTGAGTGGTAGAATCTGGAGGACATGGTTGGAGCATTTAAAAATCACATGGATAGGAAAGGTTTGGAGGATTATGGGCCAAATGCAGGCAAATGGGACTAGCTTAAATAGGGCACCTTGGTCGGCTTGGACTAGTTGGGCTGAAGGGCCTGCTTCTGTGTGCTGTATAACTCTATGACAATAGACAATAGACAATAGGTGCAGGAGTAGGCCATTCAGCCCTTCGAGCCAGCACCGCCATTCAATGCGATCATGGCTGATCACTCTCAATCAGTACCCCGTTCCTGCCTTCTCCCCATACCCCCTCACTCCGCTAGCCTTAAGAGCTCTATCCAGCTCTCTCTTGAAAGCATCCAACGAACTGGCCTCCACTGCCTTCTGAGGCAGAGAATTCCACACCTTCACCACCCTCTGACTGAAAAAGTTCTTCCTCATCTCCGTTCTATGACTTTCTTTCGGGAGAAAAGAATAAAGTGAGATGACTGTAAATAAGCGTTAGATAGTCAGCATAGACCAGATGGATTGAAGGGTCTGTTTCTGTGTTGTACGAAGCCAAATTCACATAGGCTTCTGTGTGACTTTGCTTTTATATTGAGAGTCTAGACACACTTATAACCATATAACCATATAACAACTACAGCACGGAAACAGGCCCGTTCGGCCCTACCAGTCCATGCCGACCACTCTCCCTGACCTAGTCTCATCTACCTGCACTCAGATCATAACCCTCTAATCCCCTCTTATCCATATACCTATCCAATTTACTCTTAAATAATAAAATCGAGCCAGCCTCCACCACTTCCACCGGAAGCCCATTCCATACAGCCACCACCCTCTGAGTAAAGAAGTTACCCCTCATGTTACCCCTAAACTTTTGTCCCTCAATTCTGAAGCTATGTCCCCTTGTTGGAATCTTCCCCACTCTCAAAGGGAAAAGCCTACCCACATCAACACTGTCCGTCCCTCTCAAAATTTTAAAAACCTCTATCAAGTCCCCCCTCAACCTTCTACGCTCCAAAGAATAAAGACCCAATCTGTTCAACCTCTCTCTGTAGCTTAAGTGCTGAAACCCAGGCAACATTCTAGTAAATCTCCTCTGTACCCTCTCCATTTTGTCGACATCCTTCCTATAATTTGGCGACCAGAACTGCACACCATACTCCAGATTCGGCCTCACCAATGCCCTGTATAATTTTAACATTACATCCCAACTTCTATACTCGATGCTCTGATTTATAAAGGCAAGCATACCAAACGCCTTCTTCACCACCCTATCCACATGAGATTCCACCTTCAGGGAACAATACACAGTTATTCCCAGATCCCTCTGTTCCACTGCATTCCTCAATTCCCTACCATTTACCCTGTACGTCCTATTTTGATTTGTCCTACCAAAATGCAGCACCTCACACTTATCAGTATTAAACTCCATCTGCCATCTTTCAGCCCACCCTTCCAAAAGGCCCAAGTCTCTCTGTAGACTTTGAAACTCTACTTCATTATTAACTACACCACCTATCTTAGTATCATCTGCATATTTACTAATCCAATTTGCCACACCATCATCCAGATCATTTATGTAAATGACAAACAACAGTGGACCCAACACAGATCCTTGGGGTACTCCACTAGACACTGGCCTCCAACCTGACATACAATTGTCAACCATTACCCTCTGGTATCTCCCATTCAGCCATTGTTGAATCCATCTTGCAACCTCACTATTAATACCCAACGATTTAACCTTTTTAATCAACCTTCCATGTGGAACCTTGTCAAATGCCTTACTGAAGTCCATATAGACAACATCCACAGCCTTGCCCTTATCAATTTCCCTGGTAACCTCTTCAAAAAATTCAAGAAGATTAGTCAAACATGACCTTCCAGGCACAAATTCATGTTGACTGTTTCTAATCAGGCCTTGTTTATCCAAATAATTATATATATTGTCCCTAAGTATCTGTTCCATTAATTTTCCCACCACAGACGTCAAACTAACAGGTCTATAATTGCTAGGTTTACTTTTAGAACCTTTTTTAAACAAAGGCACAACATGCGCAATGCGCCAATCTTCCGGCACCATCCCCGTTTCTAATGACGTTTGAAATATTTCCGTCATACCCCTGCTATTTCTGCACTAACTTCCCTCAATGTCCTAGGGAATATCCTATCAGGACCTGGAGACTTATCCACTTTTATATTTTTCAAAAGTGTCCGTACCTCCTCTTCTTTAATCCTCATAATTTCCATCACTACTCTACTTGTTTCGCTTACCTCACATAATTCAATATCCTTCTCCTCGGTGAATACCGAAGAAAAGAAATTGTTTAATATCTCCCCCATTTCTTCCGGCTCAGCACATAGCTGTCCACTCTGACTCTCTAATGGACCAATTTTATCCCTCACTATCCTTTTGCTATTGACATATCTGTAGAACCCCTTGGGGTTTACTTTTACATTACTTGCCAAAGCAGCCTCATATCTTTTTTTCGCTTTTCTAATTTCCTTCTTAAGATTCCTTTTACATTCTTTATATTCCTCAAGAACCTCATTTACTCCCTGCCGCTTATATTTATTGTATATCTCCCTCTTTTTCCGAACCGTGTCCAATTTTCCTGGAAAACCATGGCTCTTTCAAATTATTATTCTTTCCTTTCCACCGAACAGGGACATAAAGACTCTGTACTCTCAAAATTTCACCTTTAAATATCCTCCATTTCTCTATTATATCCTTTTCATCAAAACAAAAAGTTCCATTTCACTCCTTTTAAATCCTTTCTCATCTCCTCAAAATTAGCCTTTCTCCAATCCAAAATCTCAACCCTTGGTCCAGATTTGACCTTCTCCATAATTATATTGAAACTAATGGCATTGTGATCACTAGACCCAAAGTGCTCCTCAACACATACCTCCGTCACCTGACCCGTCTCATTTCCTAACAGGAGGTCCAACACTGCCCCTTCTCTGGTAGGCACCTCTACGTATTGTTGCAAAAAACTATCCTGCACACATTTTACCACTCCAAACCATCCAGCCCTTTAACAGAATGTGATTCCCAGTCTATATACGGAAAATTGAAATCACCCACAATCACTACTCTGTGCTTACTACTAATATCTGCTATCTCCTTACATATTTGCTCTTCCAATTCTCGTTCCCTATTTGGCGGTCTATAATACACCCCTATAAGTGTTGCTAAACCTTTCTCATTTCTGAGTTCCACCCAAACAGCCTCCCTAATCGAGCCTTCTAGTCTGTCCTGCCAAAGCACTGCTGTGATATCCTCCCTGACAAGCAATGCATCCTCCCTGACAAGCAGGATCGAATCCGGGTCTCTGGCATTTTAAGGCAGCAACTCTAACGTTGCGTCACTGTGCCACCCCAAGGTTGCCCCTCCGATTCTACCTCTTGCCCCTCCTCTTGCCCCTCCGATTCTATCACATCTGAAACAATGAAATCCTGGAATATTTAATTGCCAATCGCAACCCTCCTGCAACCATGTTTCACTGATCGCCACAACATCATACTTCCAGATGTCAATCCAGGCTCTAAGCTCATCCACCTTTCTTACAATGCTCCTAGCATTAAAATATACACATTTAAGGAACCCATCATTTCTTATTCTCAGTTTATTTCTTTTCCCTTCTTTCTCTCCTACATATTGGGTCTGAGTGTTTCCGTTTTCTGCCTCCTGCCTTACACACTGCCTATTAGCTATCTGTGTTTGAGTCCCTCCCCCCAACCGTACTAGTTTAAAGTCTCCGCAATTACCGTAGCAAATCTCCCCGCCAGGATATTGGTTCCTCTCAGGTTCAGATGCAACCCGTCCTTTTTGTACAGGTCATACTTCCCCCAGAAGAGGTCCCAATGATCCAGAAACTTGAATCCCTGCTCCCTGCACCAGTTCCTCAGCCACGTATTTATCCTCCACCTCACTCCATTCCTATTCTCACTATCGCGTGGCACAGGCAGTAAGCCTGAGATTATTGCTTTGGAAGTCCTTTTTTTTAACTCTCTTCCTAGCCCCCTAAATTCTCCTTTCAGGACCTCTTCCCTTATCCTACCTATATTGTTGGTACCTATATGTACCACGACGTCTGGCTCCTCTCCCTCCCCTTTCAGGATATCCTGGACACGCTCAGACACATCCCGGACACCGGCACCAGGGAGGCAAACCACCATCCGGGTCTCCCGACTGCGTCCACAGAATCGCCTATCTGACCCCCTCACTATAGAGTCCCCTATTACTATCGCTCTCCTCTTCCTTTCCCTACCTTTCTGAGCAACAGGGCCGGACTCCTTGCCAGAGGCCCGGGCGCCGTCACTGCCCCCAGGTAGGCTGTTCCCCCCAACAGTACTTAAACAGGAGTACTTATTTCCAAGGGGTACAGCCACCGGGGTACTCCCTAGTCCCTGCTCCTTGCCCCCCCTAACCGTGACCCACTTGTCTACCTCCCGTGGTTTTGGAGTGACCACCTCTCTGTAACTCCTATCTATAACCTCCTCACTCTCCCTGACCAGACGGAGGTCATCAATCTGCCGCTCCAGGTTCCTAATACGGTCCCTTAGGAGCCCCATCTCGTCGCACCTGGCGCAGATGTGGATGTCTGGAAGACTATCAGACTCCCAGATTCCCCACATCCGACACCCAGAACAATAAACTGCCCTGGCAGTCATACTCTCCAAACAAAGCCCCGTGCTCGGTTTACTAAACCTACCGCCCGGCCGCTGCTCCAACCGCTCCAACCGCCCACCCAAAAGAACTGAGTGATCTCCTGGGAGAGGCGAAAAACCGGATTAAAAACCCAGGCCAATTTGGGAAAATAAATTCCGGGAAATTCCTCTCCGACCCCAAGCTAGGCGATCGAAACTTGTCCGGGAGATCACACAGGTCTTACTCCTTACTATCCCCACACAATACTTCCCAAGCAACACAGCTTGGTGCTGCTGCTGATTGCTGCTGCTGCTGCTACTGCTGCTACTGCTGCTGCTACTGGTGCTGCTACTCTGCTGCTACTGCTGCTGCTACTGCTGCTGCTATATCTGCTGCGATTGCTGCTATGCTGCTGATTGCTGCTGCTGATTGCTGCTACTGCTGCAATCTCTTAGAAGTGACCTGGCAAGTTACTCGGTTGTTAAAACAATTGCTGCTGAAGCAGGCTCAAGGCAAGAAGCCACGGATGATAAATCTGGCTTTGCCAACGTTCCCTATAACCTGAGAGCATTTTGTTTTTCAAAAGCATTCCCGTAAAAATGGGTCAGGTGCAAATTCCTCATTTCCGTTCAGGTCTCCACAATCTTTCATTCACGAGTGTGCCTGAAGGCACCCTTGTCTTTTTATTTCTGAAGTGTAACACTCCTGTTTAAGTGGGACCTTTCAATTTGCCAAGTTACTGGTACCGGGAGACATTTATCAATAGAGTCCTGCAGCTTTAATGGCTTCATTTTCCATCGGAATTATCCCGTTTAAAGTTTTATTATTTGCATTTTGTTGCAAAGTTCAAGTTCTGGATCATAACCTTTTCCAATTTTCTGCCACTGTGCATTTCATCCTTCTATGCTATTTTGCCGGCAGCTGTTGGCTGCTTCTTTTGAATTATTGCATGCCAACAAGCAGAAACCTAATCAGAGGTTCCTGAGCTGAAGAAAAAAAGCTGTATATTATTAGAAATAAGGAACTGCAGATGCTGATTTACAAGAAAAAAACCCCACAAAGCTTTGGAGTAACACAGTGGGCCAGGCGGCATCACGGGGAGAACGTGCAAACTCGGCACAGTCAGGATCGAATCCGGGTCTCTGGCATTTTAAGGCAGCAACTCTAACGTTGCGTCACTGTGCCACCCCAAGGTTAATTCTCAGGGCAGCTTCCAAATGATCAATATATACAAGGCCCGTTCTGAAATTTTCATGACTCGGAATAATTCTTGCTAAACTTTTTTCTGGGCAAACACTGTTAAGAACAAGGTTTTCGTTTCTAGTCTCAATAGCCCATAACGATGGGTTTTCAGGCTGAGATGATGTGGTTGGGAATCGATGGAGGGTCAGCAAAAGCAAATTAGTCTCCTTACAAAATTAAACAGCACCGGGGGAGTTGTTGGTTGTAGTGAATCATGAGCAACTGGTAATAGGACAGCTGGAGGCCTAAAGCCACCCTACCCATGACGTCCTTGGTCCAGCCCCATCCTACAGGGACACACTGTGTGTGTGTGTGCAGGTCATAGACCTGAAATGATGAGGGAATAAATTGATTCAGCAGAAAAATCTGGGTCAGCTCTCACTGTAATTGGATATCTAGCATTTCTGTGAAGGTTTTGTAAGAGAGTAAAAAAATTGTTACATTTCTATTGGGGTATCCACAAGTAATATTAAATCGGGTGGCACGGGGTGGCGCAAGGAGCAGAGTTGCTGCCCATCAGCACCAGAGACCCAGGTTCCAACCTGACTATGGCTGCTGTCTGTACGGAGTTTGTACGTTTTCCCTCTGACCTGTACAGAATGGAAACAGGCCCTTCAGCCCACACAGTCCACACTAACCATCACATAGAAACATAGAAAATAGGTGCAGGAGGAGGCCATTCGGCCCTTCGAGCCTGCACCGCCATTCAATACGATCATGGCTGATCATCCAGCTCAGTAACCTGTACCTGCCTTCTCTCCATACCCCCTGATCCCTTTAGCCACAAGGGCCACATCTAACTCCCTCTTAAATATAGCCAATGAACTGGCCTCAACCACCTTCTGTGGTAGAGAATTCCACAGACTCACCACTCTCTGTGTGAAGAAATGTTTTCTCATCTCGGTCCTAAAAGACTTCCTCCTTATCCTTAAGCTGTGACCCCTGGTCACCACCCATTTGGACTAATCCTACATTAACATCATGTTTTCTATCCTCCACACATTCCCATCAACTCCATCCAGATTCTACCGTACACCTGCGCACTGTCGGCAACTTATGGTGGCCAATTAACTAAACAACCCGTATATTTTTGGAATGAAGGAGGAAATTGTAGCATCCAAGGGAAACTCATTCAGTCAAAGAAAAGACTACACATGAATTACAATCAGGCCGTCCACAGTGCACAGATAAAGGGTAAAGGGTATAACACTTCGTGCAAGTTAAAGTCCCATAGAGTCTGAATAAAGATAGTTCAAAGGTCTCCAGTGAGGTAGATGAGATGTCAGGACCACACTAGCTGGTGAGAGGATGGTTCAGTTGCCTGATAACTCCTGGCAAGAAACCGTCCCTGAACCGGGAGATATGCGTTTTCAAACTTCTGTACCTCTTGCCTGTTGGAAATTGATAAGGGCAAGGCTGTGGATGTTGTCTTTATGGACTTTAGTAAGGCATTTGACAAGGTTCCACATGGTAGGTTGATTAAGAAGGTTAAATCATTGGGTATTAATAGTGAGGTTGCAAGATGGATTCAACAATGGCTGAATGGGAGATACCAGAGGGTATGTCAGGTTGGAGGCCAGTGTCTAGTGGAGTACCCCAAGGATCTGTGTTGGGTCCACTGTTGTTTGTCATTTACATTAATGATCTGGATGATGGTGTGGCAAATTGGATTAGTAAATATGCAGATGATACTAAGATAGGTGGTGTAGTTAATAATGAAGTAGAGTTTCAAAGTCTACAGAGAGACTTGGGCCTTTTGGAAGGGTGGGCTGAAAGATGGCAGATGGAGTTTAATGCTGATAAGTGTGAGGTGCTGCATTTTGGTAGGACAAATCAAAATAGGACGTACAGGGTAAATGGTAGGGAATTGAGGAATGCAGTGGAACAGAGGGATCTGGGAATAACTGTGCATTGTTCCCTGAAGGTGGAATCTCATGTGGATAGGGTGGTGAAGAAGGCATTTGGTATGCTTGCCTTTATAAATCAGAGCATCGAATATAGAAGTTGGGATGTAATGTTAAAATTGTACAGGGCATTGGTGAGGCCGAATCTGGAGTATGGTGTGCAGTTCTGGTCGCCAAATTATAGGAAGGATGTCGACAACATGGAGAGGGTACAGAGGAGATTTACTAGAATGTTGCCTGGGTTTCAGCACTTAAGCTACAGAGAGAGGTTGAACAGGTTGGGTCTTTATTCTTTGGAGCGTAGAAGATTGAGGGGGGACTTGATGGAGGTTTTTAAAATTTTGAGAGGGACGGACAGAGTTGACGTGGGTAAGCATTTCCCCTTGAGAGTGGGGAAGATTCCAACAAGGGGACATAACTTTAGAATTGAGGGACAAAAGTTTAGCGGTAACATGAGGGGTAACTTCTTTACTCAGAGGGTGGTGGCTGTATGGAATGGGCTTCCGGTGGAAGTGGTGGAGGCAGGCTCGATTTTATTATTTAAGAGTAAATTGGATAAGTATATGGATGAGAGGGGATTGGAGGGTTATGGTCTGAGAGCAGGTAGATGAGACTAGGTCAGAGAGAGTGGTCGGCGTGGACTGGTAGGGCCGAACGGGCCTGTTTCCGTGCTGTAGTTGTTATATGGTTATATGGTATATGGAAGAGGGGAGAAGAGAGAGTGATCAGGATGAGACTGGTCCTTGATTATGCTGATTACTGCCGGGAGCGTGAGGGACAGCGGAGGGGGGGGGGGGGTGACCACTGAAAATAAAGAGAGATCCGGTGGGATGGGGAGTGGCCGCCAACAATGAAGGAGGGACCAGGTGGGGGGGCTGCCTGTGGCCACGGGCGGGCAGGTCTGGTCTGCCGCGAGATAAGACTGTTCGGTGGACATTTGTATCTTTGTCGGCGCCAGAAACGTGGCGATTCTTTGTGTGCTGTCTCGGTGAGGTCTGCTGTACGAGTTTACCTGGACTGAATGCTAAAACAAAGAATTTCACTGCACCTAGCTAGGTACGTGTGACAATAAGATATCATTGAATCATTGAACAGGATGTCGGATGAGAGATAGGGAGGACAAATCAAATCCTGAGAGGGAAGGGCCCAAGGTCAGATTGGTTCCCAATGGAATGCAACTGAGATGAGACTATAGGCGGAACCAGCTCTGTGACAGTGAGTAATAAGGACAGAGATTGTGGAGAGCTCCTTGTATTCATAAGGGAGCATCGTAAAGAATCCCCAGGCCTATTGGAGTAATATGGGAGCGAGGAGTTCTTGGTGTGTAACTTAATTACGGCTGAATAAGACACTTCATTCCCCCAGCACGCGGCCTGGCAGAGGCAGGGGTTACAAGACACAAGGTGATCACACGGGGCTGAACCGTCAGTAAAGACCCGTCACGAGCCCACCTTTATCTGAATGGCTCTGTGCTGATCAGACAATGACGATGTTGAAAGATGCTGAAAGACACCCTTGTTGCTTACAAAAATTGTGATGCTGCGTACGATCGACAGACTGCAAGGGCTGCACTTTAGTAAGGTGACGGGCCTCCTTCTCACCTGCAAGTGTCACATTGATGATAATAGAAATGTTCCTGCCCGATCTGAGTGCATTATTCACTCCGCAAAACTTCTATTTATGTTGAGAAACAACGTGATTTATATTTTCCTGGACTTAATATGACGGCACATTCTTTATTTCATAGGTCAGTTTAGCAATACAGCGTGGAAACAGCACCTTTGGCCCGTGCCGACTCTGTGCCGCACAACAATCACTGCACACGAGCACCACGTCATCTCAGTTTTGTATCCTACACACTCGGGGCGATTTACAGAAGCCAGTTAATCTACAAGTCTGCACCTCTTTGCAATGTGGGAGGGAAAGGGAGCACCCGGGGAAAACTCACAATGATGTGGATAGCACACTTAAGCCCACTTTATATTGTTCACCCCATATTGCACTTGATGATAGTGAGACGCCTGTTGTTCTAAGATTTAGCTTAGCTTAGTTTAGTTTAGATACAGCATGAAAGTATGTCCTTCAGCCCACCAGGTCCTCGTGATCATCGGACACCCATTCACACTGGTTCCATGTTATTCCACTTTCCCTTCCACTCCCTACGCACTGGGGCCAATTTACAGAGGCCAATTAACCTACAAACCCGCATGTCTTTGGAGTATGGAAAGAGACCGAAGCACCCGGAGGAAACCTACACAGCCACAGGGAGAAAGTACAAACTCCATGCAGACAGCACCCGTAGTCAGGATTGCACCCGGGTCTCTGGCGCTGTGAGGCAGCAGAAGTTTAGATTTGGGCTTGGGCATGAGAAAGAACTAGCGAGATATTTCCAGTTCTGGATGGTGCATGGCTTGGAGTGAACCTACAGATGGTGGTGTTAGTCAGGATTATGATTGATGCAGGCATGCTCAGGAAACAATGTGATGTACAAGCCCTAGTCAGTATCGCTGGTGCCAAAATGACAATGGTTGAGAGCTTCAATTCCTGTGGCATAAATATTACCAACAATTAGTCCTGGATCAAACACACTTAACCTAAGGCCAAGAAAGCACACCAACAGCTCTACCTCCTCAGAAGACTAAGGAGGTTCGGCACATCTCCAACGATGCTTACAGATGTACCACAGAAAGTACGCTCCTGTGATGCACATGTGAGGAAGGAGCTGCAGGTGGGGAGTGTAAGTAGAATCTACTTAAAATGAGACAACTTAATGTTCCAACAAAATTCTTGTGTATGGTTAGTTTAGTTTAGTTTAGTTTAATTTAGAGATACAGCATGGAAACAGGCCTTTCAGCCTACCGAGTCCTTGCCGACCAGCGATCCCCGTACACTAGCACTATCCTACGCATACTAGGGACAATTTACAATTTTTACCGAAGCCAATTAGCCTGCAAACCTGTACGTCTTTGGAGTGTAGCAGGAAACCGGAGCACCCGGAGAAAACCCAAGTATGTCACGGGGAGAATGTACAAACTCTGTACAGACAGGATTGAACCCGGGTCTCTGGCGCTGTAAGGCAGCAACTCTACTGCCATGCCAACATGCTGGCCTGATTGGCCTGATTGTACTTGATACGTGTTGTATGATTTGACTGGATAGCATCAACACCATTATGTTCATTGGTATATGTGACAATAATAAATAATATTGATATTGATATTTAGTTTATTTGTCATTCCACTCCTTACAGATCATGCAACGAATGGGTCGAAACAGAGTGCCTCCGGTGGCATTGTGCAATACAAATGCAAAACATATAGACAGGGAATGAAGTGCAGTACAATACGATACAGTACAATACAATTAGACAGTGCAATACAATACAATACATATAGACAGGGGATTAAAGCATGTAAACAGTAAAAGGTAAAATGGTAAAAAATCAAACGGTAAAAAATCAAACCAAACCAAACCAAACCAATAAGCAAGAAATCCAATTGAGTTCCTGGTCAGCATTAATGCTTTTGCATGATTGTAACAAATTATGCCGATATATTGATTTTGAAACAATTGGTTTGATAAATAGTTCAAAATGATTTCTTGTAAACTTCCAAGTTTAATACATGCCTTTAAACTACTATTTATTTCCTGCACCTTGAACATGCCAACAATGTGTGCATTAAAACAACTACAAAAAACTTACCCATATCTTGCAGGTGTGAATGATCCATTTTTAACCTTCCTTTTGCAGCTTACCACTGTGTTTGCAATGTTCATATGCACAAGTACTGGTCAGGCAGCATCTCTGAGAGACATTGAAATGTGAAGTTTCGAGTTGAGACCCATCTTTAGACTGACTATATTGGGGAGGTGAGAAAGCTGGAAAAGAGGTGGGGGCGGAACAAACCCTGGTAAATTCAGTTTAGTTTAAAGATATAGCGTGAAAACAGGCCCATCGGCCCATCGGGTTCATGCCGACCAGCGATCACCAGTACACTAGGTCAATCCTACACACTAGGCACAATTTACAATCACAATCACAATCATACTTTATTAGCCAAGTATGTTTTGCAACATACAAGGAACTTCATTTGCCATACAGTCATAACATTAAAAAGCAACAGGACATACAAAATACATTTTAACATGAACATCCACCACAGTGACTCCTCCACATTCCTCACTGTGATGGAATGTGAAAAAAAGTTCAATCTCTCCCTTCTTTGTCCTCCAGCGGTTGGGGGGCTCTAACCTTTCGTTGACGGGATGTTCTTGACTCCCGTAGCCGGCGGCGAGCCTTCCTCGTCGGGGCGATCAAGCTCCTGCATCGGGGGAGGGGGGGATCTCAGCTCCCCCGCGCCGGGCGATCTACCCTGGGTCCGGACCAGTCGAACCTCGTGCAGCTTTTGGAGCTCCAGACCGGTCTCAAACCGAGACTGCGAGCTCCTGATGTTAAAGTCTGCAGGCTGCATTGGAGCGTCGATCCCAGGCAAGGGATCGCAGGCACAGATGATAAGTCCGCGCCCCCGCGGGGACTCAAGGTCAGTCCCAGGCAAGACCTCCAGCTCCGTGATGTTAGGCCGTAGAGCGACCAGAGATACCATCCGGAAAACAATCGCATCTCCGGCAAGGTAAGAGATTGAAAAAAAGTTTCCCCCGACCCCCTCTCCCACCCCCCACATTAAACAAACCAGAGAACATTTACACAATCTTTTAAAACTTACCAAAAATAACAAAAAGAGTTTGAAAAGGACAGACAGACTGTAAACAAGGCAGCCATCGTGCGGCGCCCCCTGGTGGTACAGAGGCCAATTAACTCTGTAGCACCTGGAGGAAACCCACACGGTCACAGGTAGAACATACAAACTCCACACATACAGCACCCGTGGTCAGGATCGAACCTAGGTCTCTGGCAACTCTACTGCTGCGTCACTGAGCCCGCCCCAAGTGATAGGTGGATACAGGTGAGGTGGGGGGGGGGGGGGGTGGTGTTGATTGGTAGATGGGTGGATAAAGGCTAGTGAGGAAACAGATAAAAGGGTATCAAAAGGAGACAAATAGGAGACAAAGTGACAGAATTGGAATGAAACTAGAGTAAATATAAAGCCAGAGGGAGACATAGGTGGAAGAAATGAGGGGGGAGGGAAAAAGAGAGGAGGAATAATGGGAGAAATGGGGTGCGGGGGAGCGGGAAACAAAAGGGAGGAGAAAAAAGGAGGTGGGATTGTTACCTAAAATTGGAGAATTCAATGTTCACACCCTTTGGTTGTAAGCTACCCAAGCAGAATATGAGGCACTGTTCCAACAGTTCACATATGCAAGCCTGCCTATAGGCCTCTAAAATCAGCAAAGGCAGTTATTTCATGTGATTCATAGTTCCACCCTGGGTTTCATTCTGCCTCCTTTGCCGCTTCATCTTTTGTGTGTTCAACTAACACAGCCCTAGCTGCAAGATTAAAGCCAGGTGTGGGATGGAGATTATGGCGCTTTGTATGATTTATGCACACTCGGTGGGATGTTATTCTCTCAGTTACATACAGGACTGATTATCTGGCGCGTGGGTTTTAAGTGAGGCAAATGGCAATGATTACTTACATTTGATTAATTGAGAAAATATTGCAGCAGAATATAGCAGTGGATGATTTATGGGCTATACTGTGGTCTAATCATTGCATGTTTGTGATTAGGTTGCAATATCCTGGTCTGTTGAAGCTTGAATTTAAAACTAGAAGCAAATACATGCTGAAGTGGCTTTGGTTTTTAAGTGGACATTTTAGGCGCTTATAATACTT
The DNA here is from genome assembly GCF_053455715.1 of Rhinoraja longicauda. Lineage (NCBI taxonomy): Eukaryota > Metazoa > Chordata > Chondrichthyes > Rajiformes > Arhynchobatidae > Rhinoraja > Rhinoraja longicauda. The sequence continues at coordinate 21,865,090 of NC_135968.1, read as the reverse complement.
AGCATGAGTGCACTTTATGTTTTGTGAGAAGAGACTAAGTAGTGTCTCTGAACCTTCCGCACCAGGGGATCGCTGGTCAGCCTGGACTCGGTGGGCTGAAGGGCCCCTTTCCATGCTGTACCTCTAAACTGAACCAAACCACTAGATTTGTGTCTCTGACTTTAGGGGTTGGCACAGTGGCAGAGTTGCTGCCTCACAGCTCAATGACCTAGCATCAAGTTAAACCCCCAATGCTGATTATGTGGACAATAAACTCGACTTGACTTGACTTGACCACTTTAAACAATGCAAGCACAGTAATGGATCTTAAAAAGGTAACGTTGACTGAATAAAGTTGTATTTATGGGTTTCTGCACAGAGATTTTGCGTTCTCCATGTGACCACGTGGGTTTTCTTCGGTTTCCTCCCACACTCCAAGGACGTACAGGTTTGTAGGTTAATTGGCCAATTGTAAATTGTCCCCAGTGTGTAGGATAGTGCTAGTGTACGGGGTGATCGCTGGTCAGTATGGACTTGGTGGGCCGTAAGTCATGTTTCCACACTGTATCTCTAAAGTCTAAAGTCAAATCTGCAGTTCCTTGTTTCTACATTAAATAGCCAATCCCATGCCTTTATTCTTCTGATGATATATTTAAACGAGAGAAGATTTGAATTATTACAGAGGAAGTCCATTTCCTTCATTGTTCCTGTTACCTAGTCAAATGCAAGTGATAATGATATCTGAAATTTAGAGATACATCGCGGAAACAGGCCCTTCGGCCCACCTAGTCCGTGCTGACCTGTGATCCCCACACACTAACGCTATCCTACACGCACCAGGGACAATTTACAATTTTTACCAAACCGATACACCTGTACGTCTTTGGAGCATGGGAGGAAACTGGAGCACCCGGAGAAAACCCCACAGGTCACAGCTAGAACGTACAAACTCCGTACAGACCGCGTCCTTATGTTATCTGAAATGCTATCTCATTAGTCCCACTCCCTCCTGCTCTATGTCAAATGTCCTTTGAATAAACTGTCTTCTACTACTTCTTTACTCATGGATTCCAATTCACACCAATTCTGTTCAAAAATTATTTCTCGCTTCCTCTCTTCCTTCTGATCCTTTTTCCAACCATTAACACGGTTATTGTCTGGGCACTCACCTCCTTGCCCATGGAAATACTTTTCTCCGATTACACATCGGTTTCTGGAAGGAAGCTTTTTCTTCTCCTCAGTCCTGGGAGTCAATTCGATGTCTCCAATATTTTTTTCCAAAAATATATTTTATCCATAAAGTACACAGTTAATAAAATGAGGACATGTCTTTCTCTTTGCTCATCAGATCAATATGTCTTTTATAATGCATCAGTGGCACTCACTCCTTATTTTCTCCTCAAAAATATATGCGTGAAGCATTGAGAAATTGTTACACGTGCTCAGCCCTCAGTGTGCATTGATGCTGGGACCTTAGACTGTGGTCCTTTCCCACCGAGTCCACACTGAGCAGTAATCGCCTGTATACTAGTTCTATCCTACACACTCGGGACAGTTTACAGAAGCCAATTAATCGACAAACCTGCACGTCTTTGGAGTGTGGGGGGAAACCAGAGCACCCAGAGAAAACCTACACAGTCTCGGAGAGAATGTGCAAACTCCACACAGACAGCAGCTGCAGTCAGGATCGAGCTTGGGTCTCTGGCGTTGTGAGGTATCAACTCTACCGCTCCCCCACTGTGCCGCCCAACTTGATCCATATCATGTCCATATCTTGAATAAACTCAGTTTGACCTGTCCTAACCACTGCCATGTCACGCTGTTGATTCAAGGATGTTGGTGATAGTGGTAACTGATGAGACTTGGAAGAAAGACAGTTGACCTGGTAAGGTAAGGCTGAGAAACCCTTGTAGCCTTGCTGCAGATGAGATGTGATTGTTAAGGCAATAATCACTGCAGTTTTGACTTTGAATCTTTTTTTTAAAGCTTTGGCCTGTTAACACTGACTGCTGATGAAACTGTGTAAACTTAGATTAATTACAAGATGTTAATTTACCCTGTCAGGCCGTGAAGTATACTGCAATCAATTTTTGAACAACGTTTTTTACAATTTGATAAATAGCACCTTCGCAAATCAGGTTCCCCATAAATAATGCAGTGGAATGACCCAGTCACTGCTCCAGTAAGCACAACTAATATTAATCAAGTAATTTGCTCGGTGGATTTAGGGGGTGGAGGGGGGTGGTAGGTATAGCTTCAGGAGATGTGATTTAGATTGTGGTTGCAAACAGTATAATCACAACAGTATTTATGCTGATGGAGCCCAAACCGACTACACAGAGATAAGGCGATCAATGGTTCAATGGTGCTTTACGTGTCACACGTGCAGCTGCACAGTGAAATTCCTTTTGCATATTTATACATGCAGGCGCCGCCATGTTTTGTCAGGATCGAAGCCATGGCTCTGGCGCTGAAAGGGAGCATCTCTATCACTAGGCGGCCCAGGCGCCATTTCCAAAGTCCAAAGTCCGGTCCGCCCGCTCGCTCGGTCTACTGGAGCGGTTCCTGATCCAGGTTAGCCTCATGCTCCTGCAGGGCCTCCCTCCGTCCCTCTCGACTGGATCTGCCTGTGATCCGATGTCCCTCTCCTCTTCGGCCATCTTTGTGTTCGGGGGGCGCCTCCTGCAACCGACCTTGAAGGCGGAAAAAACAAGGAGGCAGATTATTATCTTAATGGTGTCAGGTTAGGTAAGGGGGAAGTGCAGCGAGACCTGGGCGTCCTTGTACACCGGTCACTGAAAGTTGGCGTGCAGGTACAGCAGGCAGTGAAGAAAGCTAATGGCATGTTGGTATCACAAAATGCTGGAGTAACTCAGCAGGTCAGGCAGCACCTAGGAGAGAGAGGGAATGGGTGATGTTTCGGGTCGAGACAGTTTCTTCAGACTGACATGGCATGTTGGCCTTCATAACGAGAGGATTTCAGTATAGGAGTAAAGAGGTTCTTCTGCAGTTGTATAGGGCCCTGGTAAGACCACATCTGGAGTATTGTGTACAGTTTTGGTTTCCTAACTTGAGGAAGGACATCCTTGTAATTGAGGCAGTGCAGCGTAGGTTCATGAGATTGATCCCTGGGATGGTGGGACTGTCATATGAGGAAAGATTGAAAAGACTAGGCTTGTATTCACTGGAGTTTAGAAGGATGAGAGGGGATCTTATAGAGACATATACAATTATAAAAGGACAGGACAAGCTAGATGCAGGAAAAATGTTCCCAATGTCAGGCGAGTCCAAAACCAGGGTCCATAGTCTTAGAATAAAGGGGAAGCCATTGAGGTGAGGTGAGGTGAGAAGGAACCTTTGCACCCAGAGAGTTGTGAATTTGTGGAATTTTCTGCCACAGAGGGCAGTGGAGGCCAAATCACTGGATGGATTTAGATAGATCACTGGAGAGTTAGATGGAGCTCTAGGGGCTAGTGGAATCAAGGGAGAAGGCAGGCACGGGTTACTGATTGTGGATGATCAGCCATGATCACAATGAATGGCGGTGCTGGCTCAAAGGGCCGAATGGCCTCCTCCTGCACCTATTTTCTATGTTTCTATGTTTACCTCGCTTCAGCGGCACTCTCCGGATACCATGGTCTGACGAGCCTTCGGGCAGGTTCTGTGGTTCACTAAGCCTTCATTACAAAGATCAGGAGAGATGACCGATGAACACTCTCTACTGTAACTACAAACACCACCTGAAGATCTAGACACACCACATACACTAGTTCCGTCTTATCAATTTTACTAGTCGTCCTCAAAGAAATCTGATACATTTCTCTGACACTGGGCCGCATAGCGATAGTGGGACTCTGGCCTTACAGTGCCAGAGTCCCAGCTTCGATCCTGACTACTGGTGCTGTCTGTATGGACTTTGTACGTTCTCCGTGTGACCGCGTGGGTTTCTTCTGGGTCCTCCCGTTTCCTCCCACACTCCAAAGACGTATAGGTTTATAAGTGAATTGGCTTTGGTAAAAATTGTAAATTGTCCCTAGTGTGTAGGATAGTGCTCACGTATGGGGTGATCACTGGTTGGCGCGGACTTGGTGGGCTGAAGGGCCTGTTTCTGTGGCACATCTCTAAAGTCTAGGTGGGGTTGCACCATCTCTAAAGTCTAGGTGGGGTTGCACCATCTCTAAAGTCTAAAGTCTAAATTTCACTTTCATAAGACTCAAAGTTATCATTCCTTCGCAGGTGATCTGCTAATCCATCCTTCATTATACATTCCAATGTTCTTCCAACTGCTGATGTTAGGCTAACAAGTCAATAACATCTGATTAACTCAGCAGTACGATTATGGATACAACAGCAAAATCTTTCAGAGGCAGATATTAAGAGGAGATTGCATGTTTATTTTTAAATATTTAATTATGTCGGCTGTTTAGTCTTCCCCACCCACAGCGCCTAGCAGGCAAATTGCTTAAACACTGATGTGCTGTGCTATAAAAGATGTGGGGCAAGAATTCTGCTTTAAACACAGCAATTTACACCTTGGTCTCAGCTTGACTAACGGCGTAGCATTGTTTCAATAAACTTGTGGTAAACCTGAGGAACAAGCTCCGTTCTGTTCGCCCCATTCATTATATGAAGGATGTGGAGGCTTTGGAAAGGGCACAGAGGTAGTTTACCAGAATGACAAAAAAATTCATAAAGAGCTGGAGTAACTCAGCAGGTCAGTCAGCATCCCTGGAGACGGGACCAGTCTTCAGAATGATACCAGAATGATGCCTGGTTTGGGGGGTATTAACCAGAGGGAGAGGTTGGGCAGAGTTCAATTGTTTTCTCTGGAACACCAGTGGTTGTAGGGAGGCCTGGTAGAAGTATATAAAGCTATGAAAGGCATGGACAGTCTGTAGACAGTAGACAGTCAGAAGCTTTTTTAACAGGACGGAAATATCAAATACTAGAACGCTTTAAAGTGAGAGGAGTCAAGTTTAAAGTAGATACGCAGAACAAGTTTTTTTACACAGATGGTGGCAGGTGCCTGGAATGCGCTGCCAGGGGTGTTGGTGGAAACAGATACACTAGTCCCATTTAAGAATTTTTTGGATAGGCACATGGATATGCAAGGTGAGGTGGGATATGGATTATATGCAGGCGGGTAAGAGTTGGTCTTGGCACCATGTTCAGCGTAGACATCGTGGGCTGAAGGCATCGTTTCCTGTGTTGTACTGTGCTACGTTGTATGTTCAGTGGGTAGACACATCATACCTGCACGATACACTGCATTTAACATTGTCAGAGAATTAGCATTGCCAGCATTTTGTTTCCAATTTTACTGGATAACTACATATAAATTGGATTTTCATTGGATAATTTAATATAATCGCCTGTTTAGATATTCTCCACGCAGCCTTTGGTTCCATTACTTATACCATTTACCTCTTTAGACTTTAGATTTTAGAGAATCAGTGCGGAAACAGGCCCTTCGGCCCAGCAAGTCTGTGCCAACCAGCGATCACCCCATACGCTAACACCATCCTACACACTAGGGACAATTTTCAATTGTTATTGAAGCCAATTAGCCTAAAAACCTGTACGTCTCTACAGTGTAGGAGGAAACCAGAGCACCTGGTGGAGGAAACCCACATGGTCAAGGAGAGAACGTACAAACTCCATGCAGACAGCACTTGTAGTCAGGATCGAACGTAGGTCTCTGGAACAAAAAGGCTGCAGCTCTACTGCTATGCCACCCTGCCACCTTATCCACCCTCTCTCTTTTATCCTGCTGTGTAAATCCTTTCTCTTCTTTCATCTCCATCCCCAAAACATATTCCCTTTTGTACTCTTGGCCCTTTCCTTTTAACTCTGCTGCTGAAATCCTTTGCTATCTATAACTTGTTTCCCACGTTAATGTGTTAACTCTGTTTCTAGCATTTACAGCTTTTGCTTCTATTTAGCTTTTCACCCAAAGGTAGGCTAGCAATGGCCTTATACAATGCAGCCCACCCCCTCCATGACAACCTGAGAAGTACCTTCAGCACAGACTGATTCCACCATGATGAAGGACAGAACGCCACAGGAGATCATTCTTCCCTGTGGCTATCAAACTGTACAACTCCTTCCCCTTCTGTTGTGGGGTAGACTGAGACTGACTCCCTCCCCCCCACCCCCCTCTCCCCATCTTTGCCCATCCCCAATCCTTTCCACTCATCACTTTAATTTTAAGTTTCATATATTTTGTGCTTTTATGACTGTTGGCAGATCAATTTCCCTCTTGGGATAATCCTGGGATGTATCGTATCGCATCGCATCGCATCGCATCGCATCGCATCGCATCGCATCGCATCGCATCGCATCGCATCGCATCGTATCGCATCGTATCGCATCGTATCGTATCGTATCGTATCGTATCGTATCGTATCGTATCGTATCGTGAACGAGACCCAAAACGCCTTCTATCCATTCCCTTTGCATATGCTGCATCAATCCAGCTCTTTGTGTTTTATTTCCACTGTACAAGGACTACGTTTTCAGTTAAAGTGACTGTCGCATACAGCAGGAAGTTTGTAGTTCAACAACATGCTATGGATACCAATGTAACACTAGTACTGGGCACAGTTCATTTGATTTTTATTGTAGATACCAATTTGTCTTTGATACTAGTATAGCACAAAGGCCTTCTCGGGTTGACCTTAGATTTATTAACAATTCTGACTTATTTCCTAATCTAGAAAAGTGCACATGTGCTAAAAGCTATATAAATCTTGATTTGAAAAAACACAAAATGCTGGAGCATTTCTGGAAGACATAAACTTATATATATAAGACGCAGACATAAGACAAAATCATGAACTAGCCTGAAGAAGGGTCCCGACCCGAAACGTCACCAGTCCACGTCTTTCAGAAGTGCTGCCTGACTCGCTGAATTACTCCAGCTCCTTAGTGTTTTTTTGTAAACCAACATCTGCCTTTCCTTGTGTCTTCATTTAAATTTTGATATTAGTTTTCTGTTAAATTCTGTTAAAGAAATAATATGATGTTTGAGGTTTTCTGCAAGAGATTTTTTCATCGTTTAGCATTGCACTCCAGAGGCAGAGAGATATGAAGCTGCATAGGTATCAGCCCACCACTCACTGAATGCTGTTGTTCAGCGATATTAAATCCAATTACACTCCTTCCTTTGAGTCAATAGCACGCCAAAACCACTTCAAAACTACAAGATGTGGAACGGAATTGTGGTAAATTACTTTCCCTGTGCAAATGCCTGAAATAAGTCCTTGCACATTTCACAAATGTAAATTTACCAATCAATACAATCCTCTCGAACAACTGAAATCTCCAGTAACAATAATACTGCCATAAGCACACGAATATCAATTTCTATCTTCAAAATTTACCTTCAAAACCGGTTGATTTAACAGTCCAGACAGGCAATGCTCCATGGATATCAGTGGTTCGATGGCTCTTTATTTGTCACGTGTACCGAGGTACAGTGGAATGAATTTTTGTCTACAGTTCAGTACAAGTATCACTATACATAAGCGCTTAGATACATTTAGATAAGCAGCTCAGATATGTATATAGCAGCAATACACTGAGTCAGTATACAGAGTCAGTTTTTGGTGCCAATTTCAAGTCCCAGTAGTTTTAATTGCACGGTTCTTAACCTGGCCATGAAGGCACTGGGACTCAAAGCATTATGAGCTCAGTGCAGAAAAGTGAGTTGTAAGATCAGAGATGGGGAACAAACTGCTGGAGGAACTCTTTGTGTCAAGCAGCATCTGTTGGGGATGGGGGTGGGGGAAGGGTGGAGGGGGGGGCGGTGGGGAATGGAACAGTTGGCGTTTCGGGTCGAGACACTGCATTGGGACTGAGAGTGAAGAGGAAAGGTGGCAGGTATAAAGGGGAGATGGGGGCAGGTTGGAAGTCACAGGACCCAGCAGAGTGATAGGTTGACGGGGAGGGAGGAGATATGATAGACCGATGGAGACACGTTTGGGGAGGGGGGTAGAGGGAGAGAAGTGGAAACCAGAGACAGGAAGGTGGAAGATGGAGGCAGATAAGATGTAGTTTTAGCTTTAGAAGAAGAAGTCCGAAGAAGGGTCGCAACCTGAAACATCGCCTATCCATTTTATCCAGAGATGCTGCCTGACCCGCTGAGTTACTCCAGCATTTTGTGTCTATCTTTGGTATAAACCAACTTCTGCAGTTCCTTTTTATTGCAGTTTGAGTTTGAGTTTAGTTTTAGAGATGCAGCATGGAAATATGCCCTTCGGCCCTCCGAGTCTGTGTTGGCCAATGACCACCCGTATACCACTTCTATCCTACACATTAGCGACAATATACAGAAGCCTTCTGAAAATCGAAGTCAAAATCATTCACTGACTCTCCTTTGTTTATCCTTCTTGTAACCTCCTCAAGGAACTCTACCAGATTTGTCAGGCAAGATCGCCCCTTAACAAAACCGTGCTGACTTTGGCCAAGCGATCACGCTTCCTGAGTACCCCGATACCTCATCCTTAATGATGGAGACGAAAATTGTACTCACCACAGAAGTCAGACTATCTGACCTTGTTTGTTCCCAATCCAAGCTGTGATGCAATCCAGCAATACACTTACTATGGATGGCAGAAAAGGCTAAATGGTCTATGCCTGATTCCAATTCCAAGTTCCTAGGACACATGCAGACCTGCAAACCCTTCTGCCCATCAGCAAGGGTCTTCAGAGTAAAGACGAAACGTGGCTCTTGTTTTTCCCTCTGCAGGTCATGCCTCAGTGTTTCCAGTACTTTGTGTTCTTCTTTCAGGAATTCTTCTACAAGCATCCGATGCGGGAAATCACGAAAATTGAAACTTGCAATTGAGACAAACTCCATTTTAATCCGAGACTAATAGTTCTTTTTAAGGAAAGGCATTAAGTAATATGGGGAACAAGCAGCCAAATAGAGATGAGTCATAGATTGATCGTGACACTGAACGGGCAAAGAGGCTCAAGAGGCTAAATGTATCTTCTTGCCTCTTGGCCCCATAGTTATTAAATTTTCTCAGCCATTCCCATAACTCTCACTGATGTCAAGGTCACTGTTAGAAGGCACCAATGAATGTGGCCAATGACAGGGAAAGTATTATATTGCCTTTCATGTCAGTGTAGTACACTTCCCTTTGCTTGGGCATTCTTTTCTTCAAGAGTCCGAGAGTTTAGTTTAGTTTAGTTTAGTTTAATTTAGTTTAGTTTAGTTTAGTTTAGTTTAGTTTAGAGATACAGTACAGGAACAAGCCCTTTGGCCCACCGAGTCCACGCCGACCAGTGATCTACGCACACTAACACTATCGTACACACAATAGGGACAAGTTACAATTTTACAGAAGCCAATTAGCCTACAAACCTGTATGTCTTTGGAGTGTGGGAGGAAACCGGAGCACCTGGAGAAAACCCACACAGGTCATGGGGAGAACGTACAAATTCCATGCAGACAGCACCCATCGTCAGGATTAAACCCGGGTCTCTGGCATTGTAAGGCAGGAACACTACTGCTGTGCCTCTGTGCTGCCCTAGTGTTGTAGATGTAGCCTAGTCCATCACAGAGACTTCCCACCATTGACTCCACCTACATCATGCTGCTTCGGAAAACTGGCCAACATAATCAAAGACGTCGCACCATGGCCATTCCTTCTTCTTCCTTCATCTGTTATCAGGCACTCAAACAGACTCTCATATGCTAAAGTTAAAGTCCCAATCTTCCACTGTACCTTACAGTAACCCTTGCATTTTTTTCTTTATCTGCACTTTCTCTGTAAATGCAACACTTAATTCTGCTCTCTGTTTCTTCTTGCACTACCTAGTTATACTTCTTCCTGGACAGCATGCAAACAAAGTTTATCACTGTATCTTGCAAGACATGACAATAATAAATAATGTAATTCAAATTCATCACTGAAGCTTGCTAGGGTCAGGCCAGCGTACTGTTGTAAAAATTATAGTTTTAAAAGGACTGACATGACATCATTGTTTCAAAAGCCCCAGATATAATAAATGACCATTTATATTTACTGGTTATCCGTTACACAAACTAAAACACACAGGGAAAGTTATGGCCATTTTACTTTGTCCTTTTTTTAAACTTAATTTCAAGATACAGATTTATACAATCTTCCTCTTCTTTGTGTTTCCCTAAAATACAAAGAGCTAAACACAGTGGGGTGGCATGGTGGCACAGCTTTAGAGTTGCTGCGTTACAAAACCAGAGACCCAGGTTCAAACCTGACTAAGGATGTAGTCTGTACGGAGTTTGCACGTTCTCCCAGTGATCACCTATTCAAAATCTATTAAAATTTGTATCAGTAATTACATCAAATAAATGTTTAAGCTAAAACACAAAAACTCTCCTAACCCATTATAAACATTGCAGTAAAACAATTACTTAAAACTGGTAACTTTATTTACACTTGTTCTATGTTATCTCACTTTCTCAACCACTCCCTACACATTAAGGACAATTTACAGATGCCAACTAACCTGCAAACCTGCACGTCTTTGGGATGTGGGAGGAAACCGGAGAAACGTGGTCACTGGGAGAACGTGCAAACTCCACACAGACAACGCCCCATGTCTGAATTGAAACCTGGTGTCCTGTGCTGTGAAGCAGCAGCTCAGCCAGGTGTTTCAGTTTAGTTTATTGTCACGTGTACCAAGGTACATTAAAAAAAAATCTTTTGTTGCGTGCTATCCAGTCAGCAGAAAGCACAGTGTACAGATACAAGAAGAGGGGAATAATGTTTAGTGCAAGATAAAGTCCTTAATTATCTCTGATTTTTCCAACAAACTGTGAAGTGTTTCATCACATCTGCTGTTAAAATTGTTAACCTTTGAGCAACTGAGTTTCTACCATGCTTATTGTGAAGTCGAGAAGCTTTACAAACCTATAACCGCCACTGTGATGTTAGTGCTTGCATGCATAATGCATAAGGATGAAATTATTTTGCCGATTGTCCAAAGGCGAACACTTTAAAATAAAGCTTTTTCATATGAACAATTGTGTGTGAATATCACACAATGCAATTTCCAGTCACTTGGCTTTGTTATGAAGAGAGCAGGCAGCTGTGATTGATATCATTACCGCCAAAAACACTGTTCTCTAGCCACTGATTTAATCTCAGTTTCTTATACGTTTCTAAGGCTGAACCACACTGTTCGAGGTTTGCTGTTACTTTGATCCTGAAATATGTTTCAAACTTCCACATTAATTGTTGGGCCCATCTTTGTCTCAGCTTCAGTTCCAGAACGAGAGTCTGAAGCAGGATCCCGACCTGAAACGTCACCTATCCATATTCTCCAGAGATGGTGCCCGGCCTACTGAGTTACTCCAACACTTTGAGTCCTTTTGTGCATTAACCAGCATCTGCAGTTCTTTTTTCTATTACCTATTTAAAATAGCAGACGATCGGCAATAACGAACACCATTGCCCACCCCCCCCCCCCCCATGGGTTTATTGTACCTGGTTTGAAATTTCCTTTGGAATTCTCTATCAAAGAAGCCCACAAGAGAGATTATGGCACAACATTAAATTCTTGTGCGATTGGGATTAATATACAATACAATACAATACAATACAATACAATACAATATATCTTTATTGTCATTTTACAGGGGTACAACGAGATTGGGAATGCGCCTCCCATACGATGCAATAAATTAATTAGCTGGTCAGTATTAATTTAAACAACCCAATGAAACAAATTAGAACAGTTTTAAAACAGAATAAAGTGCAAGTAGATGGTGCAGTGTGGACTGGTGTGAACTGAGAATTAGTTGACAGACAGGGAGTTGGGTGCAGATAATAACCAATGGAACTCTACAGTGGTGGTGAGCCACAACTGCACACAATATACATCAATGATTTGGATAACATATATAACATATAACATATAACAACTACAGCATGGAAACAGGCCTGTCCGGCCCTACCAGTCCACACCGACCATTCTCCCTGACCTAGTCTCATCTACCTGCACTCAGACCATAACCCTCCAATCCCCTCCTATCCATATACCTATCCAATTTACTCTTAAATAATAAAATCGAGCCAGCCTCCACCACTTCCACCGGAAGCCCATTCCATACAGCCACAACCCTCTGAGTAAAGAAGTTCCCCCTCATGTTACCCCTAAACCTTTGTCCCTCAATTCTGAAGCTATGTCCCCTTGTTGGAATCTTCCCCACTCTCAAAGGGAAAAGCCTACCCACGTCAACTCTGTCCGTCCCTCTCAAAATTTAAAAAACCTCTATCAAGTCCCCCCTCAACCTTCTACGCTCCAAAGAATAAAGACCCAACCTATTCAACCTCTCTCTGTAGCCTAAGTGCTGAAACCCAGGCAACATTCTGGTAAATCTCCTCTGTACCCTCTCCATTTTGTCGACATCCTTCCTATAATTTGGCGACCAGAACTGCACACCATACTCCAGATTCGGCCTCACCAATGCCCTGTACAATTTCAACATTACATCCCAACTTCTATACTCGATGCTCTGATTTATAAAGGCAAGCATACCAAACGCCTTCTTCACCACCCTATCCACATGAGATTCCACCTTCAGGGAACAATGCACAGTTATTCCCAGATCCCTCTGTTCCACTGCATTCCTCAATTCCCTACCATTTACCCTGTACGTCCTATTTTGATTTGTCCTACCAAAATGCAGCACCTCACACTTATCAGCATTAAACTCCATCTGCCATCTTTCAGCCCACCCTTCCAAAAGGCCCAAGTCTCTCTGTAGACTTTGAAAATCTACCTCACTATCAACTACTCCACCTATCTTAGTATCATCTGCATATTTACTAATCCAATTTGCCACACCATCATCCAGATCATTAATGTAAATGACAAACAACAGTGGACCCAACACAGATCCTTGGGGCACTCCACTAGACACTGGCCTCCAACCTGACATACAATTGTCAACCATTACCCTCTGGTATCTCCCATTCAGCCATTGTTGAATCCATCTTGCAACCTCACTATTAATACCCAACGATTTAACCTTCTTAATCAACCTTCCATGTGGAACCTTGTCAAATGCCTTACTGAAGTCCATATAGACAACATCCACAGCCTTGCCCTTATCAATTTCCCTGGTAACCTCTTCAAAAAATTCAAGAAGATTAGTCAAACATGACCTTCCAGGCACAAATCCATGTTGACTGTTTCTAATCAGGCCTTGATTATCCAAATAATTATATATATTGTCCCTAAGTATCTTTTCCATTAATTTTCCCACCACAGACGTCAAACTAATAGGTCTATAATTGCTAGGTTTACTTTTAGAACCTTTTTTAAACAAAGGCACAACATGCGCAATGCGCCAATCTTCCGGCACCATCCCTGTTTCTAATGACGTTTGAAATATTTCCGTCATAGCCCCTGCTATTTCTGCACTAACTTCCCTCAATGTCCGAGGGAATATCCTATCAGGACCTGGAGACTTATCCACTTTTATATTCTTCAAAAGTGTCCGTACCTCCTCTTCTTTAATCCTCCTAATTTCCATCACTACTCTACTTGTTTCGCTTACCTCACATAATTCAATATCCTTCTCCTCGGTAAATACCGAAGAAAAGAAATTGTTTAATATCTCCCCCATTTCTTCCGGCTCAGCACATAGCTGTCCACTCTGACTCTCTAATGGACCAATTTTATCCCTCACTATCCTTTTGCTATTGACATATCTGTAGAACCCCTTGGGGTTTACTTTTACATTACTTGCCAAAGCAGCCTCATATCTTTTTTTCGCTTTTCTAATTTCCTTTTTAAGATTCCTTTTACATTCTTTATATTCCTCAAAAACCTCATTTACTCCCTGCCGCTTATATTTATTGTATATCTCCCTCTTTTTCCGAACCAAGTGTCCAATTTCTCTGGAAAACCACGGCTCTTTCAAATTATTATTCTTTCCTTTCCACCGAACAGGGACATAAAGACTCTGTACTCTCAAAATTTCACCTTTAAATATCCTCCATTTCTCTATTATATCCTTTTCATAAAACAACAATTTCCATTTCACTCCTTTTAAATCCTTTCTCATCTCCTCAAAATTAGCCTTTCTCCAATCCAAAATCTCAACCCTTGGTCCAGATTTGACCTTCTCCATAATGATATTGAAACTAATGGCATTATGATCACTAGACCCAAAGTGCTCCTCAACACATACCTCCGTCACCTGACCCATCTCATTTCCTAACAGGAGGTCCAACACTGCCCCTTCTCTGGTAGGCACCTCTACGTATTGCTGCAAAAAACTATCCTGCACACATTTTACAAACTCCAAACCATCCAGCCCTTTAACAGAATGTGATTCCCAGTCTATATACGGAAAATTGAAATCACCCACAATCACCACTCTGTGCTTACTACTAATATCTGCTATCTCCTTACATATTTGCTCTTCCAATTCTCGTTCCCTATTTGGCGGTCTATAATACACCCCTATAAGTGTTGCTAAACCTTTCTCATTTCTGAGTTCCACCCAAACAGCCTCCCTAATCGAGCCTTCTAGTCTGTCCTGCCAAAGCACTGCTGTGATATCCTCCCTGACAAGCAATGCAACACCCCCACCTCTTGCCCCTCCGATTCTATCACATCTGAAACAATGAAATCCTGGAATATTTAATTGCCAATCGCAACCCTCCTGCAACCATGTTTCACTGATCGCCACAACATCATACTTCCAGATGTCAATCCAGGCTCTAAGCTCATCCACCTTTCTTACAATGCTCCTAGCATTAAAATATACACATTTAAGGGACCCATCATTTCTTATTCTCAGTTTATTTCTTTTCCCTTCTTTCTCTCCTACATATTGGGTCTGAGTGTTTCCCTTTTCTGCCTCCTGCCTCACACACTGCCTATTAGCTATCTGTGTTTGAGTCCCTCCCCCCAACCGTACTAGTTTAAAGTCTCCGCAGTTATTTTAGCAAATCTCCCCGCCAGGATATTGGTTCCCCTCGGGTTCAGATGCAACCCGTCCTTTTTGTACAGGTCATACTTCCCCCAGAAGAGGTCCCAATGATCCAGAAACTTGAAACCCTGCTCCCTGCACCAGTTCCTCAGCCACATATTTATCCTCCACCTCACTCCATTCCTATTCTCACTATCGCGTGGCACAGGCAGTAAGCCTGAGATTATTACTTTGGAAGTCCTTTTTTTTAACTCTCTTCCTAGCCCCCTGAATTCTCCTTTCAGGACCTCTTCCCTTATCCTACCTATATTGTTGGTACCTATATGTACCACGACCTCTGGCTCCTCTCCCTCCCCTTTCAGGATATCCTGGACACGCTCAGACATATCCCGGACACCGGCACCAGGGAGGCAAACCACCATCCGGGTCTCCCGACTGCGTCCACAGAAACGCCTATCTGACCCCCTCACTATAGAGTCCCCTATTACTACTGCTCTCCTCTTCCTTTCCCTACCCTTCTGAGCAACAGGGCCGGACTCCTTGCCAGAGGCCCGGGCACCATCGTTGCCCCCAGGTAGGCTGTCCCCCCCAACAGTACTTAAACAGGAGTACTTATTTCCAAGGGGTACAGCCACCGGGGTACTCCCTAGTCCCTGCCTCTGTTCCTTGCCCCCCCTAACAGTGACCCACTTGTCTACCTCCCGTGGTCTAGGAGTGACCACCTCCCTGTAACTCCTATCTATAACCTCCTCACTCTCCCTGATCAGACGGAGGTCATCAATCTGCCGCTCCAGGTTCCTAATACGGTCCCTTAGGAGCCCCATCTCGTCACACCTGGCGCAGATGTGGATGTCTGGAAGACTATCAGACCCCCAGATTCCCCACATCTGACACCCAGAACAAAAAACTGCCCTGGCCGTCATACTCTCCAAACAAAGCCCCGCGCTCGGTTACTAAACCTACCGCCCGGCCGCTGCTCCAACTGCTCCAACCGCCCACCCAAAAGAACTGAGTGATCTCCTGGGAGAGGCGAAAAACCGGATAAAAAACCCAGGCCAATTTGGGAAAAAATCCGGGAAATTCCTCTCCGACCCCAAGCTAGGCGATCGAAACTAGTCCGGGAGATCACACAGGTCTTACTCCTTACTATCCCCACACAATCCCCACACAATCCCCACACAATACTTCCCAAGCAACACAGCTTGGTGCTGCTGCTGCTGCTGCTGCTACTGAAGGAAACTAAAAGAAATGTTTCCAGATAAATGAACATTTTTAAAGAGTGGGCAAATGGGACTAGCTTCGACAGCTTACCTGTAAATGCTGTAAATCTGAACTAAAGTTCGACACCTCTCAAAAATCACACCCGTGGAAAGAACAGACCTGACACCTTGTCATGGTTCATCCTGACCTGCTCCGTAACAGAGGGCTCTCTGATTTATGGACTGTTCCGAGCGTCAGATTCTGAGACATAACTCAAGCGTTGTTGGAAGATCATCAACGCTCTTTGGTCGGTCCCAAACCTATTGATCTTCCAGGACAGCAAGATGTCCAAGACCAACACAGGTCTGGTAATGGGATACATTATCCTTGCTCACTGTACACTCACATGGACATTATCATTACTGTGAGCGTATGGATGAGCATGATCTCACCAAGGTTCAGCTGTATGCAAAATAAAGCACATCCTGAGTCTTGTCTGTAGGGGCCACTGGAGTGCTTTGTACATACAGTCCCACAGCGTACGTACAAGTAGAGCTGACAACTTCAAACGATGTTAAAGGGCAGTTAAGTAGTTCTGTGAATGGTCTTTACTGTGATTAGCTGCTCTCATCTGTGTGTGTGTGTGTGTGTGTGTGTGTGTGTGTGTGTGTGTGTGTGTGTGTGTGTGTGTGTGTGAGTGTGAGTGTGTGTGTGTGTGTATGTGTGTGCGCATGCACGTTTGTGTGTATACACGTGCAGGTGCACATATGCATGTGTGTATGTTTGTGCACATGTGTTTCTGTGCCTATGTCTATATGTGTGTGTACGAGTATATGTGTGCACATATATGCATACATGTGTGTTACTGTGCTTGTGTGTGTGTGTGTATATATGTGTGTGTGAGTTTGTGTGCACGCATATATGTGTGCATGCATGTTTTGCCAGTGTTGCTTGGATTACGCATTTGACTTGAAAAAAAATCATCGTCATTGCTAAAGATCGACTTCTCCTCACCACCAGCTGAGCAGTCCCGAGCTGACATTTCTAATTCCAGGCTAGCTGTGTGGAGTGCGCATGCATCTCTCTCTCACTAATCCCCCTGGCCTCAGGGAGAGAAGCTGTCAGAATGTGCAGTGAAATACCTTTGGTTGGTTAAAGAGTATAAGAAAATAACTGCAGATGCTGGTACAAATCGATTTATTCACAAAATGCTGGAGTAACTCAGCGGGTCAGGCAGCATGGCCAGCGCTAGGTTCCTCCCCCCCACACACACCCAGGCTCACTCAGGTAATCTTGCACCTCACCATCCTGTGAGAAACACTGTGTAGGAAGGTTTACACTAAAGATAGACACAAAATGCTGGAGTAACTCAGCGGGACAGGCAGCATCCTCTGGAGAGAAGGAATGGGTGACGTTTCGGGTCGAGACCCTTCCTCACTGCCACTTCTGTAGATGCTTGATGCTTTCACCTTCTCCCTTCAGTCTGGCTGCAGCCCACACCCTTAATACTTCATACTTTTGCCGATTCACAATCAGACGAATGTTGCAGAGGGTAAGGATGTTTTATTGTCATATGCCCTGAAACAGAACAATGAAATTCTTACACAGCAGCACAACAGATATGTAACAGTGGAGCACAGATATGTAACAATACCTTAATACCTATAAAACACCTTATAAACACCAAATAATGTTCAGTATATTAAAAAATACAATAATAGCACAAAGACGAAAACAATAAAAACAATGTCCCCAAGCCTCTGTAGTTCAGAGCTTATCTGGAGTCTAATAACTCCAGATAACATCACCCATTCCTTCTCTCCAGAGATGCTGCCTGTCCCGCTGAGTTACTCCAGCGTTCAATAACCTGATGGTTGTAGGGAAGAAGCTGCTCCTGATCCAAGACGTTACAGTGTTCAGGCTCCTGCACCTTCTTCCAGATGGCAGGAGTGTAATGAGAGTGTGGCCAGGGTGGTGTGGGTCTCTGCTGATGCTGGCTGCCTTTTTGAGGCAGTGACTCCTGTAGACCCCTTTGACAGTGGGGAGGTCAGTACGCGTGATGGACTGGGCAGTGTTCACCACTTTTTGCAATCTTCTTCGTTCCTGGGCGTTCGAGTTGCCGAAATCAGGCCGTGATACAGCCGGTCAATATGCTCTCTGCTGCACACTCAGGGATCGCCAGATTAAGACCAGATACAGATTAATTTCAATTAATGCCCCTTGACAGCTATCAGGGAGGGATGGGTACCATCTGCTCAAGCCTGGACCAACACCCCAGCCTCAAGGCAATGATGAAACAGGCTGTTTCTCTCTCATATCTCTGCTCGGTGAAACTTTGCAAATTGGTAACGTTCCAGCAAAACTGTTGACAGAACATTTAATGGTGGGCACTCCTTCTCAACAATTATTCAACACTATGCCAGCTCGCTTCCTCTTGATGTGAGATTTGACCTTAATCTGGAAAGACTTTCATAAAATAACTAAACCTCTGTCTCATGAATTCCCATGTTGTTGATTGCATGACCTCCAAAGGCTTAAGGACAAAATCAGAAAATTAGTTGCTTTTGGCCGTTATGCAATACACTGTGTCCACACCACAGTGCATTGTCACTGTTAACCCTGCTTTTTTTAACTAGTTATTATGCATTAGTCGGCATGCATTATGCTGTCTAATTCACCGTGTGCAGATACACTTGCTTGGGTGTCAAATCAAGTCAAGTTGAGTATATTGTCATAGGCGTTAGCACAGTGAGGTGCAGGCACAATTAAAATCTTGATAACAAAAAAAGACACAAAATCAAACACTAGAACAGTACAGCACCTATGGCCCCACAATATCTGTGGCGAACCTGTTGCCAAAACCAACTCTTATCTGTCTGCCCTCGATTCCCTGCATATCCATGCGCCTATCCAAAAGTCTCTTAAATAGCACTATTCTTTGTGCCTCCACCACCAACCACGATTGCACATCCCAGGCTCACCACCCACTGTGTAAAAAAAACTTACCCCGCCCATCTCGTTTAAACTTTGCCTCTCTCACTTTAAAGCTGTGCCCTCTAACGTTTGATATTTCCACCTTGGGTGAAAGGTTCTGGCCGCCTCTCATCATTTTGCATACTCCTATTAGGTCTTCCTTCGAACTCCAGCATTTCAGGGAAAACAATCCAGGTCTGTCCAACCTCTCCTTGTAGCTAATAGCCCCTAATCTAGGATCTTTTGAAGAAAGACAATGTGGGCATTGTAGCCCAGGTAGCCATGTTAAGTTAATGGGCTATTTAGCAACACCCTGGAAATTTGAGTGTGAAAATCACCAGGGCAGCTAGGTTCATAAATATATAAATCATAGGAGTAGAATTCGGCCGTTCAGCCCATCGAGTCAACTTCCCCATTCAATTATGGCTAATCTATCTTTCCCTCTCAACCCGCCTTGTGTTTATGATTAGGGATATCGCGTGGGAACAGGTCCTTCAGCCCACTGAGTCCACATCAACCATCAATCACCCGTACACTAGTTCTATGTTGCCCACTTTCGCATCCACACCCAGCACAATAGGGGCAATTTACAGAAGCCAATTAACCAACAAACCCGCACGTCTTTGGGATGTGGGAGGTAACTGGAGCACCCGCAGAAAATGCACGCGGTCACAGGGAGAACATACAAACAGACACAGACAGAGCCCATTGTCAGGATTGAACCAGGGTCTCTGGCACTGTGAGGCAGCAACCCTATTGCTGCGCCACTGTGCGGCCTCTCCCCGTTACATCTTTGACACCATTTCTAATCAAGAATCTGTCAACCTCTGCTTTAATCTCGGGTGATTTAAACTCGAGCATTCAAAAAATATTGGAATTGAAAAGTTGGCATCGATAATGGCGATTGGTGACTTCAGCAGAACTGAATTCCAGATGTAGGATACAGCACACAGGTTTCTTTCGGTCCACTGAACAGGAATGGGTTTCACGACACGCAGTGCATCTTATTCGATGACGGACTGCTGAATGGGGTGCCGGCAGAACTCTATGCTTTTCATTACAAAGCATTAAATATTTTATGTCCACCTCAACAAAGAAATTGGTCCAATGTATCATTCAGAAGGATTGCACTTTGCGCTGTCTCACTGCCGTGCCGAACTATCAGCCCGAATTACACGTTCAGATCCACGCTTTATGAAGTGGCGATCTGCTGACTCGGATGTGAGTGAGGTGCTAATTGAGCCGAGCTGTGGCTGAGCGCCAAGCCTCCTGCTGCGGGGGTCAATACGAATGCCAACTGGTTGCAAATTAATGCTCGGTCGGACCGAACTGCTTGGAAACCCGACAACTGCTGAAACGTACCCCTCCTGAAGGGGCCTCTCCACTCAGCCAGCAGCCCACCACTTTACATTGAACCCAAGGGACATGGGAAGTTAAAGTAATGCCCCAATTATATAGAATTTAAAGCCTTGCCATCAAGTGTAAGTTCATGTTCATAACTTCTAGGATCATCTGGCCCAACAGGTTTACTCTGCCATTCAATCATAGCAGATCTATCTTTCCCTCTGAAACCCATTCTCCGGCCTTCTCCCCATAACCCCTGATACCCTAACTAATCAAGAATCTGTCAATCTCCACCTTAAAAATACCCAATGACTTGGCCTCCACAGCCGTCTGTGGCAATGAATGTCACAGATTCACCATCCTCTGACTGAAGAATTCCTCCTCATCCTCTTTCTAAAGGTTCGTCTTTTTATTCTGAGGTTACGGCCTCAGGTCCTAGACTCTCCCACTAGTGGAAACATCCTCTCCACATCCACTCTATCCAGGTCTTTCACTATTTGGTAAATTTCAATGAGGGTCCCCCCCTCTTCATCCTTCTAAACTCCAGCGAGTACAGGCCCAGAGCCTTCAAACGATCAACATATGATCGTTAACCCAATCATTCCTGGGATCATTCTCGTAAACATCTTCTGGACCCTCCCCAATGCCAGCACATCCATCCTCAGATATGGGGGTCTGCACATGGCAATTAAAAGATTAATTCGTTATTTTAGTGCAGTTTAATGGAAGAGCTTACCATGGTAATTAAATGATCTGCACAAATTCCTGTGGAATGTTTTTTAAAGTTTCTGGCCCTGAGGTTATTAATGATGCCACACCTGACATTATCTCTACAGTACCACTCTCTGCAATGGTGGCAGAAGTTCAATTTAAGAGTCTTTTTGAATAGGCACATGGATATGCAGGAAATGGAGGGGTATGGATCAGGTGCAGGCAGAGATTAGATTAAATGTAATCTAGTGTGGCGGTCCCTGGTGGTGAGCAACGCATGGTGCGAACCCTCGGCTCGACGGGGGTTGGGTTACGGAGCTTGGAATGGGGAGGAGGGGCAGTTGGTAGTGGAGTTCCAGGAGGAGTTGAACTGGTTGGGGGGTTGGGGGAGCTGTACGGTGCTTGAGGAATAAAGAAAACTTCGCTTGACACGTGTCCCACTTCATTGGCTTTGCTTGAGACTCGTGTCCCGCTTCCACTAGTTTATTTATTTCGTCTTGCTGATGTTAAGGGATAAGTTGTATGGGATGGAGCTGCAGATGCTGGTGTAAACCAAAGATCGACGCAAAATGCTGGAGTAACTCAACGGGTCAGGCAGCATCTCTGGAGAACAAGAGACTCTGTGTGTTTACGAAGCATCAATTAAGATGCTTCACAAATTGTGGCTTCTATATTTTCCGCTGCTCGTGAACTTGCCCGTTCATTGAAAACGGCAGCTTCTGTTGCTTTGTCCACTTGTCAAGAGTATCACAGAGATCTACGCAGGCAGACACATCTGCTGGAAGTCACCTGGGAAATATATGCATCTGTAAAACTTTATTATAGGTAGATGCTCCAGAACTTTCAATTGAATTCCTGCTACATTATTTCCATACAGTAAAATTAAGAGCAATGTGTAGAACTGTCACGTAATGATGGGGGAGAAGTCATTATTAAATGTTTATTCTGCAACATATTTGCTGTTGCAGCCAAGAAAAATTACACCTCTGTTCAAACAGTGAGTGAAGCGGCTTTTGGTCTGATTATTCACAATTTGAGTGCTGGCGTAGAAATAGGTACGTGTTGCAAATATGGCGTTAAAAATCAATGACACTGCAATAAACATTTTAATAATTAGATCAAGCTTAGAATGTGCTATTCAATTGATAATGGAGTGTTATATAAACTAAATGTTATTTTACCCAACCACACTTATAAGATTATGATTAAGCCATTTTCTCAATCGTTGCCTGCACAACCTAACAAACAGGTTTCAACAAGCACAATGCACTCTTGTGGTCTGGTTACCTCAAATTGATGATATAGTTTTTTTGTATTGATGATTATAATTGATTATTGTATATTTATTTGTTGTGTGGTTGCATTAATCTGCCTGTAAATCTGCAGCAAATAAGAATTGTATTGTCCTGTTCCCAGTGCCTACGACAATTAAACAATCTTGACTCTCCCCATTTATCATATCATATCATATCATATATATACAGCGCGGAAACAGGCCTTTTCGGCCCACCAAGTCCGCGCCGCTCAGCGATCCCCGCACATTAACACTATCCTACACCCACTAGGGACAATTTTTTACATTTACCCAGTCAATTAACCTACATACCTGTACGTCTTTGGAGTGTGGGAGGAAACCGAAGATCTCGGAGAAAACCCACGCAGGTCACGGGGAGAACGTACAAACTCCTTACAGTGCAGCACCCGTAGTCAGGATCGAACCTGAGTCTCCGGCGCTGCATTCGCTGTAAAGCAGCAACTCTACCGCTGCGCTACCGTGATTACAATTAATTACATTAATTGTAGAACAGTACAGCACAGGAAGGTGCCCTTCTGCCCACTATGTTGTGCCAAACATGATGTTTAGCTGAACTGATCTCGTCTGCCTGCAAGTAATCCATATCCCGCCATCCCCTGCATTTTGTAGGATGGCATGGCAGCGCAGCGGTAGAGTTACAGCCTTACAGTGCCAGAGACCCATGTTCGATCCTGACTACGGGCCCTATCTCTATAGAGTTAGTACATTCCCCCTGCAACCACGTGGACTTTCTTTGGGTGCTCCAGTTTCCTCTCACACTCCAAAGACATGCAGGTTTGTAGATTAATTGTTTTTAGTAAAATTGTAAATTGTCCCTAGTGTGGTATCGCGGACTCGGTGGGCTGATGGGCCTGTTTCCGAGCCGTATCTCTAAAGTCTAAAGTCAACTTACCAAGCTGTAAGTCTTTGGAATTTGTGAAGAAGCTGGAGCGTCCAGGGAATACAAGTAAGTAGAAGGTGCAAACTCCACACAGGTAGCGGTAGAGGTCAGGACTAAACCTGAATGATTGGGTGCCAGGGTTATGGGGAGAAGGCAGAAGAGTGGGATTGGGAAGGATAGATAGATCAGCCATGATTGAATGGCGGAGTAGACTTGATGGTCCTTATGGCCTCATTCTGCTCCCATAACTCATGAATATCTAAATACTAAAACTCTCGTTTGTTTGTTTGTTTGTTTGTTTGTTCCTGAACTGCAGCCAAAACGGTACACGATAGAGAGACAATTTTAAGCCCACCTTACTCACCATCGTCCCTTTGGTGCTAATGGAAGAAGTTTCATTTAAACTGGTGTTATATATTTTAAGTTATTCACATTTTAAAGTTTAAATCCATCTCCTAGGGAGGGAGGAGGGAGGGAGGGAGGGAGGGAAGGGGGTGGATGGAGGTGGGGAGGGATGGAGGGGGGAAGGAGGGGAGGAGAAGTGGGAGGGGGTGGAGGGAGGGGGAGAGGTGGTGGACGGAGGGGGGGAGTGGAGGGGAGGGGGGGGGAGGGGGGAGGGGGAGGGGGAAGGGGGATGCACGAGGGGTGAGGGGGGAGGGGGAGGGGGGAGGGGAGGAGGGGTGGAGAGGGGAGAAGGGGGAGGAGAGGGTGCTGCACCAATGCAGGAGAGGTTTGGGCCCAATGGGTCCCCTTGGTCTAGTGATTAATAAAGGTCACCTGATATCGCTCTATTGTAAAGTGCCTTACTCTTTCCCACGGTCTAAGTTAGCACAGGACTGCTCCAAGACTGTGGGGGTGTTCATTAAAGAAGACACTTGCAAATTTACAGAGTTGATTTTTAAAAAATAATGGAGTGGCAAATTTATTGCTGAGGTGTGTTCTTCAAAAACAGACATGCATTAACCTCTGCACCCAATCTGCTGAACTTATTTTACATTTCGTTGAACATCAGGAGAGTTGACTATTTATTTATTTTTCAATTTCCTGGCCCAATTTTCACCATGGAGAAAAACTGAGTGTTTTTTAACAGCCTTGTTTCTCCAGCCAATAAATAAATAAAATTGCATGTTGTGGAGCTTCAGTTCACCTCTTTCTTACCCCTGGGCTTTGTCGTTTTACTCAATATAGGCATATATTCCACTGAACCAATTAAATTTCCGTCTCTGAAACCCACACCATTTAGATGTTTCTGAAAGCTTCGTACAATTTTGCTCCCACTTACATTTATATTTTGCAGTCCAATTATCTGCCTTCCTCTCTTGAGAACAGTTAATCTTGCTGGGGTACAATATCTCTGGCAATCAACTTAAATGTTAGTCATGCGATTGTACCTCCAGCTGGACAGTCAATTGAGGTCTAGAGAATGACATTCAAACCCAAACATACCCCCATTGGGAAATTCCTCCTGTTAAAGACGTTATGAAGAATACATGAGAGAACACTTTAGACTTTAGAGATACATCGGGGGAAACAGGAGCCGCGCCAACCAGCAATCACCCTGTACACTAACACTATCCTACATCCTAAGGACAATTTACAATTTCACTGAAGCCAATTAACCTGCAAACCTGCACATCTTTGGAGTGTGGGAAGAAATCAGAGCACCCGGAGAAAACCCACGCAGTCACAGGGAGAACGTACAGACTCCGTACAGACAGCGTCCATAGTCAGGATTGAACCCAGGTCACTGGTGCTGTAAAGCAGCAACTCTACCCTTTGCCACTGTGTTTGCAATTTAGTTCTGAATTCCTGGTAAACCCCTAAGAAAGTCCTAGAGTACAACAATATAAAACAAAATGCATTGGAAGTAACTGCAGATGCTGGTTTAAAACGACGATAGACACAAAAAGCTGGAGTAACTCAGCATCTCTGGAGAAAAGGAATAGATGATGTTTCGGGTTGAGACCTTTCGTCAGACTGAGAGTCAGGGGAGACGGGAACGAGAGATATTGATGGCACATAGAACAAATGATTGAACGATGTGCAAAAAGCAACGATGATCAAGGAAAGGTGGGGCTCACAATGGACTATTGTTGGCTGTGGGGTATGTGACAGTCAGTGGAACTCAACAGGACGACAGTGAAACTGATATAAAACCAAAGTTGGATATTTCATCACCGCGCAAATGACGTTCTACTGATGGTATAATAAACATTGCAGTAAAGTTATAGATGGTAGTCACAGAATGCATGAATGATACTAGCTTCTGAGAATGATGGTTCTACATTAACCTTCCAGGAACACAGGTCAGAAAAGCTGCCGACGTTCATTCATATGGTCTCAGGTAAGCCGCAATCATTCACTCGTGCTGCGGTGAGCTGCAGTTATTCATTCCGACGCGACCAGGTAAGCCACAGTCATTCATTGATACAGAGGTGAGCTGCTATCATTCATTGATGCATGACAGAGTCACTTGCTGTAGTTTATTCCTACAGAGTCTGGGAGACTGGTTTCAATTATATGTTTGCAAAGAAAGCCAGTTGGAGCCTGGAGCTATGACCACAACAAGCTTTTAAAATTCAGCATAACCAAATCTTAAGGAGAGATTGCGTGGGTAGATCTCTCCAATACTCATACACATCAAGTTTTATAATTTTAGATACAATGATGATAATGCATGCGGCAGAGTGGAGCAGCGGTAAAGTTGCTGCCTTACAGCACAAGGGACCCGGGTTCAATCCTGGCTACGGGTGCTGCCTGTTTGTATGTATAAGAAGATAACTGCAGATGCTGGTACAAATCGAAGGTATTTAGTTCAGTCTGAAGAAGGGTCTCGACCCGAAACGTCACCCATTCCTTCTCTCCCGAGATGCTGCCTGACCTGCTGAGTTACTCCAGCATTTTGTGAATAAATACCTTCGGAGTTTGTATGTTCTCCCTGTGACCACGTGGGTTTTCTCCGGGTGCTCTGGTTTCCTCCCACATTCCAAAGATGTACAGGTTTGTAGGTTAATTGACTTCCGTAAATTGTCCCCTAATGTATAGGATGTAAAACTGGAATAACGTGGAACTAGTGTATGGATGATCGATGGTCAGCACGGGCTTAGTGAACCGAAGAACCTGTTTCCACACTGTATCTGTAAACTAAACTAATTTAAACATGACTGATGAATGATGATACATAGAAAAGTACAGCACAGGAATGGGCCCTTTGGCCCACGATGTTTGTGCTAAAAATGATGCCTAGTTAAATGATCTGAACATGATCTACCGGTCATTTGTCTGTGCATGATTCATATCCCTCTATGCTGCATTTCCATGTGCCTATCTAAAAGCCTCTTAAAAGCCACTTGTATCTGCCTCCGCCACCACCTACATTCTAGGCCCCCACTGCTTTCTGTGTAAAAAAACTTGTTCTGCACATCTCCATTAAACCTTCTCCTTCTCACCTTATAGCTCGTGTCGGACATTTCCACCCTGGGAAAAAGGTTCTGACCGATCGATGCCTCTCATAATTATATGTACTCCGATCAATTCTCCCCTCAACCTACGATGTCCCATAGAGTATAATCCAAGTCTATCCAACCTCTCCCTGTAGCCGAAACCCTCTGGCCCAGGTAGCATTCTGTTAAACCTCCACTGCTGTAATGGGGTGACCAGAACTGCTGACCATACTCCAAATACAGCCTAATCAAAGTCCTTCATAGCTGCATCAAGACCTCCTGACTCTTATACTCAATGCCCTGAGCAATGAAGGCAAGCATACCATATGTCTTACCACCCTATCTACTTGTGCTGCCACCTTCTTTTAAGACTATGTTTCTTTCTGATGAGTCTTGGTGACCATCTGGGACCTCCCATGAACCTGTGTGTGTGTTTGAGGTAGAGGATATCTCGTGGCAAATATCTTAACTCGAAAATATGCAATAGTTATGTCGCCCAGATCATTCATCTATCTGTTCTCAGCCACTGTCTTCATACCCCACATCTCTGCACTAAATTGATTTAGACTTTAGACTTCAGAGTTAAAGTGTGGAAACAGGCCCTTGGGTGCACCAAGTCCATGCCGACCAGCGACCACCCCCATATGGAGGGCCACTTTAAGGTGACATCACATGTACCCTTTCCCAGTGTTGGACAGATATAACAAGATACACACTGAGTAACCATCTTATATAAAAACTGCTCTATTTCCAAACCACTTATGACAAGTGGCCTCCTGCTGTGGGTGACATTGCAGTTGCTGTTCTGAAAGAGAACAGTTTGATTATTTACACAGCTCTACCTTAGTTGTGAAATCAAAGCCGATCACTGGCAATAAAATATGAATACATATAATGGGTGTAATTTAAAGTCTGGTTCTTGCATATACAGTGTCAATGGCTCCTGTATGAACTATGTACCCTATACTCTGGGTTTCTGTCTCCCTAACACATTGTCACCTCATTGGTAGTTATGTAGCCTTATCATAATATTCGATGTCTTTGAACTGGGTGGCAGCTGGCAGAGCTGCCGCCTCATGGCACCAGAGACCCAGCATTTGATCCTGACATCAGGAGCTGTCTATGTTGACTTTGCATGTATTTCCTGACACCACGTGGGTTCTCTCTGGGGGCTCTGGTTTCCTCTCACATCCCAAAGATGGGCGGGTTTGTAGGTTAACTGGCTTCCTTTAATTGTCCCTTGTGATAGAATAGGATAGAACTAGTGTGCAGACTAGGTGGGCTGAAGGGACTGTTTCCACGCTCAATCACTTCTACCAACACTCCCCTCCCTCCCCTCTTGCTCACTGCCTCCACCTTAGTCGTTATACCAGTTCCGCAGTTGGTGAAGATGTATCTCTGTTGAGGTCACACCTTCCCTAGCCAACAATTGCCTTGCCTGAGGTCATCTGTACCGCCCAGATTAATCCTGGTCTTTCCTAGCCTCTGGTATTTCATCCCCTCCCCTACTACTCTCAGTCTGTGGAAGGGTCCCGACTGAAACATCACCTGTCCGTATTCTCTGGTGATGCTGCCTGACCCGTTGAGTTACTCCAGCACTTTTTGTGCCTATTTTGGGTATAAACTAGCATCTGCAATTCCTTCTTATTCCACTTTGAAAATGAACATGGTCTGATGAGGCTGCGTTTCAACCATTACCGGAGTTGAGCGTCTCACCATTGGTGCGAACAGCTGACTGAAACTTCACGGAGCCTTGAACTTGCCTGAGATCAGCAGAACTTCTTGTACATGGATAAACAAGGGTGATGGGTAGGAAAGAACTGCAGATGCCAGTTTACATTGAAGATAGACACAAAATGCTGCCGTACCTCAGCATCCCTGGAGAAAAGGATTAGGTGACGTTTTGGTTTGAAACCCTTCTTCAGATGTACTTACAGAATTTCCCAAAATAGGGAGCATGTTTAAAACATTGTAACATCGCCTTTGCATTTGACTCCTATTGCAGTGACAATTGTTTAGTGCCATACATCCAGTATAAACAACTTACCGCTGTAAGCACGGTTGGTGTAAGTGGAGACTGGTCTATTGTCAATTGGTACACTTGAATGAATCATAAAAGATAAATACAGTGACTTTCTAGAGCACCAGTCTTGGGCAATTCATGTCATTCCAAATTTATACCATACTTTATTCCCTTTATCCTGTAGCTGCACACTGTGGACAGCTTGACTGAACTCACGTGTAGTCTTTCCATTGACTGGATAGCATGCAGCAAAAAATATTTTCACTGTACCTCTGTGATATTAATAAACAAAACAAAACTAAGGGATAGAACATTATTTTATTGTCCATTTCACACAATAATGGTGATGAATTTCCTACCCTCAATCTGTCACAGATTCAAATGGAACAAATAAAATTTGATGATATTTTTTATTATATCCAATATTATTAAGCTTGCATGTTTAACAGAACACATTGAATTGTCAGGAGGCCCATAAGGAGGAGCAATTTGTTTTTAAAGATTTTTATGGTTAAATCAGAATTAGCACCAATCAGTTAAATCTTACGCACAATATTCCAAATCTGACATAAATAACTTTAACAAAATTAACTATCAAAGCTAAAGACACTGCAGTAACTCAATGGGACAGGCAATATCTATGGAGGAAAAGGATGGGTGATGTTTGGGGCCTGGATACTTCTTCAGATTTCTTTGGTGTAAACCAGCACCTGAAGTTCCTCGTTTCTAAAGAGTTCCTACTTGGATCCTGACCTATTCATATCTTGCAAAGTGCTTGTAGAAAGAAGGAGCTGCAGAACTGGTTTACAAAAATAGACACAAAGTGGGAGCGACTCATCGGGTCAGGCATCATCTCCAGTGAACATGGATAGGTGACGTTTTGGGTGGGGACTCTTCTTCAGACTGAATGTGGAGGTGGGGGAAAGGGGGAAGCTCGAAGAGAGGAAGGGCAGGACGAACCGGGTCCCCAAGTAGACACAAAAATATTTCTCCCATCTCCCTTCACCTACATTCCTTTCTTCAGCTTCAAAATTCGAACCTCTCTAATCCTTTTGTTTCACACCTTCAATGAAGTGGCCTGACCCGAAACGTCACCTACCTATGTTCTCCAGGGATACTGAGTTACTCCAGAATTTAGTTCAGTTTAGTTTAATTTTGAGATACAGTGCGGAAATAGGCCCTTCGGCCCACCAGGCCCGTGCTGACCAGCGATCCCCGTACATTAACATTACCCTACACACACTAGGGACATTTACCAAGCCAATTAACCAACAAACCTTTACGTCTTTGGAGTGTGGGAGGAAACCGAAGATCTCGGAGAAACCCACGCGGGTCATGGGGAGAACGTACAAACTCCGTACGGACAGCACCCGTAGTCAGGATCGAACCCGGGTCTCCGACGCTGCACACGCTGTAAGGCAGCAACTCTACCGCTGCGCCACCGTGCCGCCCTATTTGTGCCTTCTCTTGTGAAGTACATGCATTGTTTTATGTAGAAATATTTGCTGTACTCTATCTGGGAGAATTGTGTGCAAATCTCCACTAGAACCCAGTTCAGAAGGTTTATTCGCAACAAGTGACTCTGTTTTAGCTACTGGAATAGATGAAAGTGCAAATGCAAAGAACTGACAGCTAGGATAAATGATGTACAAACTACAAACTTCTTGTTGTCTAATGAGGCTGAAAAGAAGTCATTTTGTCATAATGTCTACGAACCAGAATATATTTTCCATACTTAATGGGTGCATCGAAGTAGAAATGAACATATGCATTTTACAATTAGCTCCTTATTTACCCTAATAATTATTTTTATTAACTGCATTTGTTCAAGGAGGCTGCTGAATTTATGTTTAAAATTCTGCCCAATATAACCACGAACCTCCTTTTGAAAGAGTGCGACCAATTTCTTGGGGTTGATTAAATGTGTTAAACGTGGAGACTTTACAATTCATATCTTCTTCAGAGAAATAATCTCTACTTGTATCTCTACTGTGAGATTGCTCTGTGAAATCTAATGTGAAACCTTTTTTTCCAATCCTGTCTCACACCTTTTGCTTTTACTTCCGGCCTTTGTTCCAACCATCTGTTTCCTCTCTGGCATCCACCTATTACTTGCCATGCGTTGTCCTGCATTCCCCTCTTCCAGCTTTCTTCCTCCCCCTCCCTCCCCTTCCCCTACAAGTAATCCAAATAAGGGTCTTGACCCACAACGTCAACTGTCCATGTTCTCCAGATGCCGCCTGACCTGCTGAGTTACTCCAGCACTTTGTGCCTTTAGACTTTTGGACTTTAGAGATACAGTGCAGAAACAGGACCTTCGGCCCACCAAGTTCGTGCCAACCAGCGGTCACCCCCCCGTACACTCACACTATCCCACACACTAGGGACAATTTACATTTTTTACCGAAGCCAATTAACTGACAAACCCTGTCCATGTCCATGACAAACTCGGCCCCTGTTTGTCTTTGGACTGTGGGAGGAAACTGGGACACCTGGAGAATCCCAAAGGGTCACAGGGAGAACGTACAAACTCAGTACAGGCAGCACATGTGGTCAGGATCGAACCCGGGTCTCTGGCTCTGTAAGACGGCAGTTCTACCGCTCCGCCATCCTGTCTTAAAGTGCTGTCATGCTTATGTAAGGTGCATTCTGCTCAGGTTTGGAACTGAAGTCTGTGTAATTCTGATTGAGACAAGTTGAGCATTTTATTAGTCACATACAAGCTGATGGATATTTAAAAATAATTAGGGTAAAAGGTCACCTTTCTATTGCTAATTGCAATCAGCAATTAATGTGCAAATTACTCCCACAATTATGGATTATTAGGAGATGTGTGGCTGAATAAAAATCCTGTCCAAGCCAGCACATTTGATAAATATTGTTGAAAGTAATATTTAAGTGCTTTGGCTTAAAACTGTAACATGTAGGTAGAGTACAAATACCTCATCCATATTCCAACAGCAGGCCTGGCTCACCCATCGTGGAACAGGGAACCCATCCGTTGGGTGAAGCCGCCAAGCCCGGCCCCTGCTTGTTCCTGAAGACCAGGGACCGGAGAGGGAGTGGAGGGGGTTGGCGATGGCGGGGGACGATGAACAAACGGCCTGGGAAGAAGACCCATTGTGCTTGGGGGGGTGGGGTTGGGGTTGGGGTTGGGGTTGGAGGGGTTGGGAATGGGGGGCTTGTGGTTGGGGTTGGGGGGTTGGGGTTGGGGTTGGGGGGGTTGGGGTTGGGGTTGGGGGGGTTGGGGTTGGGGTTGGGGTTGGGGGGGTTGGGGTTGGGGGGGTTGGGGTTGGGGGGGTTAGGAATGGGGGGTTGGGAGGGTTGGGGTTGGGGTTGGGGTTGGGGTTGGGGGGGTTGGGGTTGGGGTTGGGGGGGTTGGGGTTGGGGGCGTTGGGGTTGGGGTTGGGGGGTGGGGTCTTTGGGGGGGTTTGGGGTTGGGGGGGTTTGGGGTTGGGGGGGGAATAATCTCACCGAAGATAGACAAAAAACCTGCTGGAGTAACTCAGCAGGTCAGGCAGCATCTCTGGGGAAATGGAATAGGTGACGTTTCAGGTCAAGGTCCTTCTTCAGACTTTCTTCAGGGGGGTAGACACAATTGGTATACTTGACCTGCGTGGGTGTTCTCCAGTAGCTTCAGCTTCCTCTCACACTCCAAAGACATACAGGTTTGTAAGCTAATTGGCTTGGTGTAATTGTAAATTTCCCCTAGTGTGTGTAGGATGGTATTAGTATGTGGGGATCGTTGGTCATCGCAAACTCGGTGGGCCAAAGGGCCTGTTTCCTCGCTATATTCTAAACTAAACTAAACTAAACTAAACTAAACTAAAACTATACCATTTAGTGGCTCATTACATGCATTTTCTCCTCACTTCAAGAATCAATTTGGTGAATATTTGTAGCGTGCCTTATTTAACAAAGGTATATTAGTGCAGTTTGAAGAGACATTACCAAAGATATTTGTTATAAACGGAGTTTATCACCTGTGCAAAACCTTTTTTAAATAACCGGATATTATTTCAGAAAACAATTTACTGATGATATTGTCACAGTAATCGTTGTAACATTTCTCCTGTGTTTGCTTGTTTATGCAATGTACTGATTTTTGAGTGTTGAACTGCATCTGAAATTTGGTTCCAGTGAAGTCAAGCAGAATTGAACAAATAAACAAATTTTCCATATTGTATTTTCAGCTCAAAAACCAAAGAACAAATGACTATCTTAGCAGGTTCAAAACAAAATACAAAATTTACCCATTTATATATTAGGTCATCTTCATAAGAATCATTCAATGCCTCAACCAAAGGCAATATACCGTTGCGATTCACAAAAACCAATGGTAAGATGGAAAATGTTGGTTTATTAGAGTCATGTGTACTGAAATTCAATGAAAAACATTGTTTTGCATGCTATCCAAACAGGCTATACAATACACGCGTACATCAGTCTTGCAAAAAAGAGAAAATAGAGTTCAGAACATTGTGTTACAGCTGCAGAGAAAGTGCAGATTATTTTTTAACAAAGTGCCAGAGTCACAAGAAGGTAGATTGGAGGATCAGGACTTTATCCTTAGAATATGACAGGTTTATGGAAGAGTCTTGGTAACAACAGGAAAGAAGCTGGTCGAATCTGGTGGTAGGAACTTTCAAGGTTTTGTATCTTCTGCCTGATGGGAGAGGGGAGAAGAGAGAAGGCCTGGGCTCTGAGTGGTCCTTTTATCATGTTGATTGCCTTCCCAAAGCAGCATACAGTGTGGATGGAGTTGATGGGGAGAAGGCTGGTTTGTGTGACGGACTGGGCTGCGTTCAACAATTCACTGCAATTGCTTGCCGTCTTGGGCATACCTGTTGCCTTACCAAGCTGTGATGCACCCAGATAGGATGCTTTCTCTGGTGTATCTGTAGAAATTAGTATGAATCATTGGAAACATGTTCACAAAATGCTGGAGTAACTCAGCAGGTCAGGCAGCATCTCAGGAGAGAAGGAATGGGTGACGTTTCGGGTCGAGACCCTTCTTCAGACTGAATCACAAGTGGAGATGGTCACTTCAGACTGAAGAAGGGTCTCGACCCGAAACGTCACCCATTCCTTCTCTCCTGAGATGCTGCCTGACCTGCTGAGTTACTCCAGCATTTTGTGAATAAATACCTTCGATTTGTACCAGCATCTGCAGTTATTTTCTTATATTGGAAACATGTTGATTTCCGTAACCTTCTGAGGGAAGTAGAAGCATTAGTGTGGTTTCTTGGCCACAGCGTCAATTGTTGGTGATATTTGCAGAATATGAAGCCAGAGACATGAAGCTTTTGACCATCTCCACTTGTGATTCATTTGATAGAGTGGGGGTTTGGGAATTGGAGTTGAGGATGGTAGGGGATATTGGAGATGCCAAGGGTGGCATCAGTTCCTTGTCCTAAAAGTCACCAAAACCTGAGCTCTGCTTCTCCAAAATGGTATTGGAAACTCTGCAACCCACACGCAGAGAAGATAGACACAAAATGTTGGAGCAGATTTTAGATTTAGAAATAAAGTGCGGAAACAGGCCCTTTGGCCCATCGAGTCCGCGCCGCCCAGCGATCCCCGCACATTAACACTATCTACACACAATAAGAACAATTTTAAAAAATATATATTTTTAATTTTTTAATTTTTTTTACATTTACCCAGTCAATTAACCTACATACCTGTACGTCTTTGGAGTGTGGGAGGAAACCAAAGATCTCGGAAAAAACCCACGCAGGTCACGGGGAGAACGTACAAACTCCGTACAGACGGCGCCCGTAGTCAGGATCGAACCTGAGTCTCCGGCGCTGCATTCACTGTAAGGCAGCAACTCTACCGCTGCGCCACCGTGCCGCCCCTGAGCAACTCAGCAGGTCATGCACCATCTCTGGAGGAAAGGAATATGTGGCGTTTCGGGTCAGGACCCTTTCTCAGAGTCCCAGTAGAATATAAGATCACCCCTCAACCTCCCGCAAACAAAGCCCTAGCCTGCTCAACCTCTCTCTACAGCTCAGGGCCTCAAGTCCAGGCAACATCCTCATAAATATTCTCTGCAGCCGTTCCAGCTTAAATTGATGAGAGTGGTGCAGTGGCAACCTTTCCCCAATTTATTTCCTTCCTTTCGACTTTGAGCCACTCAGCGTGATGATAGTGCATGTTTCTGGACCAAATGTATTTGAGGCCGGGAATAATGAGAGGGGGGCAAGTTCAAATCCCACGACAGCTGAGGGTTTTAAATTCAGTTACTTAAACAAATACGGAATTTAACAAGTTAGTATCAGTGTGGGTGACCATAGGCCACTGGCACGTTATTTCCGTGTTCTTGAAGAAAGGTAATCTGGTGTCTATTATCTGGTCTGACCTGTAGGTTACTCCATTTCGACAGCAATATGATTCATTCTTAACTGGCCGTTGTAATGGCCCAGCTCACCTCTCTGCTGTGTTAAAACTGCTGTGCTGAGTGGGAGAAGTGTTGCCGCATGGACCATAGAGGTGGTTAAAGACAGGCAAAATCAGCTGGCATTCACAGTTATGGTTACATCATATGAATGAACTCATCGATAACAACTGCCCACTCGGCTACGTCGTGACTAAGGTGCTTTATTTCCCACTGTATCTACCACTGACTCAGTGCCCTTGCCTTGCCTTTCCATCACACCACGCCGCCTGGTCTTTCAATTTTATTGTCAAGCCTGGCTGTTCGATTTATTTTTGTCAAATCAGATTCAGAAATAGATTTACTTCCATGAAGCTTTGGGGCAGATCTGGTCATTCATCTTCCAGGATAAATTCCCCAGGAAAGAAAATAGTAGCTCTTTCCTGTTGGGAAGCTAAAAAGCAAATCAAGGAACTTATCTCTTCAAGGCACATGAAACAGCTCGAAGATCGACTAAAGCACAAAGTGCTGGAGTAACTGAACAGGACAGGATTAAGAAGGGGGGGGTTCATAGAGTCATACAGCGAGGAAACAGGTTCTTCGGCCCAACTTGGCCACACTGACCAACGTCCCATCTACACCAGTCCCACCTACCTCCCTCTAAACCTGTCCTATTCATGTACCTATCTAATTGTTTCTTAAACGTTGCAATAGTCCCTGCTTCAACTACCTTCCTCTGGCAGCTCGTTCCATACACCCACCACCCTTTGTGTGAAAAGGTTACCCTTCAGATTCCTATTAAATCTCTCCCCCTTCGCCTTAAACCTATGTCCTTTGGTTCTTGATATGGGTCCTGACCCAAAATGTTGCATGTCCAGATATTCCCTGCAGAGATGCTGACTGATCTGCTGACTTACTCCAGCACTTTGTCATTTGATCTAGACTCCAGCATCTGCAGTTTCTTGTGTCTCTAAAGGATGATTAATTGGCTTCGATGGGAAGAGTTTGAGAAATGGGCACATGAGGAATTATATAAGACATCTTGTGTACGAGTTATAGCATCATGCTTTCTGCTTGTACATGTACCTGTGAGCGCCGTTCCTCCCACACTCCAAATACGTTCAGGTTTTTAAGTTAATTGGCTTTGGTAAAATTGTAAATTGTCCTCCGTGTGTAGGATAGTGCTAGTGTACGGGGTGATCGCTGGTCGGTGCAGACTTGGTGGGCCGAAGGGTTGGTTTCTGCGCTGTATCTCTAAAGTCTAAAATCTAAAGTAAAGATGCTGCTTGACCCGCTGTGTTCCTCCAGCAGTGTGATTTTTGCTCCAGAATACAGCATCTGCAGTTTCTTGGGCCTTCGCTTTGAAGTCTCCCAGCGGGCCACGGCCTGATGGCGGGAAGTTGCCGAGCCGGCCCCTGCTCGTCCCCTGCGGCCTGACTCACTAAGACCCTGCGGGCCATGATCAGGAGGGGGGAAGCCGCCGAAGGGGAAGTGACGACGGATGTGATGGGCGAGGAGCAAGGCTGGTAGGAGCGGTCTGTTCTACTGCACCTTCCAGGTCAGTGGCAGGAAGCACCCCCGGGGCACAAAGGTGGACGGGCAAGGAGAGGGACTGCGGTTCGCAGGTCGATCCACACGTCCGAGGAACTCGATGGCTGGATGCCTGCAGAAGCCTGGGGCTCGCCTGGATCGGGCACCGCTCATACGAACTAGAGGGCGGACTGGACCTCGAAAATGGTGGCAAAACATGGTGCCTTTTGCATGCAGGCTCAGTAGACTATTCCTGTACACTTTGCTAATAGGAGATTGTGCTTGGTTATGGCAATGGTCTGTTTGTAAGAAAATAATTTCACTGTGCATTTGTTCATGCGACAATAAAGCACCATTGAAGCATTCAAGTTTCTTCAGTTCCAAAGCTGTGCATTTTAAAAATTAGCCACCCACAATTTTGCCGTTTGGCTTTGTAGGATATTTTGATTGCAACGGGTGGGAGAGATGATTTAGGAGCTCACTGTGAAGATGGCACCTCCAACTGTGTCGTCCTCTCTCTCAACCATAGTCACTGGAGAATATTGGGGGAGAATATTGTGCTCTAATCCCTGGAGTGAGAATTAAACCCACAACATTCTGGGCGACTGAGTTAGAGAAAGACAGAGACACTGAAAGAGAGGATGATAAATGATTTTAATCAGATATGGTTTAGCGAGAGGCAAAAATATTTTAAACAATCCCTAGGCATAAATAATCACTTGCCACATTGAAACATTTCTGTTGGATTTTGTACTATCTTGTATATTATTACCATGTGTATATCAGTATAATTAATATCCAAACAGTACAGCAATCAAGGCTTCTAGAGCATTAAATAAAATTGCTTGTAACAACCAAATGTAATAACTATGTTCTATTCCATTATAGAATTATTTTGTGTGAAATGTTCTGCAAATTTTTTGTGTTGAATGGATGGACATAAAATATGAGGCCTAGCTTTATCACAGTACTGTCCAATTCACCTCTGCCCCATTGCGGACATTGGACTCTGTCAATGGAACTGAGGTGCTACAATGTTGAGAACTAGATTCTACAATCTGTCTCTTCCCCTTTGCTCTATTTATTGAACTTGAGTTTGACTTGATTGTATTTATGTATAGTATTATCTGATCTGATCTGATTGCTTGGCAATGCAAAGCCTAGCTTTTTCACTGTACATTGGTACAGATGACAATAATAAACCTAAACCTAAAGTAAACCTGAACCATGATCTTGGTGGATATAAAACTGTACAATGTGTGGATTAATTAAATCCTGAAATGATGTTAAGGCAAATAAGTACAATTAGATTCTGCCTTGGAAGATCCACTACTGCCATGAGAGCCTTGAGTCTGAAGAAAAGTCCCGACCTGAAACATGGTCTATCCATGTTATCCAGAGATGCTGCCTGAGCCGTTGACTTACTCCAGTACTTCTTTTTGTAATACTTCACTTGGGCAGCTTCCAACCCAATGGTATGAATATTGATTTCTCCAACTTCAAGTAACCCCTACATTCCCTCTCTCTCCATCCCTCCCCCACCCAAGTCGCACCAACTTCAGTCATCTTGTTGAGTCTCATTGTCTGTACTCGTGCTCACCGAACAAACAGCTAACAATGGCCTGATTCCTCTATCATCGTTACCTTTTTATATATCTTTCATTCGTTTGTTCTCTACATCACCATCTGTATCTCTCGTTTCCCTTTCCCCTGACTCTCAGTCTGAAGAAGGGTCTCAACCCGAAACGTCACCTATTCCTTTTCTCAGGAGATGCTGTCTGACCCGCTGAGTTACTCCAGCTTTTTGTGTCTATCTTCTTTTATGTAAGCCAGCATCGGCAGTTCCCTTCACTGTTCTGGTCTCTTCAACGCTCTATGTTCTATCATCTATGTTCAATCCATCTACCTGAGCAGTGAGGACATTCAACAGCATTTGATTTTCACACATAACCTACTTCTAAGGACCAGAGAGCTTTGTGCCTGCAGAGAATAAGTAAGGATGAAATGTCCACGTTAATTGATTAATTAAGTAGCACCATCAGCAGCTAATTGACCTACAGAGGAGCAGGTGTGTGGACCTATCAATCAATCATCATGACATTTCCCCTTCAGTCTCCCTTGACTCTAATTCGAGAAAAGAAATGAATAGAATGGAGAGATTAATTAAACAATAATTCAACATTGTGCCTGATTCTAGAGTGTCTTACACAAGGGATCCCTTCACTCCGCGATGAGCTGAATATCATCAGAAGGGAGGTGAGATTAAGAATGAAAATGGGACTACTGTATTAAATGTTAATATAGACCAGCTAACATTTTACAAAAGCAAACTTTCTGAGATGAGATAAAAGTTTCATACCGATACTGATTAATTTATTGTAATTGTCCTCCTAAAGATATGTGTTCTGAAGGAAACATTGCAATGACTATTTGTAATATAGAGTTGGCCGAAATTATTCTAACAAAATTTCCATTATACTGCATGTACTAAAGAATATGGCTCTTGTTATAACATAAAACATAATCTGGCCTATTGATACTGACTTTGATTATTATGATAATACAATGCATTTCTCTGTCTGTGTATTGCTATTAAGATTGCTCTTAAATAATGTTGATTAATTTGATTTTCCAACAATTTCTTTGTTACATTCTGCTACTTGTCTACCCCTCCATACTTTCCTGTGTTCCTGATCTTGGATTATTTTAGTTGAGTTTTGTGAAACAGGGTGAAAACAGGCCTTTTGGCCCACAGGGTCCACACTGGGTCCCACCATCTCACCCCCTCCACTCTGGTTCCTACTACCACCAGCCACTTCTCTGCTTAATGCAACTTGGCAGTACAGTAGTGCAGGCATTCTCCTCCGCTCCCCACAACCCCCTTCATTCCCTCTCCCTCCACCCCTCCCCCACCCTAGTCATCCTGCCAGTTCCACTGTTTGCATCCATATATCCCTTCGTTATCACCTCTTCCACAGCCAACAATGGACCATTGTGGGCTCCATCTTTCCTTGGTCATTAGTGCCGGCTCTGATTTATCCTGAACCTTTTCATACCTATAGTTTCCCTCTCTCCCATGACCCTCAGTCTGAGGAAGGGTCTTGACCCGAAACATCCCTTATTTCTTTTCTCCAGAGATGCTGTCTGAACCACTGAGTTACTCCAGCATTTTGTAAAGCACCATCTGCAGTTCCTACCTACATATTCTGTTCCACTACACATTGGGGGGTGGGGGGACGTGAAGGCTTTGTAGCAGCCACACTAGAGGTTTACTTGTGATTCCTGAGAGGAGAGGATTTAGTCAAGTGCATTGATGGAGAAACTGGGATTGTCCTGAAACAGAGAAGGTTTCAGGAGAATTTTTGTGGAGGTATTTAAAATCATGGAGGGTTCAGAGAACTACTGTGCAGAAAAGATAGAGAGAGCTGTTGTCATCAGCAGACAGACAAGAACTAGATAGTGCAGAATGAAAGTGGTTGGCAATATTGATAAGGGAACCATTTATTTCTAAAGGGTGGGTTTGGATTGCATGGCCAAGGATAGAGAGGAGGCAGATTTAACAACGGTATCAGAAGGAAGCTGGAGAAATATTTGAAGGGAATTAGTTTACTCATGGTATGGTGCCGAGAGCGGTCATAGTTGGGCTAACTCGCGCAACACTGCTGCAGACTTGAAGGTCCAAATGGCCTCCTTCATTACTCTAATTATTCAGATTTGGGCCAAATGGGCTGATTAATAGTTAATGGAGTTTAATGTAGGTAAGTGCGAGGTGTTGCATTTTGGGCAGGACCTACACATTGAATGGCAGGGATCCAGGGAGTGTTGTGGAACAGATGGATCTCGGAGTGGAGGTACATAGTTCCTTGAAAGTGGAGTCACAGGTGGGTAGGGTGGTCAAGAAAGGTTTCGGTACAATGGCCTTGTGTCCATATTGAGTGTAGGAGCTAGTGTCGACATCTTGGTCGGCATGGGCAAGTCAGGCTGAAGGGCCTGTTTCCGTGCTGTTTGTCTCCATGACTCTATGACTCCGTGTTCTTCATTTTAATGTCAGTGCGTAGAGTTCCTGGACCGCTTAGGCCTGAATTATTTATTAGGTTATAAGAGTAATCCTTGTGGACTTTAAATGAAACCTCTCTCAGTGGTATAAGATCCCATGGCAATATTTAGGTGTTCTAGTCGATAGTTAGCCCTCAATTGACATCATTAAAACAAACTATTATTGCAGTATAAGCCTGCTAGACATAAAGTGGTTTCTACTTTCCCAGGTTACAATTGTGGCTATGGTTTAAATAGTAATTAATCGGTGGAAAAGTATCTTGCATTGTCTTGGGATTATAAAAAGCACCGTGCAAATGTAATTCTTTTTTTCTCTACAGCTGCTGCCCAAGAACTTGCAGCAATTTTGGTTTCATTGTGGTTGTGATAATTTACACCTCGCACACTGATAAATTGTACCACTCTGATTTTATTGTCAGAGTGCTTCATGTAATCCCTTACAAATACAAATCCTTTTCGTTCAGCTGCGGAATAATGTTAACAGACTTATTTCCACGTTGTTTTGAGAATTAGAAACAGACAGGTCACATTGGGAAAGTACTTTAACGTTGAGTGCTATGATCGAAGGTGTTACATGCAGCAGTTACATCTGCAGGAGTAGCTTTTAATGCCTCGGTTTTTAATCCTACATCTCATCATTGTCAGCACCTTCCTTTTAGCCCTAGAATGGCAAATTGGTTGATGAGAAATTGGAAGCAAGATGGAAATTAAAGTCATGAAATGGGGGAAGACTGATATCAGTATCATATGACAGACTGTTGGCATCTACTTATAGTTTAGTTTAGTTTAGAGCTACAGCACGGAAACAGGCCCTTTGGCTCACCGAGTCCACACCGACCAGCAATCCCTGTGCACTAGCACTATCCTACACACACTAGGGACAATTTACAATTTTAACGAATTCAATTAGCCTACAAACGCGTACGTCTTTGGAGTGTGGGAGGAAAGCACTCTACGGCAGTGCCACCGTGCCACCCCGAATACAAATTCCAATACTGACCTAAATCGAGGCTAAGAAGAAAGTACTTGGGAGCAAACGTATTACACCTTATAGTCCTCCGTACAAATGCAATATTCCCATTTTCTAGTTCAGTCAACATATTGCATAAAATTAATGTAAACTGTAGTGTAATCAAAATAGGTCTTAATTATTTAGCATGCTGCAATCAAATGCTTCTCAACTTCACTTCCATTTGTGGAAACGTCTACATTTTAATTAGACTGCAAGGATTTAGTTAGTCGCTGCGATGTTAAGAATTACACACGGCCTATTGTAAGGATCAGGAATGACAAAACATTCCAAATTGAGGATTTGCAATGTATGTTTAGTAGTTTAT
This sequence comes from Rhinoraja longicauda, assembly GCF_053455715.1. Taxonomy (NCBI): domain Eukaryota; kingdom Metazoa; phylum Chordata; class Chondrichthyes; order Rajiformes; family Arhynchobatidae; genus Rhinoraja; species Rhinoraja longicauda. The sequence continues at coordinate 21,822,979 of NC_135968.1, read as the reverse complement.
TTTATTTTATTGCCACATGTATCGAGGTACAGTGAAAAGATTTTTTGTTGCGTGCTATCCAGTCAGTGGAAAGACTATATATGATTACAATCAAGCCATACATCGTGTACAGATAAAAGGCATAACATTCAGTGCAAGATAAAGTCCAGTAAAGTCTGATTAAAGATAATTTAAGGGTCTCCCATGAAGTAGATGGGAGGTCAGGACTGCTCTCTAGTTGACGTTTTAGATTTAGAGATACAGCGCAGAAACAGGCCCCTTTCGGCCCACTGGGTCCGTGCCGCCCAGCGATCCCCGCACACTAACACTATCCTACACCCACTAGGGACAATTTTTACATTTGCCCAGCCAATTAACCTGCATACCTGTACGTCTTTGGAGTGTGGGAGGAAACCGAAGATCTCAGAGAAAACCCACGCAGGTCGTGGGGAGAACGTACAAACGCCGTATAGACGGCGCCCGCAGTCAGGATCGAACCTGAGTCTCCGGCGCTGCATTCGCTGTAAGGCAGCAACTCTACCGCTGCGCCACCGTGCCACTGTGATAGGAAGGTGCAGTTTCCTTAGAACAGCTGGGAAGAAACTATCGCTGAATCTGGAGGTGCGCGTTTTCAGACTTCTGTACCACCTGCCTGATGGGAGAGGGGAGACGAGGGAGTGTCTGGGGTGAGACTGGTCCTTATTAATGCTGGTGGACTTGCTGAGGCAGCGTAAAGTGTAGATGGAGTCAATGGAACGGAGGTTATTCAGTTAAATAATATTAATTTCAATACTGTGTAACAACTAAAGGAACTCTTGTTTAAGTGTTCCAGGATATTAATAGAAACTAGACCAAGTGGACCCTTTGGGCCCAAACCTCTACTGCATTGGTGCAGCCCCTCCTTCCCCCCCCCCCCCACTCCCCCTCCCCCCACTCCATCCCACACAATCCCCCTCAACCCCCGCTTACCCTTTAAACTTTAAAATGTGCATAACTTTAAAAATATATACACCGATTTCAATGAAACTTCTTCCATTAGCACCAAAGAGACAATGGTGAGTAAGGTGGGCCTAAAATTGTCACGCTATCGTGTACCGTTTTGGCTGTAGTTCAGGAACAAACAAACAAACGAGAGTTTTAGTATATAGATGATAGAGAATAATACGAGAAATCCAACAATTTGGCATCTGTAAAGGTCACAGCTTGCTAGATTATTGTAGCATTTCTGTATTAGAACCTCAAATAGTCAAACAAGTGGAGATGAAAATGTAGTGTAAGATAACGTGCAGTAAAGTCCAATTAAAGATAGTCCGAGGGTCTCCAATGAGATGGATGGTAGGTCAGGACTGCCCTCCAGTTGGTGGTAGGTTGGTTCCGTTGCCTGATAACTAAAAGTAGCTAAAATCTATTTTAGAATATGTGCTTGCATTGTTTTTTACTGTTAAAAAGTAAATGTGTTCATTGATTCAATCATTTTCACAGGGCCGTTCAGATTTCCAGGGCGAGCCAATGTATCAAACTCTGTAAATTAAGTTTTTGAAGCCAATTTTATATATAAGACAACAATGAGGACTGCGATCAAACTTAGAGGACTGAAGAAGTGTTGAGAAATTGACATGGAGCGTTGCTGTTTTCTTCAATCTTCCAATGTTAATAACAAAATTATATAGAACACTTGATATTCAAGACAATTGTGTGGAATTGTTGAAGATGCCAGCATCTTGGCACAAAGCCATCCTCGGTATCCAGTTGCATGTATTTTCAACTCTCCTTCCCCATCTCCATTCCGAGTGGACAACAGCCTCTCCCTCAATGTGGGCAAGGAGCGACATATCCACTTCAGGCAGCCTGGTGGAGTACATGCCCCAATCCGCATCACAGGTGCCCAAGAGGAAATAGCTGAGGACTCCCCTTCCCATTCCCATACTGCCCTTTCTGCCCTGGACCTCCTCCACTGTCAGAGTGAGGCCACTCGCAAATTGGAGGAACAGCACCTCATATTTCGCTTGGGCAGCTTACAACCCAGCGGTATGAACATTGAAGTCTGAAGAAGGATCTTGACCCGAAATGTCACCCATTCCTTCTCTCCAGAGATGCTGCCTGTCCCGCTGAGTTACTTCAGCATTTTGTGTCTATCTTTGGTATATTGGTTTCTCTAATTTTAAGTAAATCCTGCATTCCTTTCCCTCCTCGCTCTCCCCCACTCCCCATCCTAATTGTTCTACTAGTGCCGCTGTTCACATCCATGTAGTTATCCTCTCGTTATCACAACTTCCCCAGCCAAGAATGGGCCATTATGGGCTCCACCCTTCCTCAGGTCATCTGTTGCCGGCCCTGCTTTATTCCTCCAGTTTATTTTTTGCTCCAGACTTTCAGCCTGAAGAAGGGTTCCGACCCGAAAGGTCACCTTTTCCTTTTCTCCAGAGATGCTGCCTGACCCGCTAAGTTACACCAGCCATCTTTGGTATAAACCGGCATCTGCATTTCCTTCCTACACATTTTGAAGGCTACAAGTCCCCTATTGTTAATATTACCAACGATCAGTTTAGCATACCGGCATTTCTTGCCTGACCCATTGAGATACTCCAGCAATTTGCGTTTTGCTCAAGATTCCAGCATTTGCAGTTCCTTGTGCCATCATAAAACAGTACAGCACAAGAACTGACCCATCAGCCCACAAATTATGTGCCAACCATGATGCCAATTTAAAGTACTCGTATGGTCCATATTTCTCCATATCGTGCTTGTTCATATGACTGGCTGAATGCCTCATGAATGCATTGGCATTGTATCTACTGTCGGCACCCCTGACAACACATTCCAGGCACTTGCCACTCTGTATATATTTTAAAAAAACTTGCCAGGTGAATCCAAAAGCACATTGAAAAGTACAGCACAGGAACAGGCCCTTCAGCCCACAGTGTCTGTGCTGCAAATGATGCCAAGACCAACCATTATCTGCCTGCAACTGATCCATGTTCCTCCATTCCCTGGACATTCTTGTGCCCTTCTAAAAGCCCCTTAACCATCACTATCAGAACTACCTCTCTCCAGGGTGGCACAATGGCCCAGTGGTAGAGTTGATGCCTTCCAGCACCAGAGACCCGGGCTTGATCCTAACTGCAGGTTCTGTCTGTACGGAGTATGCACGTTCCAGTTTCCTCCCACATTCCAAAGATACGCAGGTTTCTAGGTTAATTGGCCTCTGTAAAATTGCCCCTCGTGTGTGGTATACGTGTTGATCATTGGTCGGTGCAGACTCGGTGGCCGAAGGGTCTGTTTCCACACTGTGTCACTGAACTAAACATCTCGACCTGAAGCGTCACCTATTCCTTTTCTCCAGAGATGTGGCATTTTGTGTCTATAAACTAAACTAAACCTCCAACAACAACCCTGACTGCGTGTTCCAGGCACCCACCAGTCTGTAAAAAGCATGCTCCACACATCTTTTAACTTTGCCCTTCACCCCTTAAAGCTATTCCCCCTCCAGTGTCTGCCGTTGGCTCAGCGAGGAAGTATCTTCAGTGGAAGCAAAATAGGAAACGTAACCTTGCCAGGAACTTTGTTAAAAGTTTGAGCAATATCAGGTTGTACATTGCATGATAAAAGAAAAACTACTTTATTTGGAGTCCCAACTGACCGTGAAATAAATATTATCTTGAATCATGGCCAGCATACACACTTTGGATACTTCATGGATTTTGTTTTATATCTTCTTAATCTAGACACATTTCACTGAGAACAGATGGAAACAAAATAGTTTTTTGGAGCAACAAGTTGCTTTTGCTGGCTCATCAACAAGAATCTTTTATTCATCACTGAACCTCATTGTGTTCTGGGGTGGGCACAGGGATAGAAAGCAGATTTGTGCCACTGAATCTTTGTTGTGGATCCGATAATACAGTGGGTTAATACTGTGATATTTGTAGTCATGAATCGTAGAACCAGGAGGGAAGCCGCTGGAGATGTCGGACGCGAGGAGCAAGGGCCGGCAGGAGGGTGAACCAGGGTAATGCCTCCTGCGCCTTCACGGTCGGCCTCTAGGAGGCGCCCCCGGGACACAAAGATGGCCGGGCGAGGCGGGGGATGTCGGTTTGTGGGCTGATCCGGTCGAAGGCGACGGAGGGAGGCCCTGCAGGAGTCTGGGGATTACCTGGATCGGGAACGGCTCCTGTAGACCACGCGCGTGGGCCGACCGGACTTTGGAATTGTCGGCCAAACGTGGCGGCGCCCGCATGTGTAAATGTACAAAAAGAATTTCACAGTTGCACATGTGACAAATAAACCACCATTGACAAGGAACTGCAGATGCTGGTTTATATATATTTTTTAAACACAAAGTCAGTATTTCTGGAGAACATGGATAGGCGACATTTTGAATCGGGACCCCAGTTCAGATTGATTGTAGCAGAGGGGGAGAAAGCTGGAAGAGAGGTGGGGTGGGGATGGAATGGGACAAGGCCTAGCAAGTGATGGATGACAATAGACAATAGGTACAGGAGTAGGCCATTTGGCCCTTCGAGCCAGCACCACCATTCAATGTGAATGTGAATGTGATTGAGAATGATCAGCCATGATCACATTGAATGGCGGTGCTGGCTCGAAGGGCCGAATGGCCTCCTCCTGCACCATTGTCTATTGTCTATTGTCTATTGATCATGGCTGATCATTCTCAAGGAGGTTTTGAGTATTTAAGTGTGTAGGCAGGAACTGCAGATGCTGGTTTAAACCGAAGATAGACACAAAATGCTGGAGTAACTCAAATTTTGCAACAAAAAAACCCAAACACCTTGGATGTATATATACTATGCCTTAATGAAATGACAAATTCTCACAGATCATCAAGCTGCCAAAGGAGGTGGTTGAGGGACCAGAGAACATGGATATTATGTGAGAGGGGAATGATTTATCAGGAACCTGAGGGGCAACCTTGCCACACAGAGGATGGTGTGGAGATGGGACCAGTTGCCAGAAGAGGTAGCTTTTGCAGGTACAATAACAACACTTGGATCGGAACATGCATAAGAAAGGGTCAGAGGAAAATGGGTCAAATGCAGGCAGGTGGGGCTAGTGTAGATGGGGCATCTTGTCGGCATAGGCAAGTTGGGCCAATGGGCCTGTTTCTGTGCTGTATGACTCCAATGTTTGCAAGGGAGAAATTTGTCTCTGGGGCAATGGTGGCGGAAACAGGTGAGAACATAGATTCTAGCTCCTCCATCTCCTTACTTTAGACTTTAGACTAGAGATGCCGAACATGATACCTAGTTAAACTGATCTCATTTCCCTGTACATGATCCATACCCCTCCATTCCCTGCACTTCCATGGGCCTATCTAACAGCCTCTTAAAGGACACTATCGTGTCTGCTTCCACCACCACTCCTGGCAATGAGTTCCAGGACCCCATCACTCTCTGTGTTTAAAAAGTTGCCCTGCATATGTCCTTTAAACTTCCCCCTCTCACCTTCCAGCTATGCCTTCCAGCATTGGAAATTTTCATCCTGGGGGAAAAGGGTTCTGACTTGCCAGGCTTTGTCTCAGCTCCCCATTCTCTTTTCCAGCTTTCTCCCCCACCCCCTCCCCCCTGGAGGAAAGTCCCGACCGGAGTCTGGAGGAAAGTCCCGACCGGAATCATCACCTATCCGATCCCCTCCAAAGTTGCTGCCTGACCCACTGAGTCACTCCAGCACATATTGTTTCGCTCAATACTGCTACCCTTGGCGTATAACTAGCCAGGTGCTCATCGGTTTCAGAGATACAAATATTATTAATATGGAGTGGGTTTTTGGCTTCATATATTTGGAATTTACAATTTCACGTTGAAAGCATCAGTGATAAGTGTCAAAGAATTTGAACATATGGATTATCATTATAATTGCATAAAGTGCACACTTTAAATCATTTCATGGAATTACAAAACACACCACATAATTCATCCTTCGAAAGATCAAAGCATATTGATGGAAATTCTCTGCATTTGGTACAGTATGTTTGCTGATGCTGATGAACATTGATCATATTGAACAATCGATTTCATTGAACAATTAAACTCTAATCTGGCACCGTACTCTGAGCAAACTGCGTGGAATGAAAGTGGCGGATGGGGAAATGTTTGTTTTGCTCGGTGCATTGTTCATCTGGGGAAATGTTTGTTTTGTTCTGTGCATCTTGAACAATTTGCTGCTCTATTAATTGTTTTGCCCATTAGCTGGGAACTGTAAATGATCAAACTACGTGGTGTTTGCCTGGGAATAAATGCAATATAAAATGTCTCTTTCCTGCCCATTCCAGCATTTCAAACACCTTCTGTTGCTTTGGTTGAAAGCGAAGCTCATCTGTTCAAGTCCCTTTCTCCAGACTGAGTATAGAGGACAATGTGGAAACAGGCCCTTTGGCCCACCGAGTCCGCGCCGACCAGCGATCCCCGTACACTAGCACTATCCTACACACTCGGGACAATTTGCAATTTTTTACCTCAGCCAATTAACCTACAAACCTGTATGTATTTGGAGTGTGGGAGGAAACTGGAACAACCGGAGAAAACCCTCATGGTCACGGGGGGAACGTACAAACTCCGCACAGACAATACCCGTAGTCAGGATCAAACAGAGATTGACAGATTCTTGATTAGTAAGGATGTCAGGGGTTATGGGGCAAGGGCAGGTGAATGGGGTTGAGAGGGAAAGATAGATTAGCCATGATGGAATGGCAGAGTAGACTTGTTGAGCTGAATGGCCTAGAACCCATGAACTTATGAACCTGGGTCGCTGGCGCAGTAAGGCAGTGACTCTACTGCTGCACCTTAGTACCGAGATCTGCAGTCACCTATCACTGGGACCATCTGTACTTATAATGGTAGCCACGTCATAGGGAAAGGAATGGTTGGGAGGATAATTGACGTAATAGTGATGCATCAGGAGGGTGATTGGTTTCAGGCCGATTCAGTGCTCACTGTAATTGATTGTAGGCTTAAAATGCAGAATCTCTAATTATAAACCAGTACTCAATGACTCCCACAACAAATGGTAATGCTAGATATATTGCTGGCTGGGATACATATATCTATGCGAATAGCTCAGCAGCCCCTAGTGGCTCCTCAAAAGCCGCGTAGAAGCTAATTTCCACATTATCACCTTCCAGATTGCTAACAATATTGAGAGTTGCACAAATAACCCGTCGTAAAAATCGGTAATGGCTTCTGCACGGGGGTGTTTAATACACAGAAGGGGGCAAAATGAGTATCAGATACTTATAATGATTTATTAACAATATTGAACACTTAATAACCCAAGCTAAATACATATTACTAAAGCAAGTTCCTGCTCCAGATTGACTGATGCAAAGTAGATATATCATGTGGATCACCTCTCCAGTAAGGCCACGGCTACAATTTTTTTCTTGTGAACCAATTAATCCTATATGTCTCACAAAAACAATATCAATGCACATATGGTGCTGCTAGCAAACAAACTATAGATTTAGTTTCCCCACAGACAAATCAGTCAGAGTATTGAGTATAGACGTTGGGAGGTCATGTTGCAGTTGTGCAAGACATTGGTGAGATTGCATTCAGAGCATTATGTTCAGTTCTGGGCACCATGTTATAGGAAAGACGTCGTCAAGCTGGAAAGGGTGCAGAGAAGATTTACGAGGATGTTGCCAGGAGTAGTGGGTCTGAGCTATAGGGAGAGGTTGAGTAGGTAGGGACTCTGTTCCCTAGAGCGTTCGAGGATAAGGGGTTATCTTATAGAGGTGTATAAAGTCATGAGAGGAATAGATCGGGTAGATGCACAGTCTCTTGCCCAGAGCAGCTGAATCGAGGACCAGAGGACATAGGTTTAAGGTGAAGGGGAAAAGATTTAAAGGAATCTGAGGGGTAACTTTTTCACACAAAGGGTGGTGGGTGTATGGAACAAGCTGTCAGAGGGGGTAGTTGAGGCTGGGACTATTCCAACTTTTAAGGAACAGTTAGACAGGTGCATGGATAGGACAGGTTTGGAGGGATATGGACCAAACACAGGCAGGTGGGACTAGTGTAGCTGGGACATATTGGCTGGTGTGGGCAAGTTGGGCCGAAGGGCTTGTTTCCACACTGTATCACTCTATAACTTTATGACTCTACGACTCTGGTCAATTTTATCACATGGTCAATCTCTCCTCTACCACCACCACATCAGAAAAAATGGCCTCACTTCCAAACTTAGTCATAGAGTCACACAGCATGGAAACAGGCCCTTCGGCCCAACTTGCCCACACCGGCCACAATGCCCCATCTACACTAGACCCACCTGCCTACATTTGGCCCACATCCCTCTGAACCTATCCTATCCACGTACCTGTCCAAATGTGTCTTAAATGGTTTTTTTTATAAAGTACCTGCCTCAATTATATCCTCTGGCAACTCATTCCATACATTCACCACCCTTTGTGTAAAAAAGTTACCCCTCATGTTCATATTAATTTTTTTGCCCCTCACCTTATACCTCTGGTTCTCGATTCCCCTACTCTGGGCAAGAGACTCTGTGCATTTACCCAATCTATTCCCCTCATGACCTTGTACACCTCTATAAGATTACCCCTCATCCTCCTGCGCTCCATGGAATAAAGTCCTAGCCTGTTCAACCTCCCCTACAGCTCAGGCTTATCCAAATGGTTGTGAGCAATGGACATACTCTGGGGACTCTTCTGCCCAGAAATTGGACTCACTTAAATATGTTTGCATGCATAAATCGCACACAAAATAAAGAACTTGTGCATGTTTTGAAGCATTTGCAACCCATTACCAGTTGAGATGCTACTGGCGAGGAACTTGGATCATGCACTTACTATTATCACCCACTGCAAATCCAATGCCATCTTAGCATCCTATTCCCTGCATGTGGTAACATCATCGACATGCACTGCATTTGCTAACAGCTTGCAAACAGAAATTGGATCAAAGTTTTTTGTGTCACACCTATTATTGTTAACTCGCAAGCCCCCAAGGAAGCACAAGACGTTCGATGTAAAGAACCTCATGTGATTTAAAGTGTACCATTGATACATCATTTTATCATTCACAATTCCACTCTATCCCTGTTATTTTAATGTCTTGAAAATCTCAGCGGTACCCATTGGCCTTATATTTCAGATTCAGATTAGTTTATTGTCATACACACTAGGGTGCAACAGAATTCTTACTTTACTTTGCATGAAACGCATAGAATAAAGAATAAATACAATAAGTATACAATAAATACAATGCAGAATGGAAAAGCAGCAGAATGGTGCAAAAATTGGAGTAATACTAAAAATATTGCATGAAACTGAAGGAGTGCTAAAAAAAAAACTAAAGTGCAATGATGGACTAAGTGCAATAAGGAGAGTTCAGAGTAAGTGTAAGTGGCAACATCCTCCGGGAAGGAGTAGTGTAAGAGGTGAGTCTGATAGCCATTCGGAAGAAGTCGTTCTTAAGTCCGAACATCCGGGCTTTCAAGCTCCTGTACCTTCTCCCAAAAGGTAGAAGAAAGAAAAGGGTGGCACGGTGATGCAGTGGTAGAGCTACTGCCTTACAGCGCCAGAGACCCGGGTTCGATCCTGACTACGGGTGCTGTTTGTACAGACTTTGCACATTCTCCCCGTGACCTGTGTGGGTTTTCTCAGAGATAACAATAGACAATAGGTGCAGGAGTAGGCCATTCAGCCCTTCGAGCCGGCACCACCATTCAATGCGATAATGGCTGATCACTCTCAATCAGTACCCCGTTCCTGCCTTCTCCCCATACCCCCTCACTCCGCTACCTTAAGAGCTCAATCCAGCTCTCTCTTGAAAGCATCCAACGAACTGGCCTCCACTGCCTTCTGAGGCAGAGAATTCCACACCTTCACCACTCTCTGACTGAAAAGGTTCTTCCTCATCTCCTCCCACACTTCAAAGATGTACAGGTTTGTAAGTTAGTTGGCTTGGTATAAATGTAAAATTGTCCCTGATGGACAGCTGGAATTTAAACTCAGTAGACAATTTAAATATTTTTTAAAAAGTACCATTAATAAGGACGACTGGAAAACCACAGGATAAAATCGGTTGATTTCCCCTGAAAAATAAAATATACCAACAAGAGTTCATTACTCTATAAAATAGATAAATATATCTCTTATGTTACCCTAAGTGTTTACTTTATAATTATTTATGGGCCAATAAAAAAATTATTCAGCATACACATTTTGCAAGATTTAGACTGATGTTTTCCTACATTAACTGTATTCGCTGTTGTTAATCAGGAACTGTTCACTGCAAACATTTCATGTTGGCTGGATCAGTGAACAAAAATTATATGGGCTTTTTTGTTAAAAGGCTGAGAGCAGATGTTGGCATCTATTCGTCGTTAAAATTCAAATCAAATCTAAACTGGAGCACACACACAGAGGCAAACAAATACTTGTGAACAATGCAAGGGAAAAAGCCAAATTGAACACATTTATTCAAAATCTTTTGGAACAAATTTACTGAAACAACGTAATTGCCTCCATGTATTTGTATGTAGAAAGTGGTAGCAGAATTGTACAGACATCTGTCTAATAGAGGAGTCACAGAATCAATGCAGCATGAAGGAAGTATCCATTAAATGCATACCAGCTCTTTGCAAGAGCAATTCAACTCCTCAAACCTTCCGCCCACAGCCAACCTTGAGGGCACGGATGGTCGGGCCCCAGTTCACTCTCTTACCAGCCCTTCTTGTGCCCACCGTTGCCGGCTCCCTCCGTTCTCCTCTGGTTCTTTCTTGATGGCTTCTAAAAATCAATGCTCCGTTATGACATATTTTCCTCCATTTAAGATGCTAAGTGAATACCTTTCATTGACTAATTGTAACGTTAAAATGCACAGCACAGAAACAGGCCCCACGGCCCACCAAGCTGACCATCGATCACCCGTTCACACCAGCTCGAGGTTATCCCACTTTCACATACACTCCAGACACATTAGGGACAATTTATAGATGACAAACCCGGTGGAAACCCATGCGGTCACAGGGAGAACGTGCAAATTCCACGCAGACAGTTCCCCTGCTCAGGCTCGAACCGGGGTCTCTGGCACTGTGAGGCAATGGCTGTACCAGCTGTGCCACTGTGTAACCCCTGCCGTCCAAACTCGTTATTATTTCTACCATTATTTTATCAACCGATTCATAAATAACTCCTTTCATTGTTGTTTGGCTGATATTGCCTGTACACATTTGTGGGCCGGTATCTCGGCCATCCTGGTACCTTACCGCTCCTCGCGGAGGCTGTGGCCTCTGTTGGTCTGGCAAAGCAGATAATCCTGCCGGTCTCAGGAACCAAGGATGCTGGGAAATCGGTGGTGGACCTCTACTATGCAAGACTCCAGCATTCTGCAGTTCCATGTGTCTACATTTAACTGGCTACATTTTGCCAGTTTGTTATTTTCCTTTAATCCTATTTATCATTTACTCTCCTTGGAAATATTCTCATAAGGTGATTCTTTAGCCTTTAACCTAAAAGGTTAGAGTCTATGTTATTTCTCAAATATTGGGCATCATTGTCAGTAAATGTCACCTGGGCTTTAATATCTAAAGGCAAATTACTATCTAAATGTAGAAAGAAGGCAGCTGAGTGAAATAGTGTGTATTCTTGTACACAAGGTGCAATCAGAAGGCAAGTTAAGCAAGCTATTGAATTGATTGTTTAATTGATTGATTGAAAGATATAACATGGAAACAGGCCCTTCGGCCCACCGAGCCCACACCGACCATCGATCACCCGTTCACACTAGTCCCGTGTTATTCCACTTCCTCATCCATTCCATCCACGCCAGGGACATTTCTATAGCAGCCAATTTACCTACAAACATACACACCTTTGGGATGTGGGAGGAAACCGGAGTGTCCCGGAGGAAACGCACGTGGTCACAGGAAGAACGTGCAAACTCCACACGGCCAGCACCCGAGGTACGTTTCCATGCTGTATTTCTCCGCTAAACTAAAACTAAACTAAACTTGCCATCAGCAATCAGGCTGTGACTCTCTTTAAATGCATCTCATTGGCCGTGAGCACTTCAGTGTAAGCTGAGCTTGTGAGCAGTGTAATATGGGCAGGGGTGCAGTGCTGGCGGAGGTCACCAGAGCGTCGCTCCGGCACCTCTTTAAACAAAAAACAAAATAAACAGCGGGGAATTTAACAGCGGCCGCTCCGGCACCAGTGACAGCTCCGGCACCTAAACAATGAGCACTGCCACACTGAATACGGGTGCACACCTTACCCTCTGTGTGCATGCCACCACATCTTACCTGTGTGTATGCATGCCACCTCATCTTACCCTCTCTATGCATGCCACCACATCTTACCCTCTGTATGCATGCCACCACATCTTACCCTCTGTATGCATGCCACCACATCTTACCCTATGTATGCATGTCACCACATCTTACCCTCTCTATGCATGCCACCACATCTTACCTTCTGTGTGCATGCCACCACATCTTACTCTCTGTGTGCATGCCACCCTCCTCCATTTGGGCGGCACAGAGGAACAACGGTAGAGTTGCTGCCTCACAGCAGCAGAGACCTACGTTTGATCCTGACTACGTGTGCTGCCTGTATGGACGCTTTTACGTTCTCCCTGTGACCGCGTGGGTTTTCTGCCGGTGCTCCGGTTCCCTCCCACACTCCAAGGACGCCCCTCTCCATCGGGGACCTGGGGTGGAAGGTATTGCACCGAGGAGTCCCCTGCAACCTGTTCCTCGCGCGGTTCACGGACTCGCCAGCCGCCTGCCACTTTTGCGGGTTGGAAGAGTCTGTGTACCACGTGTACATGCAGTGTGTGAGGTTGCAGCCCCTGTTCCAATATCTAAAGGGGCTGCTCCTTGCTTTTTGGCTGCAGTTTTCACCCACCATCCTCATCTTTGGACCCCCTGTGCGAAGGGGAGAGGGTAGGGCCGAAGATGTCTTGTTGGGTTGCTCCTGGGCCTGGCCAAACTGGCCAACCGCGACTCACGGCACCAGGCGGAAGAGGGCTCTGCCCGAGCCAGCTGCCTATCCCTTTTCCGGGGTTACGTCCGCGCCCGGGTGGTGTTGGAGAGGGACTACGCGCTGTCCACGGGCACCCTGGGGGATTTCCGGGACCGCTGGGCACCGCGTGGGATTGGATGTATCCTGGATGGGGATTGTAATATAATTGTATAATAGTTCCAATTGGTATATTTGTTTGTATAATATTCTGGTGGTGGGTTCTGTTTTGGTTTTATTGTATTGTATATATTATTTTAATATTTGAATAAATATTTTTGATTAAAAAAAAAAAACACTCCAAGGATGTACAGGTTTGTAGGTAAATGAGGACTTCGATACGTTGTAAAATTGTGCCCAGTGTGTGTAGGTTAGTTTATGGATTGCTCGCTGGTCGGCGTGAACTCAATGGGCCGAAGGGCCTGTTCCTGCGCTGTATCTCTGTAGTAAAGTACTAAAAGTCCTTATAAACGCCAGCTCCCAATTGTTCAAAACATAACCTGTCATTCAAGTCACCAGCACCAGGCCTTTCATACTGAGGGTTGGCATCAGATTAATTGAATGTTATTCTTTGCACTTGCTGGAGGTTGCTCTATTTACATCAGGAGCAGGGCATACGGGCACTGACAGATGACAAGTGCTGATCCAATGAAGGTGCTGATCTCCTGTGTGATTTTCGTTGTTGACAGACTGGTGCTGAGCTGAAAGCTTTATTGAAGCTGCGTGAGGTTGGAGTAAATGCCACTTTGGCTGTGGGGGTGGGGCGGCTGACAGTGGAGGAGACCGTCTAATTGGCAAGAAACCACCTTTGGTTGCAGAGACTTTAAAGCGCCTTTTAATTGACTTGCGGACTGCCATGAACATGTCCACAGCCTGAGCACAAGGTCAGGGGAGTCATTGCTGTGAAATGAGGCGTGGCGCAGAAAGCCGTTCTCAGCCCTTACCCCTCCACGATCATCAGTAGCACATAGGATAGTGATTTACTCTTCAGTAAGGTGCCTGAACTGTAGCATCATGTCGATATAGCTCTCTTTATTTTCTCCTGATAATTCCTCAAAGACCTCACCAACCCTCCCTGAAATTGTAGATGGACACAAAAAGCTGGAGTAACTCAGCGGGACAGGCAGCATCTCTGGAGAGAAGGAATGGATGATGTTTCGGGTTTCAGTCTGAAGAAGGGTCTCGACCCGAAACGTCACCCATTCCTTCTCTCCAAAGATGCTGCCTGTCCCGCTGAGTTACTCCAGCTTTTTGTGTCTATTTTTGGTTTAAACCAGCAACCAACGCCCTGAAATTGTTCTCCTCCAGACTCAACCGTCTGTGTGGAGTTGTACGTTCACCGTTTTCTCCGGTGCTCCAGTTTACTCCCACACTCCACGTTTGTAGGTTAATTGGCCTTCGGTACAAAGTGTCCCTAGTGTGTGTGTAGGATAGTGTGAGTGTGCGGGGATCATCGGTCGGCGCTGACTTGGTGGGCCAAAGGGCCTGTTTCCACGCTGTATCTCTTAGCTAAACGAAACAACTAGTCAACACTTTGTGGCACAGTGGCGCAGGTGGTAGACCATTGAACTATCTTTGATCGGACTTATTCGGACTTTATCTTGCACTAAAATGTTGTACCCTTTATCCTTTATCTGTACACTGTGGACAGCTTGATTGTAATCATTTATAGCCTTTTCTTTGACTGATAGCTTGCAACAAAAGCTTTTCATTGTGCCTTGGTAGACGTGACAGTATTAAACAAAACTAATCTGAACTCAGCGCACAGATTTAAGATGGTAAATCACCCCTTTCCCATGGTGTGGTTACTCTGCCATGAACACCCAAATCCCCAGACTGGCAAATGTAGTCTTGAAACAATGTTTTGTGGATGCAATAATATTGAAGAAACTATTAATGCAACAGGGAATTTCACATTCAAGAACACCAACCTGACATATCGACTTTGCTTCTCCCTCTGCAGGTGTTGTATTGAATTTTCAAGCATTTCACCCTCTTTATTACGTCTTTGCAGAACCTTTTACGAAAATGGGAGTTTTTATTCAAAATGGATATGGATATTTTTTCCTTTAAAGGACTTGCTTTGTACAAGTTGTCCGCAAATACCACAATGGATGAGTTTATACCACATGGAAGGTGGCCATCGAAGGAGGCCATTTGGCCCATTGAGTCTATGTCGGCTCTCAAAGCAATCCCATCGGCCCCATTCCACCAATTATTTTGATGACATTTTCTCTCACCTGTCAACCAACACCCTCGTGATCTTTCTACCACCCATCTACGTTAAGGGTGGTTTATAATGAATCTATGAACCTGCACATTTTTGGGATGTATGAGGAAACCAGAACATCCTAGGGGGAGCATGCAGACTCCACACCAAGAGCAGGTCAGAATCAAACTTGGGTCACCAGAGCTGTGAGGCAGTGGAGTTACTTGCTGCACCAATCTGCACGTTATTGTAAAATAATGGCAATTGGTCCTTATTGCGATTAGAGTCATAGAGTCCTACAGCACAGAAAGAGGCCCTTCGGCCCATCGTGTCCGTGCCGCCCGTTACCAAACACAGTCTAATTTTAATCCCATTTTCCCGCATTTGGACCGTAGCCCTGAATGTTGTAGCATTTCAAGTGCCCATCCAAATGCCTCTTAAACGTTGTGAGTGTTCCCGCCTCCACCACCGTTGACAACATCTTTCATCAAACACGGTATGCCATGTTGGTCTCCAGCTACCCATCTATAGCACACCAATGCAATACTTCCAACTTTCATACCACGTTATTTTGGTCACCCTGCTATGGGACAGATGTCATTAAGCAGAAAAGGCTGCAGAGAAGATTTACGCGGATGTTGCCAGGACTCGAGGGGCCGAGCTAGAGGGAGAGATTGGGGAAGCTAGGACGTTATTGCTTGCAGTGTAGGAGACTGAGGGGGTGATCTTATAGAGGTATATAAGATCATGAGGGTGAATGCACGCAATGTTTTACCCAGAGTAGGGGAACCAAAAATCAGGAGACAGGTTTAATGTGAGAGGGCAAGATTGAATGGGGCTACCTTTTCACTCAGAGGATGGCAGGTAGGGGGAACAAGCTGCCAGAGGAATTAGTTGAGGCATATACTATAACAGTATTTGAAAGACACTTGGACAGGTACACGGATGGGAAAGATTGGCAAATGGGAGTAGCTTAGATGGGGCATCTTGGTAGGCATGGCCAAGATGGGCCAATGTGCCAGTTTCAGTGACTCTCTATCATGTAGTGAACCATGTTGAGAAGCATTTCAAATCATCTCTGGTCTTTTTTGGCATTGGATGAATTGCTTTAACACGGGATCCTTTAAGAGCTGTGGAACCCAGAGACACAAGGATGATTGGGTTAACGTATGATGAGCTTTTGATGGCACTGGGCCTGTACTCGCTGGAGTTTAGGAGGATGAGGGGGGGGGGGGGGGGACCTCATTGAAATTTTCCAAATAGTGAAAGGCCTGGACAGAGTGGATAGAGTGGACGTGGAAAGGATGTTTCCACAAGTGGGAGAGTCTAGGACCTGAGACCCTAGCCCCGGAATAAAGGAAGTACCTTCAGAAAGATGAGGAGGAATTTCAGAGGGTGGTGAACCTGTGGAATTCATTGCCACAGCCAGCTGTGGAGACCAAGTCATTGGATATGTTTAAGGCAGAGATTGACAGATTCTTGATTAGTGCGGGTGTCAGGGGTTATGGGGTGAAGGCAGAAGAATGGGGTTGAGAGGGAAAGATAGATCAGCCATGATTGAATGGCGGAGTAGACTTGATGGGCCAAAGGGCCTAATTCTGATCCTATAACCTATGAACCTATCATCTTATGAACAGCAACCTCTCCTGCAGGCCCAAGGAAACCATGCCTTGAGCAGCCTGCCCCTCAATAATGTTTGAGGTAATCCCCGTTCTCTGGAAATGAAAATCGGGCTTTTTCTTTCAAAGTGGGCAGCCAAGTTCATCAGCAGATATCCTTAGCATTAGACGTATATTTAAATAAAACACAAGATCATCAGAGCTGGCATCAGAGTCCCATCGCCCGGCCGCGGGACTTTCCATCGCCCAGCGCGGCCCGGCTGCGGGACTTTCCATCGCCCAGCGCGGCCCGGCTGCGGGACTTTCCATCGCCCAGCGCGGCCCGGCCGCGGGACTTTCCATCGCCCGGCACAGCTCGACCGCGGGACCTTCCATCTCCTTGCGGGGGCTGCGCGAGTCGGGAGCCTCGGTCGCCTCGGCAGAAGTCAAACTATCTGTCCGTGGGAGAAGCATGGGGGAAGAGAGAAGATTTTATTTTTTTTGCCTTCCATCACGGTGAAGGGGTGTCTGGACGAGTCACTGTGATGGATGTTTGTGTTAAAATTGTGTGTCTTGTGTCTTTTACTCTGTACTGTTGTGGCTGTGTGGCAAATGATTTTCGTTCAATTCATTTTGAATGACAATAAAGGTAATTCAGATACAGATTCAGATTCCATTCCAGCGTGTTGGTTCTTTTACTAGAAATTATCTACTTTTAGTTAAAATGCAATTCGTGCACATCAAGAGACATGTTTATAGGGATTTGGCCGGTTTAATAAATAGTGACCCTTTGAAGCAGCAAAACAACCAAGGACAATGCTTTGACAACGCAGAATACTGTATCACAATACCACACTGATTATTGGAACCTGGTGGAGTTTAACACAAATTAACTTAGAGCTACACCAAATGCACTTAAAATAAATGTGGTGACACATTATGACTTTCAACCATTATAAAACAGGGTTCAATGTTTTTATTGGCTACGTAACAGAAGATAAAGATGCTGATGCTTGCTCATACAGCTGCAGTGTACACCCAGAGACAAGATTTCAGTGCATAAACCATGAATGAAGCTAACAAATCTGTGCAGGTCCCTTGCTTTCATTTTAGTTTAGAAATGAGAAACAAATGGGGAACTCAGGAGGATCTACTGAAGGCAAACAAAAAGATAGACACAAAATGCTGGAATAACTCAGCGGGACAGGCGGCATCTCTGGATAGAAGGAAAGGCAAAGATGGCCATTCAGAGAAATGGAATAGTAGTTGGAAGGGAAAAGTATAAAAATTAGGAACTGCAGATGCTGTTTTGTCAAGGAGAAACACAAAACGCTGAAGAAGGGGACAGAGAAACATCACCAGGGATGCTGCCTGACCCAAACGGACACAAAGTGCCGGAGTAACTCAGCAGGTCAGGCAGCATCTCTGGAGAACATGGATAGGTGACAGACTCTGTCTGTCTCTCAGCCTGAAGAAGGGTCTCGACCCGAAACGTCACCAATTCCTTTTCTTCAGATGATGTTGCCTGAGCCGCAGAATTACTCCAGCATTTTGTGTCTATCTTCAGTGCAAGTTAGCATCTGCAGTTCCTTCTTACGCATGGAGAGGTGATATTTCAGAAAATTTCTTACCCTTGATTAACACTTCTCTGGACAGCATTAGAGTTTAGTGTTTAATTTAAAGTTTAGAGATACAGTGTGGAAACAGGCCCTTTGGCCCACTGAATCTGCACCGACCAGCGATCCGCGTACACCAGCACTATCCTACTCATCAGGGACAATTTGCAATCTTTACCGAAGTCAATTAACCTACAGACCTGTCCGTCGTTGGAGTGTGGGAGGAAACCGGAGCACCCAGAGAAAACCCACGTGGTCACGGGGAGAACGCACAAACTCTGTACAGACAGCACCCGTAGTCAGGATCAAACCTGGGTCTCTAGCGCTGTAAGGCAGCAACTCTACCGCTGCACCACCCTGCTGCTGCCACCATGCATATAGCAATGCAATCAGTAAGTACATAATTAATCAGCATCTGCAGTTTCTCCATGTTGCCTTGACCCGCTGAGTTTCTCCAGCATTTTGTGTCCCTCTTTGGGAGGGAAACAGATGAGTTGGGTGATGTAATAACTAAGTTCATAGTCATAAAGGGAGTGGGTTAAGTGAGCCAAATAAACGTTTCCTAGGATGAGCATGACTTGTTGGTTTACTGGTTTAAGGAGCGTTTGACAAGGGACGAGAAACATTGACGGGGATAGGGTTGTAAACCGCTGGATTGTAGATGGTTACAGATTCTAGTTTATCCCTCTGGACGGCCCTGCCCACGGATCCTGTTCTTGTGCTTATTGCTGTCCACCAGGTAGACCTGTTTTAGGGGGTGTCGCTTCCTAAAGGCAGAACAAGGGCTAATTGATGAAGGGTAAGAAAATAACTGCAGATGGGTCTCGACCCGAAACGTCACCCATTCTTTCTCTCCTGAGAGGCTGCCTGGCCTGCTGAGTTACTCCAGCATTTTGTGAGTAAATTGATGAAGGTTAATCATTCCATATTTGGAGCACACTGCAAAACCACATGGAACCTTCCGGTCTCTGAGTCACTGTGATCAGAAATCCCCCCATACTTGTCTGAAAAGAAGTGAGTGAATGGGCCTCAAGCTTCCGATTCCTAACCTCTTCATCTTTCTTTCTATAAGTCCCTGACACTGACAATACTTTACTTTAGACTTTCGAGACGCAGCGCAGAAACAGGCCCTTCGGCCCACTGAGTTCGCACCCAACCAGTGATCACCTCGTACACTAGCACTATCCTACACACTAGGCACAATCGACAATATTTCACCGAAGCCAATCAACCGACAAACCTGTTAACTTTGGAGTGTGGGAGGAAACCGAAGCACCCAGAGAAAACCCACGTGGTCACAGGAAGAATGTACAAACTCCATACAGACGTCATCCGTAGTCACGATCGAACCCGGGTCTCTGACACTGTAAGGCAGCAACTCTACCGTTGTGCCACTGCGCCGCCCCTTCTGTTTCATTGTTTTCCAAAACAATACGGGAACTCATTGCTTTGAACTCTGCACCTCTACACTTACTTTGCTACAGTGCCATTCATTCTTCTATCTCAGGTTTAGATCTCCTGTAATCCTTGTACCTCTGTTGTTTTCCCACCTGCTTACAAACCCTTAATGTCCACATCAGCTTCTAGTAAGTAGAAAAACAAAGAACTGCAGATGCTGGTTTATACCAAAGGGAGACAGAAAGTGCCTGAGGAACTCGCCGGGTCAGGCAGCATCTCTGAAAAAAAAGGACGTGTGACGTTTTGGGTTGCGACCTTTCACCCTCGTCATTTTACCAGTTGCACAGTTCTCCACATTATTTCCCTCTTGAGATCACACCTTCCTTACCCAACAATGAGCTTACCAGGCACCACACTGCCTGAGGTGATTTGTGGCCGGCTTTGATTGTCCTGGTATCTTTTCACCTCCAGCTCTTCACCCTGCTCACTACCACCAACCCCCTACTTTCATTCTGAGGAAGGGTCCTGACCCAAAAAGTCACAAATCCTTTTTCTCGAGAGATGCTGCCTGACCCACTGAGTTAGTCCAGCACTTTATGTCTATCTTCAGCTTCTCGTAAACTAGATTGGAATTCCTGACGTTACTTGTTCTTTAAGGAGGGTGTAAATTAATTGTATTGAGCCAATTTACATCACGGAGGATCTAAATCACCATTATTGGGGCAAACTTAATGGGTTCTTCAATAGATAGATGAACCTTTAGTTATCTACTATGTATAAGTTATTATAAATTATTAAGTCCTGCAGTTGATCATCCAATTACAATTTGGAATCTGTGGTGAATCTGTGGAATTTATTGCCCCAGACGGCCGTGGAGGCCAAGTCGATGGATATTTTTAAGGCGCAGATTGACAGATTCTTGATTAGTACGAGTGTCAGGGGTTATGGCGAGAAGGCAGGAGAATGGAGTTGAGAGGGAGGGATACATCAGCCATGATTGAATGACTTGATGGA
Source organism: Rhinoraja longicauda (assembly GCF_053455715.1). Lineage (NCBI taxonomy): Eukaryota > Metazoa > Chordata > Chondrichthyes > Rajiformes > Arhynchobatidae > Rhinoraja > Rhinoraja longicauda. The sequence continues at coordinate 21,802,165 of NC_135968.1, read as the reverse complement.
CCGAATGGCCCAAGTTTGGTCCTGGAACGTATGAGCTTATGGCCAATTATTAATAATGTCAGGCTAATTTATTGTCTTCAAGTAATATTGCAAGGTGGTAGAATTTGTTTAGAAATTTGGAGGTCATGATCTTCACTGATTATTATCTGCAACAATGGAGGTTATTATCTGCAACAATTAGTAAAGCTGCTGCCTCACAGTGAACTGGGTTTGATCCTGCCTTTTGGTGCTGTCTGTGTGGAGTTTGCATGTTCTTCCCTGCGACTGCATGGGTTTCCTCTGGGTGCTCTGGTTTCCTCCCACATCACACAAATGTGCAGGTTAGTAGGTCAGCTGGCTCTTATAACTTGCCTTTCATGTGTGGTTGCGTGGTAGAATCTTGGGTATGGGGTGGGAAGGGAGGACACGGAAGTCGATGGGAAGTTGGTGGGAAAATGAAATAGGCCAGGGTGAGGTTAGTGTAAAAATGCGGACTTGAAAGGACCGTTAGGCCAGTTTCGGTGCTGTAACTCTCTTTGAATTGAACAGAAGTGACTGGAATCTGATTTGAGTCTATGATGTTAGAGCACCAGAAAGTTTAAAATCAACAGAGGGGAAAGACATCAAGGTAAGCAGAATGTAAACAAAAAAAGGGAAGCCAGACTGATTGATGGAGCAGATTAAAGGGGGAGGGGAGGAGGGTGGGGTGTCTAATTTTACTCATAACGCTCCCCTGGTCAGCTGACAATATGGATACATTTATAGTTTGCAAACCATGTATTGCCATTCACTTTGTCAACAATTAATTGGAGATGACGGCATTTAAGAACATAAGCAATAGAATTAGAGTGTAGAATCAGGCCCTTCGGCCCAACTTGCCCACACCGACCAGCATGTCCCATCTACACTAGTCCCACTTGCATTTAGCCCACATCCCTCTAAACCTATCCTATCCATGTACCTGTCTAATTGCTTCTTAAACGTAGCAGTAGTCCCAGCCTCAACTATCTCCTCCATACTTGTTCCATACACCCACCATCTTTTGTATGAAAAGGTGACCCCTCAGATTCTTATAAAATCTTTCGCCCTTCACTTTAAAACTATGCCCTCAGGTTGTCGATTCCTCTACTCTTGGCAAGAGACTCTGTACGTCTACCTGATCTATTCCTCAATAGGAGCAAGAATAGACCATGTAGCCAAACAAGCCTTCTCTCCTACTCACAAAGACCATGGCTGAACTTCTCTCTCAGCACCATTTTCCTGCACTTTCCTCATATCTCTTGTATCCCTTAAGTATCTCAAAATCTACTATGTCTGAGCTTCTCTGGGCCTCGGGGTAGAGAATTTTGAAGACTCACCGCCATCATTAGCATGAAGAAAGTTCTCCTCATCTCAAAGTCCAAAATGACCAGTGAGTTCTCCCTTAGTTCTTTGAAGCTGTAGAGAATCCATTCCTGGTCTCGTCAATCCCTCCTCGTGTGATAACTCCACCATCCCTTGAACCAGTCTGCCTTTATAGTGTGCAGTTTGTTTAAGGTAAAGAGAAAAAAACTGCACAACACTCCAACTGCAGTCTCAACAGGGACCTATATAATTGCAGTAAGACACCATTCCCTGCTATAACTCACTAGTCAAGACTTGCCATTCAATGAAATATCCACATATTCCTCAATGCTTTCTTTCTGACCATTTCTCAGTCTATGTCAGTATATTTAGTTTAATTTAATTTAGAGATACAGCGTGGAAATAGGCTCTTCAGCCGACCAAGTCTGTGCCGACCAGCGATCCCTGTACACTAGTACTACCCTGCACACGATAGACAATTTACAATTTTTACTGAAGCCAATTAACCTACAAACATGTCCATCTTTGTAGTGTGGGAGGAAACTGGAACACCTGGGGAAAACCCACACGGTCATGAGGAGAATGTACAAACTCTGTACGGACAGCACCCGTAGTTAGGATCGAACCCTAGTCTCTGGCGTTGTAGGATAGCAGCTCTACTGCTGCGCTACTGTGCCACTGTATATTAAGCCCTGCTCTGATCAACCTTCTGTGTGCGGCTTGATTGAAAACCTTCTGAAAATCCAAATTCTCTATATTCACCAGTTTCCCCTAATCTATTCCATCTGTCAGTCTGAACAGTAGATTAGTCGTGTATGATTTTCCTTTCATAAACTTATTCTGGCTCTGCTTAATGCTATTGGTCCTTTCACAGTGTTCTTGCCTTTGTTATAGATTACTGACTCGACTACTGACGTTGAGTTACAATTCATTTGTTTCCTGCAAATTAGTACAATCTTACTGCTTCATTCAAACTCATTGGAAGAAACTGACCTTGGACTATCTGACTCTAAATTTTGTACATCAATCACGTAGTCATTACGAGACTATACATTTTACAAGAATGATCCCAGGAATGAGTAAGTTAACCTATGATGAGCATTTGTCGGCACTGGGCCTGTACTCGCTTGAGTTTAGAAGAATGAGGGAGGACCTCATTGAAACATACTGAATAGTGAAAGGCTTGGATAGAGTGGATGTGGAGAGCATGTTTCCATTAGTGGGAGAATCTAGGACTAGAGGTCATAGCCTGCGAATTAAAGGGTGTTCTTTTAGGAAGGAAATTAGGGGAAATTTCTTTAGTCAGAGGGTGGTCTGTGGAATTATTTGCCACAGAAGGCTGCAGAGGCCAAGTCAATGGATATTTTTAAGGCAGAGATAGATAGATTCTTGATTAGTACTGGTGTCAGAGGTTATGGAGAGAAGGCATGAGAATGGGGTTAGGAGGGAGAGATAGATCAGCCATGATTGAATGGCGGAGTAGACTTGATGGGCCGTATGGCCAAATTCTACTCCTATTCCTCATGACCTTATGACATTCCCATAACTTACAAATACTTTTGTTTAAATTTCTTTTATGCCAGCTGAGAATTAGGACCTGAGATGGTAGGGGAGTAATGGTCTGGTTGAGAAGACCCATTGGAAGTCGATCTGGCTCATGTGATATTGAAGCCTGAGGCTGGGTTCTAGGTCTTGGGAACATCAGAAGTCACAGGGGTCCAGTTGGTGACTTCAGTCAGTGCATGAAATGTCCTGGTCATTTAGATGCCAGTCGTGGCTGTGGAGTGGTGTTGGCAAATCAAGATTAAACAGCTATCTGTCTGATTGTTGATGGGAAAGAGCTATGAAACAGACCCGTGCTTTGGTCAAGATGTGGTAGACCAGAAGATAGACACAAAATGCTGGAGTAACTCAGCAGGGCAGGCACCATCCCTGGGTAGAAGGAATGGGTCAAGAGTCAACCAGAGTTGACATCGCCATGCTGCTTATTGTGTCCACCAATCAATTCATTGGAGTTAATGGAAGGACATCACTTTCACCTGAGCTGTTAGTGCCACACGCAGTCTGACCAAAAAACAATCATATTTCCCCTCATCGCTGTCACACTGTTTATCGGCCTAATTTTTCACAACACAACCGAGATCCTCAGCATTCTAGTTCCACTGTTTGCATCCCTGTATCCCTTCATTATCACCTCTTCCCCAACCAACATTGGGCATTTATAGGCTCCACCCTTCCTTGGTCATCTGTTGCCGGCCCTGATTTGTTCTGGCGTTTTCTTACCTCCAGTTCCCCCCTTCCCATCCCGACTCTACTTTCAGTCTGAAGAAGAGTTTCGACCTGACATTGGACCAGATGGCCAAAAGCTTATTTAAAAAAATGTAGTGCTTAAAGGAAGAATCTCTGAAACATTCTGTTTCCTCGTCATGCTCTAATTTCACGGGGTGCAGAAGAGATTGACTAAAATGTTGAAACAAAGAACTGCAGATTGCTGGTTTCTATCAAAAATAGACACAAAGTGCCGCAGTAACTCAGCGGGCCAGGCAGCATCTCTGCAGAGCGTGGATAGGTGACATTTCGGGTCGGGACCCTTTATCAGACTGAGTCTCCTTTTTCTCCAGAGTTGCTGCCTGACCCGATGAGTTACTCCAGCGCTTTGTGTCTATCTTCAGCACCGACACGTTGGCAAGGCTGAGGATAAAGAGTTGTCAGACCTGCGGGCGAGAAGGTCCCATGCGGTATCCCATCCTCGCCCCCCTCACCCCTCACCCCCCCCCCCCCACCCCCTCCATGCACATGGACAAAGCTGAGGGTCTGCAGCAGTATGGGACAGCCATCAGCTAGTCTTGAACATTTGCAAAACAGTCAAGAAATTACAAAAGATTCCTGATGTTCCATTTAAACATATTGCATGTCTCGAAGATATAAGGTACAGCAATACAAAAGGTATGATTTTATTACCATATATGTGTGCATTTTCAGATTTTTTAATAACAGATTCAAATTCTTGTTGTATAAAAGTACATATAAGACAGCTTTTAACAGTTTCAAAATGACTATAGATCAGTTTAATTAGACAGATATGTTGACTCTTGTCAATCTTATGTGCCGCCTCAATCTCTTATATTATTCCATTCTATCCTCATATGCCATTTTCAGTTCAATATAGCAAACATCGTTAATTAGCATCGAAAGCAAGGAGCAGTGGTCCAGTTGGGCGATTCCCCTCATAGTTCAAGACAAAACAGAATTTTATTTTGAATGAGTTTATTAAATTCAATTGTGTGTGAGTTTAGCACAGTCAATTTAGAGTCATAGAGTCATAGATTGATACAGTGTGGAAACAGGCCCTTCGGCCCAACTTGCCCACACCAGCCAACAATGTCACGGCTACATTAGTCCCACTTGCCTGCGCTTGGTCCATAACCCTCCAAACCTGTCCTATCCATATACCTGTCTAACTGTTTCTTAAACGATGGGAAAGTCCCAGCCTCAACTACCTCCTTTGGCTGCTTGATCCATACACCCACCACCACCCTTTGTGTGAAAAAGTTACCCCTTGGATTCCTATTAAATCTTTTCCCCTTCACCTTGAACCTATGTCCTCTGGTTCTCGATTCCCCCACTCTGGGCAAGAGACTCTGTGCATCTACGCAACCTATTCCTCTCATGATTTTGTACACTTGTTTCGAACCAAGAATTTGCAATCTTGTTTATTAAGAGAAGAGAAGAGAAGTGCAATGTGGAGAATTGAACTAATATTGTCCAAAAACTAACGCAAGCTGAAACAAGACTTCATATGCAATAAACTCCATTCCAAAAGTAACTTAAATAGGTTTGCGACCTGACACATCACCTATCCATGTTGTCCAGAGATGCTGCCTGACCCGCTGAGCTACTGGGGCATTTTGTGTCTATCTACAGTAAAAAACAGCATCTGCAGTTCCTTTTTATTACATTCAATCTTTCCACGTTGCACTAAGATCCTGAAACTGTGTTTTTTGAGAACATCTATGTCTTGAGATCAATAGACACAATGTTGACCTTTCCAAGATGCAAATGCTCAAATTTTAACCAGGATAGAAAGCTTCTCTTATTTGTTTTTATACATTAAGAAACAACAGCTGGAAGAGAGGAGGAGAAGGCAGGAGAATGGGGATTGAGAGGGAAAGATAGGTCAGCCATGGATTGAATGGCGGAGTTGACTTGATGGGCCGAATAGCCTAATTCTGCTCCTAGAACTTATGATCTTATGACAATGAGGAAAATAAATATTTCCCAAAATCACAGTTGAAAGCCCAAAATACTGTATAAAAAGATCAAATTCTTCATTCACACTGAGGGTTGGGATATTCTCAGTGCAGTACTCCTCTCTATAGATGCCAATTGATTTGTTACATCTTTAATTTATTTGCTATTTCCTGAACCAATAGTATCTACACGGTGAACTGTGAGCACTCTCATATCTACATGGTGAACTGATCCAATGACAGCTCAATTCTGACTATGATTTCTCTGTTATGTCGGATACTTTACTTTAAAATTATCTTAAAATTGAGGTATGACTGCTGAATGTGATCAGATTTTCTTTCTGAAGTGTTTTAACCCTGGTATAAATGATCAACACCAACAATATTTTGGAGGGAGGCCTACTGGAGAAAGGCTTTTAAGCTCTCTCCCCTCAGCCTTCATTTCCAGGCCCAGAACTGTTTATCTGTAATTGCCATTTCCACATTAGCTTCTGCATCGCCAACCCTTGTCCACACCAAAGGCGGTTTTGTCTGTTTACAGTTCTGACTGTTTTGCTTTGGCATGTTTTGCTATGATCTGGTGTCAAATGTGGACGAGAACAGCAGTAATAATAGTGATTTCAGATGGATTCCTTTTAACACTGATCCATTCATTTCATGTCTTACCTTTTACTGCTACTAACTTTGTAATCCCAGACTTATATAATTAAACTCCAGAGCTGGCGTACTGAGACTTAAACTCGAGGATCCTTATTCCAAGTCTTGATAACACTCTGAGACCCGTGACAGAACTATTCCGTGACGGTACTGGTTGACAGCATCATTTCAGGGTCTTCATATCAATGCATTTATGTCTGACCTCTCCGTTGCAATGACATTTAAGGTTTAGCTGTAGTATTTTGGAGACCACACTCCCAGTGAAAGGGATGACACATCCTGCAAAAGCATGGAGATTTAAACAGCGACCCAAAAATATTTTTTACTTCCCCCGTCACTGTAATCATTATGAAAGCTTGAGTCTAATTTTGTGAACTGATCTATAAATGCGACTAATACTTTTTACAGTACAGTATGCAACTGAAACAAGAAAACCAAGCACGCCAGTAGTGTACAATTGGTGCTGTTTCTTGTAAGCATGCAGCATATTACAGTACACACAGGTTAAAAGGTAATGCTTCATTCTGGGTCTGATCTCAGTCAGGTGCATTGAGTGCACTGAGTTGGTACAGTTACCACAGCATAGGAATTGGTCATGTGAGAAGGCAGGACAATGTGTTATGGCAGTGAACAGCAGGAGCATTGAGAACAAGTCTGAACTGGGCATGTGAATGGAGGGCACAGAGTAGACGAGGCAGTGCTGGTGATAGGAGCAGCCATAGTTGGCTACGATTGGTTCAGTCGTTAATTGAATGAGCCTACATCTGAGAGGACGAGAATTCATGTCAATTGAAGGAGGCGGAACAAATGAAGAAGAGTGAAGTTTGCTGCTGTTTGCAGGACCATGAGCAGCGGGTGGGGTTTAGTTCAGTTTAGAGATACAAAGCGGAAACAGGCCCTTCGGTTCCCCCAAGTCCAAGCCGACCAGTGATCCCTGCACATTAGCACTATCCTACACACACGAGGGACAAGTTACAATTTTACAAAGCCAATTAGCCTACAAACATGTACGTCTTTGGAGTGTGGGAAGAAACCGGAGCTCCCGTAGAAAACCCATACAGGTCACAGGGAGAATGTTCAAACTCCGTACAGATAACATCTGTAGTCAGGATCGAACCTGGGTCTCTGGCGCTGTAAGACAGCAACTCTACCGCTGTGCCACTGTGCAGCGGCTCCTGGATAATCTCCTTCAGTCTGCCCTTCATTCCAAAGGCAATCCAAAATCAAGCCTTCCTCCCTTTTTTAATCACTGCTCCTTAATGAACCAAATTCCCCTGCCAAGCCCTCTACAATCACGATGATGCCTCGAGATGTTCCTTGGATCATCCACCAAGGTTACTGAGTCAGTAAAGTGGAGGGGAAGCAGATTGATGCTTTGGGGAATCATAGACCACACTGCCTTGTGCAGGATCTCTGAAAGAACTGTCCAATTAGACTAACGGCTCTGTTCTTTGCAAAGAGCCTTGCACATTTATCCTTTTCAAGTATTAATCTAATTCCACTTCGAGAAACGACTTACTGAATCTCCCACTGCCTTTTCAGGCAGCACGGTCGCAGATCACAGAGAGCTGCTGAGTTAAGTAGAGTCGTCTCATCTTTTTCCCTCTGGTTCTTTAGTCCAATTATATTCATTCTTTGTCGACTGCTTACCAACCCTGTTGCTTGTGGAAAGTTGCCCCATATTTTGTCCTAACTTTGAACTCGGGAGGCTGGTGCAAAAAAGAACAGCCGTACTGAACAAACAATGGTGAGATACTTACCCGCAACATATCTGAAGGGTGAGGAGAATGCGATGGTACGTCTTGCTTAAGTACGCATGTGCTCTTTGTCTAAAAGTATTACCTTTTTACGCTGATTGTACTATATGTATTTTCAGGAACCAGACACCACATTCTTTAAATCAATTTACAAGAAAGTTTTTTTTCTCTTTTTTTTTGAAATAGAAAAAGGACTTTTTTAAAAATCCAAATAGATACAATAAGCAATCTGTGTGATCACCATCCACATGCACAGTTTTAAAGCTAAAACCTTGTGTGTTGTAGGATAGAAAAGTTCGTCTCCAATGTGGATTCAGCGGTCTCAGTGTTAAACGTAGCTGGGGATTTCTTTTGTGCTCTCACTTTCTGATGCTGTTGGAGCCTCTCCTGCAACAAGGAAAACAGGTTTCAAAATGAAAGACCATCCACAGCTGCAACGCACACCTTTATTTTCCTCAACACAGACCGAGTGTCAAAGAGTCATAGAGTGATACAGTGTGGAAACAGGCCCATCGGCCCAACATGCCCACACCGGCCAACATGTCCCAGCTTCACTAGTCCCACCTGCCCGCGTTTGGTCCATTTCCCTCTAAACCTGTCCAATTGTTTCTTAAATGTTGGGATAGTCCCAGCCTCAACTATCTCCTCTGGCCGCTTGTTCCATTCACCCACCATCCTTTGTGCGAAAAAGGTACCCTTCAAATTCCTATTAAATCTTTTCCCCTTCACCTTAAACCTATGTCCTCTGGTCCATCGATTCACCTACTCTGGGCAAGAGACTCTGTGCATCTACCCGATCTACTCCTCTCATGATTTTATGCACCTCCATAAGATCACCTCACATCCTCCTGCGCTCCAAGAAATAGAGTCCCTGCCTACTCAACCTCTCCCTAAAACTCAGACCCTCTAGTCCTGGCAACATCCTTGTAAATCTTCTCTGTACCCTACCTTTTCCAGCTAGGGGAGGGGTGGGAATACAGGAGTTTCTTGAAATTAGAGATATTAATGTTCATACCGCTGTGTTGTAAGCAGCCCAAGTGAAATATGAGGTGCTGTTTCTCCAATTTGCATGTGGCCTCACTCTGAGTATTTTGGTGCAATTTGTCGGAAAATAACCGCAGATGCTGGTTCAAATTAAAGGTAGACACAAAATGCTGGAGTAACTCAGCGGGTCAGGCAGCATCTCAGGAGAGAAGGAATGGGTGACGTTTCGGGTCGTCTCGACCCGCTGAGTTACTCCAGCATTTTGTGTCTACCTTGTGGTCTTTAAAGGCACTATATAAATGTAAGCTCTTTCTTTCTTCCTCTTGTGGTTTCATGGACTGGCTCGCATTAAAAGACAAGCCTCTGGATAACAATGATAAACATCTCGTGCATGCAAACTGACAGCTAAAGACTGAGGCATTTAATCCGCAAGAGTTGGACGTAGCGATTTTTACATTTTGTCTTTTTTGCTGCTGTCTGCATCATAATTACGCCCACAGGTAATATATAAGCACTTTTTTAAAAGCAGCTGTTGAGATCATTGATAGCTCTATTCAGAAAACGTGGCACTTCATCTCTTTTGGTCAACGTTGCAGTGTCTAGGCCATGAAAAAAAAAAGCACTTAACCAATCACACACGTTAAGTGGAGCTGAAAGTAGCAGCCTGCTGTAAGTTACTGGTTTATAGTTGGACACCAGGCAATCAAGGCACTGCAGTTTGCAATTGCACAAAGCTCGCCATAGGATTTAATTTGTTAATGACATAAAGCCAACATTATTTCAAGCACTTCCGACTGATTAAACAGCACAATTTTCAGTTTGATACCTAACTCCCTCTTCCGAGTGGGAATTGGTTGGTTCGTTGCAGTCACCCGACTTACACCTCATTTGCCTTTCATTTCAAAGAGAATAAAATGGTGTCCGATTATTCTGCTCCAGGGGATGTCCCTTGTTGTGCTTCCACTCAAAGGGCCATCTTGTGTCTCAGAGTCTGTCAATAATGGGGGACCCGTATGAAGCTTTTAAACTTAGGCTTTAGAGATAGTGTGGAAACAGGCCCTTCGGCCCACCGAGTCCATGCCGACCAGCGATCACCCAGTACACTAGCACTATCCTACACACTAGGGACAATTTACGATTTACAGAAGCCAATTGACCGACAAACCTGCATGTCTTTGGAGTGTGGGAGGAAAGCGTACAAACACCGTACAGACAGCACCCCTAGTCAGGATCGCACCTGGGTCTCTGGCGCTGTAAGGCAGCAACTTACCGCTGCACCACTATGCCGCCCTATTGATTGATATTGATTTAATGATTGATGAGTGCCAGCTGAACCAGGGGAGCTCCGGGACGTTGCAAAGCAAAACTGGTTCCTTGATAAATATTAATATCAACAGGTTGGCAGCTGGAAACAAAGTCAAAATGAAGCACTTTGAATGTTGAAGAAGGTAATTTTAGTGGGAAGTGTAAGCCCTGAGGCTAACCAAAGGCTGCCGTGCTGTCTGAAATGAGTTTAATATTTCGGAAAGGTTGGCAAAAGCTTATTGATGCATCATGCTGGTGAGAACGTTGAGTGACAGGACAAAGTGAGAAATGGCAATTGTAAAAGAACGTGTCGATCAATCGGTGCTTGCTGGGGCATTAGCCGCTGGTAGCTTGCTGTGCATATAAAACACAGAAGCAATATAGAGCCACAGGCTGTGCTTAACAACAGCTCAGATATTGAGTGTAGCTTCCTTGCTCTGTGGATCTACAAAGATTAATAAAAATAAATCTGTATTCAAAGTCTGCGGCACTAGGGGACGTGCTCTGGGATGCCTTAATAAGATAACTGTGCTTTATAAATACTTGCTCCTGCCATTGTGGCTATTTACATGTAGGATCAGACAGTAACATTGCATGATGCGACTGTACAATGGTTATATAGAACATAGGACACTACAGCACAAGAACAGGCCCTTCAGCCCACAATCTCCACACCCAACATGATGCCAAGACCAAGTATTGTCTGCCTGCACATAATCCGTATCCCTACATTTCCTGTGTATCCATGTGCCCATCCAAAAGTCTCTTAAATGTCACTATCGTATCTGCCTCCACATAATCCCCAATAAAGCATTCCAGGCACCCACCCCTCTCTGTGTAAAAAAGAAAACTTGCCCCACTTATTTTCTTTAAACTTTGCCACTTTCACCTTAAAACTATGCCCTGGAAAGGATGCCTGGACAGTTTGCAAAGAAGTAGACCTTGGCATCTCAGTCAGTTTCTTTAACTTTAAAAAACTTAGTTTCGAACTTGTCTCGGTGAGCATTACGAACCACTCGCCATTTGAGAGGCAGAGAGAGGGAAGATAGTCTGAGTCTTGTCTCAGGCTGGAAATAACAAATACTAAAGAGCAGAGGTCTAAGGTGAGAGGGGGACAGTTTAAAGGGGGTATAAGGGCACGTAGGGGCAAAGGGCCTGTTTCTACACTGTACGACTCTATGACTCTATCTATAACTCTATATGCAAGGCAGGTTTTTACACAGAGAGTGATAGGTGCTTGTAATGTGCTGCCAGGGGAGGTGGTAGAAGCAGATACAATGGCAACATTTAAGAGGCATTTGAACAGGCAGGGAATAGCAGTGTAAGGAGCATGTGTGGGCATATGGGATGAGATGGGTTGGCCTCTTGGTCTGAGTAGTGTTCACCTTCGATTAGCGTGCCTGGGCCCACGCAATCTCCCGGTTATCAAGCACTTTAACTCCCTTTCCCATTTCCATACTGACCTTTCTGCCCAATGTCAGAGTGAGGCCACACGCAAATTGGAGGACAGCACCTCATATTTCGCTTGGACAGCTTACAACCCAGCGCTATGAATATTTCCATCATGGCCTTGATTTGTTATTTTCATACCTTTCATCTTTTTGTTCTTGCACCTTTTCATACCTCTAGTTTCCTTCTCCTCTGATTCCCAGTCTGAAGAAGGGTCTCGACCCGAAACGTCACCCATTCCTCTTCCCCAAAGATGCTGCCTGACCTACTGAGTAAACAAGCATCTGCAGTTCCTTCCTACACATTGTAATGCATCAGTTCCACAGTCAAAGTCCAAACTTCGCAATGGGTAACACAGTACCCCAGCTTATGGAAGCCTGATAACGGAGAGGAAGAAGCTAGGTCTGAGTTTGGCGTTGCGTGTATTCAAGGTTCTGCACCTTCAGCCGGATGGGAGCAGGGGAAAGAAGGACTGACTGGGGTGGGAAAGGTCTTTGATTATGTTGGCTTCTCTTCTAAGGCAAGAATGGATTGCAGATGGAGTCAATGGTAGGGGAACGAAGAAACAAAGAACTGCTAATGCTGGTTAATACACAAGAGAACACCAAGTACTGGAGCAACTCAACTGGTCTGGCAGCATCTCTGGAGAACATGGATTGGTGACATTTTAGACCGAGACCCATCTGCCTGAGTTACTCCAGCGCTTTGATGTCAATGGAGGGGAGTGTGACTCGTGTGATGGACTGGTCTGTATCTACAACTCTTTGGTGAACTCCCTTCCTGCCTTTGCAGCTTGATCATAACACCAATTCATCTCCTGCTGTGGTTGATAATCCAGCCAGTCGTTCTCAAGACCCGTGGCTTCTTCCAGACAATCTCACCGTTTCTCCCAGCTTGTTCAATTAAAACAAAGACCAAGTATCATTACTGGGGGGCTGCAGTTAAAATGCGATTATATCACAGCATGTATTTGCCTGTAATTTGAGATCATTTCCTCATTCCATTGCATTCAAACAATGCTGATCGTGATTGCTGTGCTCTGTCCACCACTGGTCTTGAGTTTTAAAACTATTGATGGTTGATTAAAGTTCATGATTCTGCTCAACGGCAATCAATGTAAACTGAAGAGGTGCTTATTACTGGAAATTACTCCATCCTGACTTTAAGGATAAAATACTGTTTCCTTTGAATTCCAGTGAGATGAATAAAAGTTATGATTTGGTTTCCTAGCTGCTAAAAATTGACTCATGCTGTCCTGTAATTAAATGGAGATTTATTTCTATTAATGTAAATTGTTTTAGCAATACATTGCCATCCTAACTTATTAAGTGCAATGTACAAAGTTGTCTCTTGGATGAGTGGAAGTGTAATCGTTGCAGCAGTGAACTCAAGGGTTTTGGTTGAAATGGAAATTAAGGATAATTGTAACAGTCTGAGCATCTTGTGATACTGAATAATCCATCACCCATCCATTATCCTTACTGCTGGCACCTGTAGCTGAAGATTGATCGATTGATTGAAAGATATATGGAAACAGGCCATTCGGCCCACCGAGTCCATGCTGACCATCGATCACCCGTTCATACCAGGCATGGTGGTGCAGCGGTAGAGTTGCTGCCTTACAACGCCAGGGACCCAGGTTCGATCATGACCACGGGTGCTGTCTGTACGGAGTTTGTACGTTCTCCCAATGACCTGAGTGGATTTTCTCCGGGTGCTCCAGTTTCCTCCCGCACTCCAAAGATGTACAGGTTTGTAGGTTAATTGGCTTCGGTAAAAAATTGAAAATTGTTCCCAGTGTGTAGGATAGAGTTAGTGTTCAGGGATCGCTGGTCAGCACGGACTCAGTGCCATGTAAACTGTTCCAATTTACCTTTAAAACGTGCCTATCCACGTACCTATCCAATAGTACCTCCTCTGGCAGCTCGGTCCATTTATCCACCGTCCTCTGAGTGAAAACTTGCAGAGGCAATGACTATTCTCAACCCACTGTGGTTCACAAGAGCATTGGTGGGGTCTGAGACATTTAGTTTGTTTAGTTTTGAGATAGAGGCCCTTCGACCCATTGAGTCTGTGCCGACCAGCGATCCCCGCACATTCCCACTACCCCGAGGTGGGAGCTGCTTTACATCCTCGTCGTCCACCCTGGGTAGGTCTACGGAACTGGCAAAATGTGCAGCAAAGCGTCAACTACGGTTCTCTGAAGCACCAATTGCCACTTTTGATTGTTGTAGCTGACATACGAAAGAAAGAGAGAAGAGAAACACTACCCCACACACACACTCGGGACAGTTTTACGTTTATACATTTATACCAAGCCAATTAACTTCTAAACCTGTACGTCTTTGGAGTGTGGGAGGAAACCGAAGATCTCGGAGAAAACCCAAGCGTTCACGGGGAGAACGTACAAACTCCGTACAGACAGCACCCGTAGTCGGGATTGAACCCGGGTCTCCGGCGCTGTGAGCGCTGTAAGGCGGCAACTCTACCGCTGCACCACCGTGCTGCCCATCTCCATCCTATTTAAATTGATGCTTGAATTCAGATGTCTAAATATGGCAGGCATTAACTAGATGTATAATAATGTGAACATTGCACAAACCATTTTGTTAGTTTTTGGTGTATCTTCTTTCCATTTCAGAGGTTCTGGCTGGAATACAGTCATCATTAGGGCGCACAGTGGCGCAGCTGGTAGAGCTGCTGCCTCACAGCACCAAAGACCTGGGTTCGATCCTGACCTCGGGTGCTGTCTGTGTGGAGTTTGCGTGTTCTCCCTGTGACTGCATGTGTTTCCTCCGACATCCCAAAGATGTGCATGTTCGCAGGTTAATTGGCCTCTATACAATTGCCCCTAGTGTGTCAGGGAGTGGATGCAAAAGCCGGAGGAATGGGTGATCTACGTTCGATGCGGACTCGATGCACCTGTTTCCAAGCTGTATTTCTCATTCATCAAATCTGCATTGGATATTCAGTCTCCACGAGGAAGGATTTAGTATATTTGTTAACAATCTTCTTCAATCCAAGGTATTTTGAAATGACAATCCTCACAGAAAAAAATAGTATTTTAGCTCTATGTCATTTGCTAAGCTTGTCATAATTACTGCTTAACAACCATGCCTTTTATGTTTGCGCTCCATCTATCCTCATTATTCCGCTTTTGTTTGACTTACGATATAATGTTTATATTTGAGAGCTTTTAGTCAAGATGCACATTCACATTTCCTTCAGATGTATATCGTCCACAACTAACGTCTCACAGACCATGTGAGGCTATCAGAACACTAATCCCAGCGACTTCGGTGAAATGCAGACAATAAAGTTCTCGATTCTTTGGTAGGAAGAGCATTTGTATAGAGTTTAGATCATGTAGAAACAAGGAACTACAGATGCTGGGTTACACAAAAAGACACAAAGTGCTGGAGTAACTCAGCGGGTTAGACAGCTTCTCCGGAGAACATTGGTGGGTGGCACAGTGGCACAGTGGTAGAGTTGTTGCCAGAGACCCAGGTTCGATTCTGCCCACTGGTGCTGTCCCGTAAGGAATTTGTACCTTCTCCCTGAGACCGCGTGGGTTTCCTTGCACATTCCAAAGGTTAATTGGCTTCCAAAGGTTAATTGGCTTCCAAAGGTTAAGTTGTAAATTGTTCCTCGTGTGTGGGATAGAGCTAGTGTATGGGGTGATCAGCATGGATTCAGTGGGCCAAAGGACCTGTTTCCACACTGTATCTCTGAAGTGTAAAATAAAGTCTAAAGATGATGTTTCGGGTCGGGACCCTTCCTCAGCCACCACAAAGTGCTGGAGTAACTCAGCAGGTCAGGCAGTATCTCTGGAGCACAAAGTGCTTGAGTAACTCAGCGGGTCAGGCAGCATGAAAGTAGACACAAAATGTTGGAGTAACTCAGCGGGTCAGGCAACATCTCTGGAGAACATGGATAAGTGACCTTTCGGCTTTGGGGCCCTTCTTCAAAGGTGTTATCTTTGTTACTGAGTTGAGTAGAGTTACTCCAGCTGAGTTACTCCAGCACTTTGTGTCCCGAATATAGTTTTTGCCTGACTGCGCTTCATTACAAGCTGATGCATTGGTAGTTTGGAGCAGAGGGATCAATAAGTGATCATTGCTAAAACAATTAATAATTCCAAACAAGGAAGTATCTTTTCATTTTGATTGCTTGCCTCGACTGTCCTGGAACACCTCAAAAAAAAAAACTTTGAGCCAAGATAAGAGGAATTCACCTTCACTGTTTCATGAGTTGCATCAGGAGCAATCCACATATTGAAAGTGAAGTGTCCTTGATATTTACCATTCCACTTTGCTTTGAGGAATGTTCCTCTAATATAAAGGTTGTCCACTTCTTCAAGGGCACCAGGAACAGAAGAAAATAACTTGGATTTTGATCGTGTGCCATTCACAATCCCAGAATGTCTCAAAGTGACTGGTGGCCTTTGAAGTATATTTGGAATGTTTGTTCTGTAGGGCTAATGTTGTTGATGGGCTAAAATTGGTTTTGGATAGCGATTTGTGGAGATTTTAGTACGTAGTTTCATCTTTCCCTCCTTATACTAGCTTCCAAATATATTGTGACACTGCATCATACTGTGCAATGTCCTAGAGAATGCCCCGAAGGAGAGCAGTGTGAGCCTTTGGCAGAAAGGTTTAATGCTACACGCATTTTAATTTCTAGTGAAAGTACTTTAGAAGTAGAAGGTGGAATTGGCCCTGTGTCTTTGAAGAGCAAGTTCTGTGGCTTCATTTGATGACATGCATATTCAATTCAGGTGATCGATTTCTGAATTTGTTAATGTTAACATATTAACAAATTCAGAAATGGAGTCACAGAGTAGGACAACACGGAAAGGGGCCCTTCAGCCCGCCATGTCCATGCCGGCCTTTTTGCCCATCTTCACTAATCCCACCTGCCCACATTATGTCCATTTCCTATAATATGTCTTACCTATTCAATTGCGTGTCCAAGTACCTTTTAAATGGAGTGATTGTACCTAATTTCACTGCCTCCTCTCGGGGTGAGTTCCAGATACTGACCACTCTTTGATTGAAATCTTTCACCTCAGATCCCTTTAAAACTCCCTTCTCACATCTTAAAGGTTGATAAGACAGCCATGGGGAACAACATTCTGACTATCTGTCCTATCTTTGCCCATTACGAATTTATGTCTCTTTCCATGTGCTAATGAGATGGTCTCAGCAATACAATGATTATTAAGCAACACACAAAGTGCTAGAATAACTCAGCAGGTCAGGCAGCATGTGTGGAAGGAATGAATAGGCATTGTTTTAGGTCAGGACCCGTCTTTTATCCATTCCCTCCACAGATGCTACCTGGCCCACTGAGTTACTCCAGCACTTTGTGTTTTGCTCAAGATTCCAGCATCTGCAGTTCCTTATTTCTCAATAATCACTGAGACTGCTTCAGCAGTTCTGAGATTTGGCAAGAACTTCAAATTAATTTTTCCCTCTGGCTTCACAATTCGCAACTCTTCAATCCTGTTTCACACCTTCCACTTTTATCTCTGCGCCTTTGTTTCAACAATCTGCCTGCCTCCCAACCCACACCCACCCCTGTGTCCACCTATTAGCCACCATGGTGGGTCCTACCTCTCCTTCCAGCTTTCTTCTCCTCCCCCCCCCTTACAATCAGACTGAAGAAGGGTCTAGACCCAAACCATCACCTGTTCTCCAGAGATGCTGCCTAACCTGCTGTGCTATTCCAGCACTCAGTGTCCTTTTGTGTATTAACTACATCTGCAGTTCCTTGCTTCTGCAAGGACAAGCAGAACAATCACCAGCTTGGATTGAGATGTGTCTCACTCATTGAGGATCCAACTAAAGCAGGCCTTGCTTCTGTCTGAAGGGTCCCAAACTGAAACATCACCCATCCTTGTTCTCCAGAGATGCTGCCTCACCCGCTGATTACTCCAGCACATTGTGCCTATCTTAGGTGTTCCTTTTAGCTCTGTCCTGGAATCAGCCCACACTGGTCATTTTACTGTGAGAAGAGGGTTGCATTTACATAGAGCCTTTTGTGACCTTATGTTGCCCCAAAGCTCCTTACAGCTAACTTCTGAAGGATTGTATCCTTTTGTAGGCTCTAAATGTAATCACAGCAGGGCCCCCACTAGCAGTATGGTGATGGCCAGGTAATCTCTGGTGGAGAAATATTTTTTGGCCGATGCACCAAAGAGAACATTCCTGCTCTGGGTTGCAAGAAATGTACTGATCATTTATGTTTACTTCTAAGGGCAGGTGAAGGCTTGGTTTAAAGTTCTCATCCACAGTGTTGTATCTCTGAAGGAGGATAACTGTACCACGATTATCAGCTTGGAATTTATTCTAGACTTTAGATAGCGGCTGCGGCTCGCTAGCAGTCTGTTCGTCTTTTTTCCTTTTTTTTTGTTGTGTGTCGGTGTTGGGATTTTTTTTTTTTTTTTTTGGTTGTGTGTGTGGGGGGTGGTGGTGTGGGTGGGGGGGTGGTGGTGTGGGTGGGGGGGTGGGGGAAACCTTTCTCTTTAGGTCTCTTCCTCATGGCGCGGGGTGCGGCTCGGCCACGGGGCCTTCCATCGCCCGGCTCGGCTGCGGGGCCTTCCATCGCCTGGTGCGGCTCGGCCGCGGGGACTTCCATCCCCTTGCGGGGACTGTGCGGGTCGGTCGGGGACGAGCTGTCTGTCCGTGGGCGTGGGGGGAAGAGAGTGGAAGTTTTGTTGCCTCCATCACAGTGAGGGGGTGTTTAGAGTCACTGTGATGGACGTTTGTGTTGGGGTCATGTGTCTTGTGTTCTTTTTTTTTTGTGTGACTGCTATGTAGTTTCGTTCGGTACCTTGGTGCCGAATGACAAATAAAGCTCTGTTGACTGTTATTTTAGAGATACAGCACAGAACAGGCCCTCGGCCCACTGAGTCGATGCCAAACAACAAATACTAACACTATCCTACACACCGGGGATGATTTTACAACTTACCAAAGCCAATTAATCTACAAACCTGCACGTCTTTGGAGTGTGGAAGGAAACCTGAGCACACAGAAAACCCACGCGATTACAGGGTAAACGTGCAAACTCCGCAGAGATAGCACCCGATTGAACCCGGGTTTCTTTCTTAGTAAGGCAGCAACTCTACCACATCACTACTGTGCCATCACTACAATGAAGCAAAGGTAGCATCAAACATTTCTCAAGCAAAAAATGATCCAGATTAGCCAGTTTTGAAGCTGTTCAACATTGTTAGAAATACTATTATTCTTTCTGGGAATAGTGTTTGGAAGTGGAGGTTGAAATCAAGGCTATATGGAATCAGTTCCTTTAAAACACTTAGATTGATTAGTAGGACTAGATGTTACAATCCCTAAGGTTTGCACTACAATTGACTGGTGTTGTTCTTGGGGGTGACCACTAGGTAATGTTGCTACCATTCAGACACATCTTCAGTTGTGTACCTCAACGTCACTGGGTGTTTCGGCCTTTTATCACAAGACACCCTCAGTTGAGGCTGGCCCACCGCAGGGTGATCAGACCTGGGTGTGTGTCTTATGGTTAGCCTCTAAATGGTCACGTGGCAGCCCAGACAGTATATTTTCTTTTCAGCCACAGCCAGTGACTGCTCCGTTCGGCGGCATCATAGAGTCATAGAGTGCAGAAACAGGCCCTTTGGTCCAACTTGCCCACACCGACCAACGTGCCCCATCTACACTAATCCCACCTGCCTGCGTTTGGCCTATATCACTCTAAACCTATCCTATCCATGTCTAAATGCTTCTTGAACATTGTGACAGTACCTGCCTTAACTGCCTCCTCCGTCAACTTGTTCCATACATTCACTACCCTTTGTGTAAAAGAGTTATCCCTCGGATTCTTATTAAATCTTTCCTCCCTCAGCTTAAACCTATGTCCCCTGGTTCTTGATTTCCCTACTCTGGGCTAAAAAGACTGTGTGTTTACCTGATCTAGTCTTCTCATATACACCTCAATATGGTCACCCCCCATTCTCCTCCGCTGCAAGGAATAAAGTCCTAGCCTGCTCAACCTCTCACTATAGCTCAGGCCCCCGAGTCCTGGCAACATCCTTGTAAACTTCTCTGAACCTTTTCCAGCTTGACAACATCTTTCCTCTAACATGGTGACCAAAACTGAACACAACACTCATAAATGTGGCCTCACCAACATCTTATGTAACTGCAGAATGACCTCCCAACCTCTATACTCAAAGGGTATGCCTGCCCCTTGGTTGCTTTTGCTTTTGCAACCAAAAGAGCGGTATTTTCCATTGTAGAAAGAGACCGTAGATAATAGGATTTGGTTTTGATCTTACTGTTCGTACATCTACTTGAAGGTAGGTGGATTCAGTTTTTTACCAGTACACAAACACACGCAGGCAATGGGCATGAAAAGGTCAAATGACACATTTTTAATGGGACATGAAGAACAAAGCAATGTCATTATTAAAAACAGATTTCTTTCTGGCAAAGGTCTATACACAATGCATGCTTTAAAATGAAATGTGGTGACAAAGTGATGTGAAGGGTATGGAGGTGGGCGTGAGTGTTGGGGTCAGGGCCCTGTACTCACCCGGTGCCCGCATTGGCCATTCCTCTCTGACGGTCCCTCCAACATGGTGGATAAGGCTGCTCAGAGCACTGCAAGACACATTGACATTTCATTGGCCTGCACTCTCACTCTGAGGTGAAGATGTGCCAGTCCAGGCATTAACAGGGCCTGGCATTCCAAGGCTTGTGCCAACTCTGAATAGAAACCAGGCCCGGTTTTTCTCTTTGCTCTGGGAAAGACAAAAGCTATGACATTCAACTCGAGGACTGAACCGCACAAAGCCTGGCACGCTGGCTACTTTGGTCCATCTGTGAGGAGAGAACGGTGACAGCAGCAACTCACAGTCCAGTAGCCACAGTCAACTCCCGATCTTCCATTTTGGTTTCGGTCAATTTTCAGTGCAAAGCCATGGAATTCCTCGCACCACTCCTCATCAAACCCCACCACCCAAATGGGAAAGCACACTTTATCACTCTCCCTATTACTGGCATGGCTAATTCAGTGTGGCCACCACTATCCTATGAAGGATGAGGCAAAAGCACAGAGGCCACAGGCTGTCCAGACCTCTCCATATCCTGGAAGTTCTCACTAACAGACACAAAAATTGGTATTGATAAGGATTTGCTTTGGCTTCCGAAAGAATAGTGTTTTCCATTGTAGAAAGATATCGTAGATAATACGACTTGGGTTTTGATCTTACAGTTCCATCAGCTGTATTCGTAGATCCGTTGAGTCAGTAGGATTGCGAATGACGAAACTGCTGCAAGTGTAGGTGATTCAAGATGATCCCATGCTTGATCTGCTCACCAAGTTGGGTTGCCTGACTGCTTGGTTGTCTGGCAGGGGCTCTTGTTGCTGCTTGGCCAACTTTCAGTGAGTTCAATGCACTTGTGTGGACATGGGGCCGGATATAGTGGCACCGACAACTGTGTTTTAGACTGGCCTTCAGTTGCATCGTCTGCCACTTGAAGAAAGGTCAAAGGTGAGGGGGGTTGGGGGAGGGGGGAGGGGGAAGGGAACCTTTCATGACCCATGCCCTGAACAAAATGAGTTGCTTCCCATCAAGAAGCAGTGGAATTGGTGCTGGGAGGCACAAGACAGAAGAAAGAAAAAGGAGGAAGGCGAGACTAGTAGAAATATTAATGCCATCACCACCTTTGTTAATCAGCTTGATGAAACTCTGCTCCATAAATTGACTACTTCACAGGTGACATGGGCTGGTCCAAATCTGACCAGCAGAATCATTGAATCGTCGTGAAACCTCAACCATGTGGGGAATAGGAGGTAACACAACAGGAAAAAAAACTATCAATTAAATGTTACTGTTGTCAAGCTGGGAAGGGGGCACAGAGGATTTATGAGGATGTTGCCATGACTCGAGGGCCTGAGCTATAGGGAGAGGTTGAGCAGGCTAACACAGGAGAATGAGGGATGAGCTTATAGAGGTGTAAAAAAATCATGAGAGCAATAGGTCGGGTAGATGCACAGAGTCTCTTGCTCAGAGTAGGGGAATCGAGAACCAGAGGACATCAGCTTAAGGTGAGGGGTGGGGAGAGAGATTTTAGGGGAATCTAAGGGGTATCTTTTTTACCACAAAGGGTGGTGGGTGTATGGAACGAGCTGCCAGAGGAGGCAGTTGAGGCAGGTACTATTGCAACGTTTAGGAAACATTTAGACAGGTACATGGATAGGACAGATTTAGAGGGATATGGGCCAAACACAGGCAGATGGGGACTGGTGTAGATGGGATAAGTTGGTCGGTGTGGGCAAGTTAGGCTGAAGGGCCTGTTTCCACGCTGTGTAACACTATGACTCCATGACTCTATGAACTAATTGCTGCAAGAACTAACACAGGTTTTATGAGAACTGTGTTCATGCGTGTGTGTGTTTAAGGGAAAGATTGGAGGTTTGTTTAATTTATTGCTATTTTACTTTATTTACCTAATTTCTGTGTGTCATGTTCATCGTCAGGGAATTCCTCTAGGCTGGTTAATTGACTTTGGGTGAAGTTGGGGGTGCCCTCAATTTGAGTAATTGGGCTTATCATCTCCTGCTCCTTCTCATTCTGCATCTGGGCATAAACGTTAATCCCAGGTATCTTCCTGTATAAAATGACAGACAGCCAATTAAGAAAATATATATACACTGGAAGAAATTTTTGTTTTAAAGTGGAGCCTATATAAGGACATGTGTTAGCTTGCTTTCATAGGTTGTGTTAGGTTGTTAGTGAGAGAAGGACGGATCGATTCCTATCAAATAAATTTCACACCAAGCCGACAATAGCCAGAAAAAATTAGTACGCGTGGAGTGCTAGTTTACCTACCTTGACTACAGTTCTTCCACTAGTTTAAAGTCACTCGAAAAGACACTAAGTGCTGGAGTAATTCAGTGGGACAGGCAGCATTTCGGGAGGACACGGATAGGTGACGCTTTGGGTCAAAACCCTTGTTCAGTCTGATCGTAGTGAGGTGGGGGGAGGAAAGAAGAAAGCTGGGAAAGGGGAGAGGCAGGACAAAGCCTGTGCAGGAAGGAACTGCAGATGTTGGCTTACACCAAAGATAGACACAAAATGCTGGAGTAACTCAGTGGTTCAGCGGGAAGAGGCAATGTTTTGGGTCGAGACCCTTCTTCAGACTGAGAGTCGGGGGAGAGGGAAACTAGAGATATGAAAAGGTTCAGAACAAATCAGAGTCTGCACCGATGACCAAAGAAAAGTGGAGCCCAGAATCGTTCATTGTAGGCTGTGGAAGAGGTGAGCCTTGGAGATAATAGGTGGACATAGACGGAGGTGGCTTTCAGTAGGCAGATGGTTGGTACAAAGGCCAGAGATAAGAAAGTAAAGTATGAGACAGGTTTTAAGAGTTGCATATAGTGAAGCTGGAGGGAAGAAAGTAAGAAAGTAGCTTGGAGGGGGTGGTGGAAGGGAGAAACAGGTGGGGGTGCAGGTGGGGATTACTCCAGCTTTTGTGTCCTTTTGTGTATTAACCAGCATCTTGAGTTCTTTGTGTCTACCTAATGTTGCTCAATCTCCATTTGCAAATAGGAATTGTTCTCACATATTCAGAGATAATCATTGATGGTCAATGGCAATTTAAGACCATATTGTCATAGATGTATTGAAGCAACAAGGCTGTCGTGCCAAACAAGCTGATACCCAAGAGAGTAATCAGGCAACACAACAAGTCTGAAGAAGGGCCTTGAGCCGAAACGTCACCCATTCCTTCTCTCCAGAGCTGCTGCATGTCCCACAGAGTTACTACAGTTTTTGTGCCCGTCTTCAATAACAATAAAAATAGGTGAGTTCAGAAGCAGCTTTATGTGTGAAGAATGTGTAGGGTGACACGGTGGCATGGCAGTAGAGCTAGTGCCTTACAGCACCAGACACCCAGATTCCATCCTGACTATGGGTGTTTGTCTGTATGGAGTTTATACGTTATCCCCGTGATCAGCATGGGATTTCTCCGAGATCTTTAGCTTCCTCCCACACTCCAAAGACTTACAGATGTGTAGGTTCATTGGCTTGGTGTAAATGCAAAAATTGTCCCTGGTGTGTGTAGGTGTTAATGTGTGGGGATCGCTGGTCGGTGCGGATTCGGTGGGCTGAAGGGCCTGTTCCGTGCTGTATCTCTAAACTAATACCCTAATAATAAACTAATTCTGGACAGCACACTATGGGAGAGAGGTCACGTCATTGGAGTGAGTGCAGAGGAGATATGGAAATGGCCAGTACACAAGGAACGAGAGAGGCGTTGAGAGAGGCGGAATGATGAATAATCATTGATGAAGGATCAATATAGGTAGCATAGACATTGTGGGCTGAAGGTCCTCTTTCCTGTGCTGTACTCTTCTGCATTGTATGATCTCCAGGTAAAATGATTACCAAAAGAACAGGCGATAAAAACATTTGTTACCTAGTGGTGTTAGACTCTGGAACGCACTCTGCAAAATATTGACCCAAGAAGCTGCTGATGCTGGAGACTGGGGTACAGACCAAAGTGCTGGCTGATTTCAGCGGGCCAGGCAGCATCTGTGGAGAGAAAGGGGTGGCACAGTGGTGCAGTGGTAGAGTTGCTGCCTCACAGCACCAGAGACCCAGTGAAGAAAGCCAATAGAATGTTGGCCTTCATAACAAGAGGAGTTGAGTATAGGAGCAAGGAGGTCCTTCTGCAGTTGTACAGGGCCCTAGTGAGACCGCACCTGGAGTACTGTGTGCAGTTTTGGTCTCCAAATTTGTGGAAGGATATTCTTGCTATTGAGGGCGTGCAGCGTTGGTTTACTAGGTTAATTCCCGGAATGGCGGGACTGTCATATGTTGAAAGACTGGAGCGACTAGGCTTGTATACACTGTAATTTAGAAGGATAAGAGGGGATCTTATCGAAACATATAAGATTATTAAGGAGTTGGACACGTTAGAGACAGGAAACATGTTCCCAATGTTGGGGTAGTCCAGAACCAGGGGCCACAGTTTAAGAATAAGGGGTAGGCTATTTAGAACGGAGATGAGGAAAAAAAAATTCAGTATGAGAGTTGTAAATCTGTGGAATTCTCTGTCTCAGAAGGCAGTGGAGGCCAATTCTCTGAATGCATTCAAGAGAGAGCTAGATAGAGCTGTTAAGGATAGCGGAGTCAGGGGGTATGGGGAGAAGGCAGGAACGGGGTACTGATTGAGAATGATCAGCCATGATCACATTGAATGGTGGTGCTGGCTTGAAGGGCCGAATGGCCTACTCCTGCACCTATTGTCTATTGATCCTGACCTCGGGTGCCATCTGTACGGAGTTTTCACGCTCTTCCTGTGACCGCATGGGTTTTCTCCGGGTGCTCCAGTTTCCTCCCACATTCTAAAGACGTGCGAGTTTGTAGGTTAAAGTTGGTCTCTGTAAATTGTCCCTATTGTGCAGGTTAGTGCTAGTGTGATCGGTGGTCAGCGTGGACTCGGTGGGGCGAAGGGCCTTTTTCCACGCTGTATCTCTAAAGTCCAAGGTCTAAAGTTGACGTTTCCGGTCGGGATTCTTTTTCAGACATCTTCAAAATATTGGTCGAAGCAAATTCAACAGTGACCTATAGAAGGGAGTGAAATGGCAGGGGGCTGGGAGAAGGAATGGGACATTGGGACAGCTAAGAGCCAAGGAATAGAATGGGATGTGTGGCTTCCCTCAACACTGCATGGTTCATGCAAGGGATGAGAGGGGCAATAACTCATGAGACAGGTACGTTCAAGTCCATTCTCATGTTCTCAGCAATGTTATTCACAAACCAGCAGTGAGTTTCAATAGAGCAGCATCCATGAGCCAGACTGCTGAACAATAGTGCTGATCAGATATAGTGCCACAAGTCCACAAGAATAGTTAGTGACATTTTATGCAGCCTTCAGAGAATGGAAAGCAAATCAACTGAAAGGGAAAGCAGCTTTTTGTTCAGAATTGTAAAAATAAATCTGGGAGCCAGCATCAAACAGAGGTTGGTCAGGATGCAACAGAATAGGGCAGGCGGTTTCTTAGGAATGCACCTTTGCATTATAGCAGAACTACCCACATCCCCTGTCTACGGCAGTAGTCTGTCTTCAAATCACAGAGTGCCTGATGCCAAAGCAACTTCTGGTGATAAGTAAATATAAATATCCTAAAGCCATGTCCTAGTTGAGCCCTCGCTCAGCACAAATATGTTTTGTCGGCCATCTTGTTGTTGGAATGCATTGACTCAAGTCTTGAGACAAGTGTCTGATTACTTCGTGGAGGTTTTATGGAAACAGTCTTTTTTCACGTACTGTTTAAATCCAAAACAGCTTTTTTCCCCCTGAAATTGTTGATATTTATTATGCCAAAGCAACTTCTGGTGATAAGTAAATATAAATATCCTAAAGCCACGTCCCAGTTGAACCCTCGCTCAGCAAAAATGTGTTTTGTCGGCCATCTTGTTGTTGGAATGCATTGACTAAAGTAACACAGATTGTACAACTCAAGTGGACCTTTCCGATGCATTTGCAAAAGTTGATTAAAGTATAAATACTGGAAAGGGACACTCTGCAGATGGGAGGACATCAGGCACTCTGTGATTTGAAGACAGACTACTGCTGTAGACAGGGGATGCGGGTGGTTCTGCTATAATGCAAAGGTGCATTCCTAAGAAACCATGTTTAATAGATAATCATGTTATCAAGATAGATGTGTCAATGGGCAAGAGAGGATTATGGGCTAGAGTGTTTTTTGCAATGGCAAAAAAAATCCAGTAATATTTTCAAAAATAGAGATCTTTCTAACAGGCATAAGTTTATTATTGTCACTGCATGTTAAAAATACGAAAGACTGTATGTTATATTATTTAATGGAGTATTATTGTAGAAATGTCAAAAGAAGCAATTACTTGACCATTTTAATGGCTGCACATTGTTATAGTAACAGCAGCAGCATTCTTGAGACAAGTGTCTGATTACTGCGTGGAGGTTTTATGGAAACAGTCTTTTTTCACGTACTGTTTAAATCCAAAACAGCTTTTTTTTCTGCTTGTCAATTTCAGATATTATTTTTAAGTAGTTCTCTAGTTCTCCAGTTCTCCATCCAAATTACTTCATTACCAATTCGGACCAAGTAATGCAAATAGTGTCCCCGAATACATCACTCATGTTATATCCAATTCATATTAATGAAACACACATTATACCAGTATACTATCTGTATCTGGAAAAGGGAATCAAGGAAGAAAACAAAGATAAGTTGTTAAGCCCTGATAAAACTAAGTATGGGACAAAAGTCTGACACACCAGGGGAAAACAGAAGGTTCTATTCACTTGCAGTTGAACTAAAGTGGAAAAACAGTTAATTATGGTCCGGTGGGGTAGATTGAATGAAAACAGCAAACAATCAATTTGTCGATACATTTCAGTGAAGGAATTACAAATTAATTTTGTATGCGGTTCAATATCTCAACAAGAAAAAAAAAGAAAAATCCCATTGCAATTTTGAAATCTCACCTATAGATCATACCACAGTTCCCCTGAGTTTGCATGTTTGAATTCAGGCATCAATAATCCAGGCCAATCGTTCTTTGATACTGCTCATTCATAAATGACATCGTTATTTTAAAGATGTTTCTATTGATGAGGAAGCCATTAATGAGATGTAACATTTAAATGTAAAAATGTTACAGAGAAGGGGCTAAAATGAGAACAACTATTGTACTGTCCAGTTGCAGTGGTAATCAGTGTAGATGCTGAATATTTGGAAACTAAAATGGAGACACTGGATCTTCACAGCTGTGTCTTTCAATTTCCTTTCTACCTAGTACAAGACATTGGTGAGGCTATACTGTACTTAGA
This sequence comes from Rhinoraja longicauda, assembly GCF_053455715.1. Taxonomy (NCBI): domain Eukaryota; kingdom Metazoa; phylum Chordata; class Chondrichthyes; order Rajiformes; family Arhynchobatidae; genus Rhinoraja; species Rhinoraja longicauda. Next base: position 21,774,568 of record NC_135968.1, on the reverse strand, counting down.
GTATTGTGTCAGTTTTGGTCACCCTGTTATAGGAAAGATATTGTAAAACTGGAAAGAGTGCAGCGCAGATTTACGAGGATGTTGCCAGGACTCGAGGGCCTGAACTACAGGGAGAGGTTGCGCAGGCTAGGAGTGCAGGCGGATGAGCGGTGATCTTATTTGGATTAACCAGCTTTCATTAAGAAGCCATGCAGAAAAAGAAAATACTGCCTTTGTTTAGCTGCCAGATAAGCACGTTGCAATAGCAACTTCTCATCTGAGATGAAGGGTGGCGCAGTGGTAGAGCTGCTGCCTCACGGCGCCGTGGACCCAGGTTTGATACTCATTAAGGGTGCTGTCTGTATGGAGATTGCACGTTCTCCCTGTGACTGTGTGGGTTTTCTCCGGGTGGTCGTTTCCTCCCACACTCCAAAGAAATGCAGGTTTGTACGTTAATTGGCTTCTATTGATCAGCCATGATCACAATGAATGGTGGTGCTGGCTCGAAGGGCCGAATGGCCTACTCCTGCATCTATTGTCTGTGTATCTATTTTCTATGTAAATTGTCCCTATTGTGCGGGATAGTAGGGGTGATCGTTGTTCGGCGTGAATGGTAGGCTGAAGACAGTGCCTGTTTCCATGCTGTATCTCTAAAAACAGTATAGATTGTAATGTCCAACAGGTAAGTTTTTATTTTGATTTTAGACTTTAGAGTTACAGTGCGGAAACAGGCCCTTCGGCCCACCAAGTCCGCACCGACCAGCAATCACCCTGCACACCAGCACTATCTTACACACACTGGGGACAATTTACTATTTTTACCAAAGCCAATTAGCATACAAACCTGTACGTCTTTGGAGCGTGGGAGGAAACCCCAGTCACAATGACCTAATCCTTAGTCTGTGGCAATGTATAAACGACATTTTCCCAGTACTCACTGCTCCCAAAAGATAGAACAAATATCCATCCACTCCCATTTAAGTAGTCTCTCTGTAGTTCAAAACATTCACTGTACATCCACAAATGTATTTCTGTTCTATTCTGCCAGTGATTAGCCAGGTAGTGCAAGTTTGCTCTTGCCCTGACATTTGCTGCATTTGCAATTCAAGAATGTGCTATTTGTTGTTTGTAAACTCCAATGCCACATGCAGTCTTTAATGACTGCATTGAAAATAACAGGCTGCCTTGCATTAAGAAGAAGTATGGTGGCTTCTGTCAACCTCTTGCGTTCATTTATAATGAAGATAATTAGGATGGACGTCAATGCAAGTAATTGTTCATATCTTTTAGTGCAGCTTCAAAAATTCCATTATATTAATTACATTAAGCCGCGTTAATTCCCGACTCTGGCATTAGCATTGGCCTTGGCTTTCCTCCGTTAAGTGTTTGTTGAGAGGGGGCAGTGGCGCAGAGGGATGGTCTTGATGCTCCATGAGCTGGGAGCAAGATCGAACATGCATACAGGTGAAGTTTGGCAATCATTCACATGAAGGAGGCAATTCAATTAGAGGCAATGTGAGTAAGCCAGTCCGGTCTACGTAAGGCAGAACAGAGAGATACACAGTGGGAATCTTGGTTAATGGAATTAAATTTACAAGAGACGTTCACCTGGCGTGGAATATTCTCACATGGGTTTAACACAGAGTCGAATATCTTCCCCTTAGGGAAGCTGCAACTGAGATAACGAATCTTTGTTCCAGGCATCAGTGATTGTTATAAATTACAGGCAACAAGATTCACAAGAAAAGACTGGTGTTTGTTTTTTCTCATAGTCCCTTGCCTGAGCCCAGAAGGCAGAGAGCTTTGTAATAATAATCCTGCCTGATTTTTTTTCCTTCCATGCATTTCGCCAGCAGCAACATTAGATCGATTCCGGATGGGCCGCGGATTCCTGCGCACTAGTTGCTCCATCCAAACAATGCTTCATGCCCAGTGGGAATGGCAAACAGAAAATCCAATACTGCCATTAAAGGCTAAAGGAGTACCATTTCTCTCGATGGTCCACAGCAAGAAACATTCTGCAATCAACAACCCTTCCTTGATCACAAGAACAATCCTGGTTCACCCACACATAGTGCACTGTAGACAGTGCGGGCACTGAATGGATGGACGTATTTATTAGTTTAGTTTAGTTTATTGGTACAATGAAAAGCTTTTGTTACGTGCTAATCAGTTAGCGGAAAGACTAAACATGTTTACAATCCATCCATCCACAGTGTACATATACAGGATAAAGGGAACAATGTTTAGTGCAAGATAAGGTCCAGTAAAGTCCAATTAAATATTGTCCGATGGTCTCCAATGAAATAGCTCAGGAGCACTCTCTAGTTGGAGAGAGGAAGGTTCAGTTGCCGGATAAAAGCTGGGAAGAAATTGTCCCTGAATCTGGAGGTGTGCATTTTCACACTTCTGTACCTCTTGCGTGATGGGAAAGGGGAGAAGAGGGGGAGACTGTAGTGAGACTCTTATTAGCTTGGAAGGTGTGCAGCAGAGGTATGCAAAGAATGGTACTTGGATTCCAGGGTTACATTTGGTGTTTTAGTTCAGATTCAGATAGGTTTACTGTTAAAAACACCAGGACGCAATGAAATACCTTGTTCACATGAAGGTCATACAATAAACTACATGTGGTAATGATAGATAAAAAAATACAAACAATGAATGCAAAGCGGCAGAATGGTGCAAAGATTGTCGTGCAATCTGAAGTCATGCAAAAAAAACAGTGCAACAAAGGAATAACTGAATGAGGTACAATTAAGAGTAACTGTATGTGGCAGCACCTCCAAGAACTGGTGTGAATAACATGAGTGCTTTAGGAATGGGGAAGATGCTGTTCTTAAATGATGTCTGGCCTTACAAGCTCCCAGAAGGTTGAAGAGAGAAAAGAAAATGGCTAGGGTGCTAGGCATCTTCGACGCTACAATGTATCGTGAAAATGGACTGGATGGAAGGGAGTGATGGACCCATGGTGGACTGGGCTGTGCTCACCACTCTCTGTGCGTTCAGGTGGTCAAGAGCAGAGCAGTTGCAGTACTGGGCGGAGATGCATCCCATCAGAATATTTTCTTTCGTGCATCTGTAGAAGTTTGGGAGATTCTTCATGGACATGGCAAAAGGTGATGATGTTCAGGCCCTGTCATTGTTGCCTGGCTTCCCATTGACTGAATCGAACCTGGAACTTGGTTTGGAATTTTTGTGGAATTATTGCACAAACAAGAGTGGCATTCTGCTGCTTTCAGGAGGGTTAGGATGTTACCTAAGTCATAGGAGCAGAATTAGACCATTCGGACCATCGAGTCTACTCTTCCATTCAATCATGGTTGATCTATCTTTCCCTCTCAACCCCATTCTCCTGCCTTCTCCCCTTAACCTTTGATGGTAGTTAACAATATTCGGCGCAGAACTAATTGTTCAAAGGAAGCTATTTCCCGTGGTGAGGTAGTCCATGGCTAGGGGATGTGGTAGAAAAAATAGTGCCATACAGGAGACTTGTAGACTCTCACTACACGACAGATTGGAGGTCTCTCTTGTAAACAGTAACTGGTGGCTATTCACTTGGTAGGTTAACAAATTGCTTTAAAGAAAAACAGCATAAGGTTGGAAGTCTGTGAACAAGCCATTAATTAACCAATGGCAGAACAGGTTAAAAGAGTTAAATGGCCTTTTTAAAGTTCTGCATTCTGGTACATTGCTCAACCTTCTTTGTTGTATTAAAAAAAAACAAACATCATTATTCTGGAGAATGTCTCTTCGATTCTCCACAGGGAGAATGGGGGAGGGGCAGTGGGGAAAGGTGAGCTGGGAATGAATCCTACCAAGGTGCCAGTGTTGCCAAACCGGCCATCCGCGAGTCACGGCGCCAGGCGGAAGAGGGCTCTGCCCGAGCCAGCTGCCTACCCCTTTTCCGGGGTTACATCCGTGCCCTGGTGGTGTTGGAGACCCTGGGGGACCCTGGGGGATTTCCGGGACCGGTGGGCACCGCGGGGGATTGGATGTATCCTGGATGGGGATTGTAATATAATTGTATAATAGTTTCAATTGGTATATTTGTTTGTATAATATTCTGGTGGTGGGTTCTGTTTTGGTTTTATTGTATTGTATATAATATTTTAATATTTGAATAAATATTTTTGATTAAAAAAAAAAAAGTGCCAGTGTCTATGCTAAATGCCCCCCCCCCTTCCCCCCCACCCTGAAGGGTCAATCAAACAAATCAAGGTTATCAAAAGGTTCTCGTGAACCCCATTTAGTCAACAGTTGAACTAATAGTGTAAAGGCCAAAGTCTAAGGTGAAAGGCCTGGATGGGGTGATTGTGGAGAGGTTGTTTCCAATAGTGGGAGAGTCTTGGAGCAGAGGCTATAGCCTCAGAATAAAAGGACGTACCTTTAGAAAGGAGATGAGGAGGAATTTCTTTAGTCAGAGGGTGGTGAATCTGTGGAATTTCTTTGCTGTGGAAGCCAAGTCAATGGATATTTTTAAGGCGAAGATTGACAGAATCTTGATAAGTATGGGTGTCAGGGGTTGTGGGGAGAAGGCAGGAGAATGGGGTTCAGAGGGAAAGATAGATCAGCCATGATTGAATGGCGGAGTAGACTTGATGGGCCGAATGGCTTAATTCTGCTCCTAAAAGTTATGAACTTATAAAGTAAAGTTACATGGAGAAATCCTGGGAACTGTCCATTTTGCTTAAAAGAAGATTTTCATGTTTTTGCTCCAAAAGAAAATCGAAGTACAAATATCTCAGACAGAACCAGGGTCAGTGGCACTAAGTGAGATACATTGTCGGGAGAAATTACTGAAGTGAAAGGAGTAACTTTGGAAGATTGAGTGCTTCACCCTTTTACCACTCTTTTAGCGCCCTGAATGCGATTGATCAGGAATGCCATTTTTGACCATAATCTGTTAAATGAAATAGGCACGCTGATAAATATTATTCTTTGAATACTACGTTGTAATTTATATTCTAAACTGCAGCACAACATAAAGGTTGTAATGTAGAAGAAAGTAAAACCCTATGTTGGATTATAATCTTAGCTTTTTTTATAATGTTAAAGGAAATGTGGTGGTATTCCACTAAATGTACTTTAACAAAACAACATTCACCGATACACCGTCCAATCATGCAGACATACTTTACCTTTTAAACTTGTAGATTATAAAAACCGCTAAGCCAACAAAGGCCAAAGACAACAGCATCAACAAAGCAGAACCACTGTGTCCTGGGCTGGAATCCACAAGAGGAGCTGTGGAAAGAGTTGATATGTACATCTCATATACCGGGTAATGTAACAAAGAGCAAGCAACATTTAGATGGACTTTTTAGCTACCGCCTTTATAATAAGGACTGGATATTAATATTGGACCAAGCTGAAACATACGAAATACAAGCAGGAATAGGTGATTGAACTTCTCAAGCACTGGGCCTGTACTAGCTATGGTTAAGAAGGATGAGGGTGGACCTCATTGAAACTTACCAAAGAGTAAGGAGGATGTTTCGACTAGTCTCAGAGTAAAAGGACGTAGCTTCAGAAAGGAGATGAAGAGGAAATTCTTTAGTCACAGGGTGGTGAATCTGTGGAATTGCCACAGATGACAGTGGAGGCCAAGTCAATGGATATTTTTAAGGCGGAGATTGATAAATTCTTGATTAGTACTAGTGTCAGGAGTTATGGGGAAAAGGCAGGAGAATGGGGTTGAGAGGGAAAGATATATCAGCCATGATTGAATGGTAGAGTAAACTTGATGGGCCATTTGGCCTAATTCTGCTCCTAGAACTTAAGAACTTATGAACATATGAAGCCTGTTCCGCCATTTAGTAAGATCATGGCTAAGGCATACCTTAAATCTACCTACCTGCCCCATCTCCAATTAACCAGATTAACCAGATTCTCATGACAACCAGAAGTTTATTGATCTCAGTCTTGAACATAAACAAAGACTAAATATTTACAGACCCTTGGGATGGAGAATCCATAATCTTCTAGGACAAGAACAATTTCCTCATCTTAGTCCTCAACAACCCAGCCTTCTCTTTGTGACTGTGGAACAAGCTTCCAGAGGAGTTAATTGAGGCAGGAACTATCGCAACACTCATGAAACATATAGACAGGTACATGGATAGGACAGGTTTAGAGGGATATGGGCCAAATGCAAGCAGGTGGAACAAGTGTAGAAAGGACATGTTAGTAGGGGTGGGCAAGTTGGGCCAAAGACTCTAAGACATTGGCTTAGGGTAAAGGGGAAGTGATTCAGAGGGGGTATGAGAGAGGTTTTATTCACTAAGAGATTGCCAAGTACTTGAGAAGCACTGCCTGAGAGAGTGGTTGAAGCTGGGTCACAAACAACATTTAAGAACTGTGTAGATGACATGCTTAGGTATCGAAGGCTAAGCCATGGGCCAGCATGGAAGAGTTGGGCCGAATGGTCTGCTCCTTGCTGTACAATTCCATGATTCTATAATTCTCTGATTAAGTGGATTCATTGAGATATTTAAGGACTGAAGTGCCCTATACTTCTAATGCTTCTTGAAGAAGTAAGTGCCTTACAGTTGCAGTCTTCTTCACACGTTGTGATTTAGAGAAAATAGAGCATGAGCTAGTGTAATATAAATCCAAGATGACACATATGCATCAAGTGAATGAAGTGGAATGTGCTTCATATTTTCCCGGAGCTCAGTCTTCCCTCTGTTCAATGACATTGGAAGCTTCAGAAAATATCTGATGGAAATTGTTTCCAGCTACTTCAATTTTTATGTTTCCCTAGAGCAATACCAAAGGAACGAATAATCTGGTCTTGTGTAGACCATGTCACATTACTTAATCACTCTATGGTTCTGGGTGCCAATTTTGATGATAATAGGCAGGCAGATGGAATTATTCTTCTGACTAAGGCTTTTCATTTGAAGGAATTTTGGAAGACAAACCTACTTTCATTTGAGGCAATTTTCAAGACAGATCAACACCTTTGACAAAAAAGGTTTATTCATGTCGGCATGGCGGCGCAGTGGTAGAGTTGCTATCTAACCGCACCAGAGTCCCGGGTTCGATCCTGACCACGGGTGCTGTCTGTATGAAGTTTGTACGTTCTCCCTATGACCTGCATGGGTTTTCTCCGTGTGCTCTGGTTTCCCCCCACACTCCAAAGAGGTACAGGTTTGTAGGCTAATTGGCTTGGTAACATTGTAAATTGTCCCTAGTATGTGTAGGATAGTGTTAGTGTGTGGGGACCGCCAGTTGGTGTGGACTTGCTGGGCCGATGAGTCTGTTTCCACGCTGTATCTCTAAACTAAACTAAACTAAACTAAACTAAACTAAACTAAACTAAACTAAAGTCGATAAACTAAACTAAACTAAACTTCAGTCTGAAGAAGGGTCTCGACCCGAAACGTCACCCATTCCTTCTCTCCTGAGATGCTGCCTGACCTGCTGAGTTACTCCAGCATTTTGTGAATAAACTAAACTGAATGTCATCTTTATTTTTTGTTGAAGAAACCACTGTCTTTTCAGGTCTAAAATGTTGCTTCAGATGTTGCTATTCACAAAATGATTATGTTAACTGGTTCCACCGTTAGCAGCCATATATCCCTTCGTTATCACCTCTTCCACAGCCAACAATGGACCATTGTGGGCTCCATCTTTCCTTAGTCACAGGTGGCTGCTCTGATTTGTTCTGAACCTTTCCATATTTCTATTTTCTCTTTCCTCTGTCTCTCATTCTGATCAAGGGTCTCGACCCGAAATGTCACCTATTCCTTTTCTCCAGAGATGCTGCTTTATTCCAGCACTTTGTGTCCACGTTCAGTGTAAACCAGCATCTGCAATTCCTTCCTACACATGTTACATTTATGATTCATTTCAGAAGGAAATCAGCTCCAATGGGTCTTTATAGACTGCCTAATGGGAGGAAAAGTCGAGCATCGTCTGTTAGTTCTTGCCGGGGTTTTATTTATCTCTGTGGCTCTTTGGTTCCTCTTGCTGCCTGCTGGCCTTTCTTGATCTGATACATCTTCCCACGTCCCTGACTTAACCAGTTCTAATGCGTGTTCCTCATCTGAAATATTAACTGTTTCTCCTTCCATGGATAGTTAGTTTCTCCAGCATTTTCTATTTTCTACTTTTTTTTTATCACCCACACCTTCTGTCCGATTGAGGACTAACGTGCACGTCTCTCTGTCCCATGACCAGAAATGTTGACAATTTCTATTTCCACAGATGCTGGCTGACCCTTTGAGTTTTTCCAGCAATTTAAGATTTTGTTTCATTTTTCAGCATCTGTGTTTTATTATCGATTTTCAGTGGAGGCTTTCATCCACTTTGGTCCATGATGCCTTCCAGAAGATCATTTCCATTGGCCTATTTGGGCCTGGCAATTTATTGATTCTCACATGCCCACCGACTATTTTATTTTCCAACTTTCTTAATTTTAGGGGTAACAAGACCAAGTTGGGCCCAAACCTCTCCTGCATTGGTGCAGCACCCTCTCCTCCCCCCTCCACCTCCCCTCTCCCCCTCCGCCTCCCCCTTCCCATCTACCCATGCCTCCCCACCCGGCCTCCCCCTCCCCCGTCCCCCTCCCCCCTTCCCTCCCTCCGTCCTCCCCTCCGCTGCCCCTCCCCCTCCTCCCTCCACCCCCCTCCCTCTCTCCTCCCACCTTCCCCTCTCCCCCTTCCCCTCCCTCTCCTCTCCATCCCCCTCCTCCCCCTCCCTCCCTCCCCCCTCCCTCCCTAGGAGATTTAAACTTTAAAATGTGAATAACTTTAAAAATATAATATCGATTTCAAATAAACTTTTTCCATTAGCACCAAAGGGACGACGGTGAGTAAGGTGGGCCTAAAATTGTCGCACTATCGTGTACCTTTTTGGCTGTAGTTCAGGAACACACAAACAAACAAACGAGTGTTTTAGTATATAGATTACTGAAGCAAATTAACCTACTCACACATATTGTGAGTTTGGGAGGGAAACCAGTGGGAAACCCACATGGTCACTGAGAGAATATGCAAACTCCATGCACACAACACTCCACATCTGAAGATAGGCACAAAAAGCGGGAGTAACTCAGCGAGGCAGGCTGCATGTCTGGAGAGAAGGAATGGGTAACGTTTCGCGTCAAGACCCTTCTTCAGACTGGCTTGGGATAAGAGAAATGAGAGATATAGGTGATGTGGAGAGATAAAGAGCAAAGAATGAAAGATATACAAAAACGTAGCGATGATAAAGGAAACAGGCCATTGTTAGCTGTTTGTAAGGTGAAAATGAGAAGCTAGTGTGACTTGGGCGGGGGAGGGATAGAGAGAGAGGGAATGCCGGGGCTCCCTGAAGTGAGAGAAATCAATATTCATATCACTGTGCCGTAAGCTGCCCAAGCGAAATATGAGATGCTATTCCTCCAACTTGCGTTTAGCCTCTCTCTGACAATGGAGGAGACCGAGGACAGAAAGGTCTGTGCAGGAATGGGAAGGAGAATTAACCCGTCCAGCAACTGGGAGATCAGGTAGGTTCAGGCGGGCTGAGCGAAGGTGTTCTGCGAAACGATCGCCCAGTCTGCGTTTGGTCTCACCGATGTATAAGAGTCCACATCTTGAACAACGGATACAGTAAATGAGGTTGGAGGAGGTGCAAGTGAACCTTTGCTTATCCTGAAAGGACTGCCAGGGTCCCTGGACAGAGTCGAGGGAGGAGGTATAGCGACAGGTGTTGCATCTTCTGCAGTTGCAGGAGAAGGTACCTGGGGAGGGGGTGGTTTGGGTGAGAAGGGATGAGTTAACCAGGGAGTGGCGGAGAGAACGGTCTCAGCGGAAGGCGGAAAAACCCAGTTCTCTTTAGCCGTGAAGCATCAACGCTAACTGGTGAACCACCATGCCACCTTCTTGAAGTACAGTAAGGATGTGGAGAAAGATGAATCAATACAAACTCTGAGCTTAACAAGAAAAGTAGAATCTAAGGGGATTACTTCCCCAGTAGTTATCAAAAGCAAAGCTAGGGAAAGTTTCAGATTCTGACTCGTATCATTTGATTGGAATTTCTTGCAGCAAACTGAAAGAGCCAGTCAATGATCTTTTTTCTCTCTTGTCCCAATTAACCATCAATGAAAATACAGCCATATCTACCCTGTAATACCATTCAATGTTAAGAATACACCTCTATTGATTATTTCCATCAAGCATTTTAGCTAAGGAAATTATTTTAAAATAATGGCAGGTTTGGAGATAGCATGGAAACAGGCCCTTCAGCCAAACAGGTCCACGCTGACCATTGATTACCCGTCCACACTATGATATCCTATTTTCCCATCCACTCCCTATAAACTATGAGCAATTTTACAGAGTGTGTTTGGGGAGCGGGGCCGAGTGTGTTCGGGGCCGATTGTGTTCGGTGAGCGGGGCCGAGTGTGTTTGGGGAGCGGGGCCGAGTGTGTTCGGGGCCGAGTGTGTTCGGGGAGCGGGGCCGAGTGTGTTCGGGGCCGAGTGTGCAAACTCCACACAGACAGGACCGAACTGGGGTCTCCGGCGTTGTTAGACAGCAGCTCTACCAGCTGCGCCACTGTGCCAGGCAACTGGGAAGTTAAAAATGATTGGAGAAACAAGATGTTGGAATCTGAAGCAAAAAAATATATACCGCTGGAGGAACTCAATGGGTCACGCAGCATTTGTGGAGGGAAATAGACAGACCATCCTTCAGACCATCCTAAAGCCCTTCTTTAAAAAATGATGGTGATAGAATAGATTCTTCACATAATTAGCCATTGCCATTATGCATTACAGCCTCATTACAAATCTTTCACAGCAGTTAAAATTGATATATTGCATTAGAAAAGATTTCACTGTTAAGCTAATTATTAAAAAATCATGAAGTTCACAATGACATGCACTTAGGATAACATTAGAAATTGTAGAAATCTTGCTTCTGCCTCTGAGATGTTTTCCAATAACGTAAGAAAGCATCCAAAAATAAGCATCATTTATTACATATGATGCCAAGTTAATGGAATGGAACCAATGGCTTCAGCTCCTGGCAATGTGCTGGATTAGTTTTAAACAGGTTCCTCAGGGAAGTGCAGGCTTCTTCAATTACATGTTAAAATTTGAAGTGTGGGGTAAAATTAAAGCAGTGCACATTACTGTTTGGTGGTGCAGCTTAAATGGGTATGAGTAACCATTGTTCTATTTCATCCTCTCCATTGGGTCAATGGCATTGATTATCAGGGAGTACAACAGGCAGCTAGTTACAGTGTTCATTCAATGCTGGTGAGCACAGGTGAACTTCTACTCCAAGATGTACAACCCATGATGTATATTCTTGGACACTGGGCGGGTTAGAAGTCAGTCTGGTTATACCTGGCTTCCCACTTCTGCACCTGAAGTCTGCAAAATGAGCTCCTTCATCATGTTTTCTCAAAGATATTTAAGGCCACTGTCTGAATTTCTGTGCTCCTCCAGATTCTGCAACTTCAAACCTCTCTCACACCTATTGTTCTTATCTCTGGCCTTTGTTCCAACCACCTGCCTGTTAACCCCCCCCCCCCCTCACTTCTGTCCACCTATTATCTGCCACTCTTTGTCCTGCCTCTCCTCTTTCCCAGCTTTCTTTCCCCCCCCCTCCTACAATCGGTCTAAAGAAGGGTCTCAACCAGAAATGTCCTCCAGACATGCTGCTTGACCTGTTGAGTTACTCCAGTACTTGGTGTCCTCCAGATTCCACCAAGGAATACGGCTTTCAAGCAGATGAACCTGGGCTTTGTACCTAGCAGATACCCATTCGACCAACAAATGTGGCAAGTGCAAGTGACATTTTTAACAGTGCACTGTGTCTCAATTTCCAGAGCAGAAGTGAAGCAAAAAGTGGAGCAAAAGGGAAAGGTGATGCAGAAAATGAATTAAGCTACAAGCCTTTCAAGGAGGGTACAACCCAAAAGGTCACCTATTCCTTCTCTCCAGAGATGCTGCCTGACCCGCTGAGTTACTCCAGCACTTTGTATCGATCTTCGGTGTAAACCAGCATCTGCAGTTCCTTTCTACACACGAGTCTTGTTTTAATTGGATTTCTTTTACAATGTCTAATAAGGAGAGAATTAATAACTTTGGCCTTTCACCCATATGAAGAATTACAGACAATTTCATTGAGACTTATGAGAGTGTGAGAGGGCTGGACAGGATATAAGTAACTGAAAGTTAGGAGCAGGAGTAAGCCATGCGAACTGTGAAACTTGCTCCAACATTCAATACTGTTGTGGCTGATGCTTTATCTCAGTATCTTTTTCCCATTCTCATCCCATACTCCTTGGTGGGTTTTGAGCCCAGAACAATCAGCGAGACTGCTATAGATGCCAAGAGGGTCTATCTACTGGTTGGAGAGTCTGCAAGTGGAGGATCTAATGACTGGGTGATAGAGTCATACAGCATGGAAAAAGGCTCTTCGGCCCAACTTGTCCATTTCGACCAAGATGCCCCACCTATTCTAGTCCCATCTGCTCACGTTTGGACTTGGCTAGAGGATAATAAGGCAACTATTTTAAAATGAGATGAGGAGTACTATTTTCAAAAACATCAAGTCGCTGCCTCAGAAGCTGGGGTTTTCAGTCATCGAGAATAAATGTGAAAATGCATTTTTCAAATGCTGAGTGATTAGAGTCTGCAATGGACTGCCAGGAACATAATGGAGGCAGGTTCAGTTATGGAATTCAAAAGGGAGATAGATAAGTGTATGAAAAGAAAATAAGTGTGTAGAAAGTAACTGCAGATGCTGATTTATATCGAAGATAGACACAAAGCGCTGGAGTAACTCAGTGGGCCAGGTAGCATCTCTTGAGAAAAAGGATGGGGGCCATTTTGGGTTGGGAATCTTCTTCAGACTCTGAGTTGTAAGGGTCCTGACCCAAAACATCACCCTTTCTTATTCTCCAGAGACGCTGCCTGACTCGCTGAGTTACTCCAGCACTTTGTGTCTATCTTCAAATGAAAATAACATTGCAGGACTACAGGAAGGGAGCAGTGAGCTGGGCTAAAAATAACTCCAAAGTTCTGGACTAACCCAGTAGGTCAGGCAGCATCCCTGTAGAACATGGATGGGTGACGTTTCAGATGGACTGGTGGGACTAGTTAGATTGCACTTTATGTAGAGTCAATACAGACTCAACAGGCTGGGAGACCTCCTTCCAAGTTGTAGCCATTTTGTGATGCTGTGAGATCGATAGATCTTTGGAGTTTGCAGAAACTTTTAAAAAAAAATTTGGATTTATTTTCCTGAAGAAAAGTTGACGGAGCTGAGAAGCAAGGGAGAAAGGGCTATCAAAGGCACACCACAGATCTGAGGACTGGGCTTTATGCGAAGACGCTGCTATGATTTTACTGAAGAGTAGAACACACTGGAGAGGCCAGATGACCTACTTCTGTTCTTATGCTTTTTAAACCTAGGAATAAAACTGCTTTGGTATTCTCGTAGCAAAAGCAAAGACACAAGGAACTGCAGATGTTGGAATCTTGAGCAAGATTACAAAGTGCTGGAGTAATTCAGCATCTGACAGTGAGTTTCTTGGGTTGAAGAGTCTGTCTATTCTCTCCACAGATGCTGCTTGACCTGCCGAGTTACTCCAGCACTTTGTGTTTTATGTGGATTTCTGTTGTAAAAATCAGTGAGCACTAAGTGTCTGAAGAAGGGTCCCGACCTGAAATGCAATGTTCATGTTTGCCAGAGATGCTGCCTGATCCACTGAGTTTCTCCATAAGACCATAAGACACAGGAGCAGAATTAGGTTCAATATTCTTGTAGTTATAGCTATTGCAAAAGGGGTCCTTGTGGAAGTGCAGCAGTTTAGTGCCTTCTAGCTCCAGGGACCCTGGTTCGATCCTGATGTCAGGCGCTGTCTGGAGAGCCTGCCTATCCACCCAATCACTGTCCAGGTGCCCTCTAGAGGCTCGCGTTTCCTCCTGCATCTCAAAGATGTGCCTAGGGGGTCACTGGCCATTGTAAATTACACCTTTGCACTGGTTAATAGCAAATAGAATTATTGGGGAATAGATGGGCAGGGTCGAGAGAGAATACGTTGCAGGAAATAAGGAGAGGAGGAATGGAACTGAATTGCATTGTTCCCCTGAGATCCGATTGACAAAATGGCCTCCTTCCAGATCAAAAACGGCTGGTATTTCCCTATTCTTTAGGCTCACCTTCACAAAATGTCTATAATGTTTTTAAAAAGGTTACTCCTGATGTTCAAGTTAGTATTGTTTCACACAGTGGCACAGCTGGGGCTGCACTGTGGTGCAGCTGGTAGAATCACTGTCTCACAGCACCAGAGATCCAGGTTCGATCCTGACCTCGGGTGCTGTCAATGGGGAGTTTGTACGTTCTCACAGTGGTCACGTGGGTTTTCTCTGGGTGCTCCGGTTTCCTCACACATTCCAATGACGTGCAAGTTTGAAAGGTTAATTGGCTTCTGTAAATTGTCCTTAGTGTGTCGGATAGAACTAGTGTAGGGGTGATCACTGGTGGGTGGGAACTCGGTGGGCCAAAGGGCCTGTTTCCATGCAGTATCTCTAAACCATAGGACGATCCATAGGACTATAGTCAACAGTGTGCTCGGAACTCAGCTTGTGTTCCATACACAATTAGGCACCTAATAACATTATACCTTTTTTAAAAAAAAGATCTTGAACTTTCGAGGCCTAGTTTGCCAGTCATCCTAAACTGGATCATCTGCAGAACAACACAAACCAGCCTGACATTCTGGTGGGACACTGTGCAATGAAGACACCTACCTAACGTCAGATGGGCGGTGGAAACAATGATCCGAACGCCAGGCTTTAGCTCGAATTGAACCCGATTCTGATTCAATGCGTTAATCACCATGTCTGAAATCTGTGGGAGAAACAGAGGGTGTGAGATCAGTGAGAAAGTTATAAAGCCCCTTATCATCATCCAAGATGGATTACAAGGACATTCCTGACCATACAGTTTAGTTTAATATAGTTTAGCTTAGAGATACAGCACGGAAACAGGCCCTTCGGCCCACGCCGACCAGCGGTCCCCGCATACATTAACACTATCCTACACAAAGGGACAATTTACACATATACCAAGCCAATTAACCTACAAACCTGTACGTCTTTGGAGTGTGGGTCACAGGGAGAACGTACAAACTCCATACAGAGAGCACCTGAGGTCGGGATCGAACCCGGTTCCCCAGCGCTGCAAGGGCTATAAGGCACCAACACTTCTGTTGCTCCATAGTGAAAGTTGTGGAATTTTTGTAGCATGTGGCTGCCATCAAACCCATCAAGTTTGTGCTGGCAAAGTTTAGCATTTATTACCCATCTTTAATGGGCCTGAGTTGGGAGTTCATTTTGTGAGGCATTTTGGTAGGTAGATAACAGTCAGTCATGTCGCTGTGTATTTGGTGTCACATTAGGCCACACCAAATAAGAATGGCATTATTCCTATCGTGAAGGGCACATGAACCACTGAGTTACTCCAGCATTTCAGTTTAAACCAGCACCTGCCATTCTTAACTACACCAGATCCATTTTCTCCTGGTTCTCATATCCCAATAATCCCAATAGTCTGGCACGGTCACAATTTTGCCGGTGCTATTTTAGTACATTCTCCGGATGATTCCGGACGATCGGATGTCAATTCCATTAATACAGTTACACAACCCGGAGGCGGGTTGCAACCTCCGTTCGGCGAACACACTCGGCCCCACTCCCCGAACACACTCGGCCCCACTCCCCGAACACACTCGGCCCCACTCCCCGAACACACTCGGCCCCACTCCCCGAACACACTCGGCCCCACTCCCCGAACACACTCGGCCCCGCTCCCCCAACACACTCGGCCCCACTCCCCGAACACACTCGGCCCCACTCCCCGAACACACTCGGCCCCACTCCCCGAACACACTCGGCCCCGCTCCCCCAACACACTCGGCCCCACTCCCCGAACACACTCGGCCCCACTCCCCGAACACACTCGGCCCCACTCCCCGAACACACTCGGCCCCACTCCCCGAACACACTCGGCCCCACTCCCCGAACACACTCGGCCCCGCTCCCCGAACACACTCGGCCCCACTCCCCGAACACACTCGGCCCCACTCCCCGAACACACTCGGCCCCACTCCCCGAACACACTCGGCCCCACTCCCCGAACACACTCGGCCCCACTCCCCGAACACACTCGGCCCCGCTCCCCCAACACACTCGGCCCCGCTCCCTCAACACACTTGGCCCCGAACACACTCGGCCCCACTCCCCGAACACACTCGGCCCCACTCCCCGAACACACTCGGCCCCACTCCCCGAACACACTCGGCCCCGCTCCCCGAACACACTCGGCCCCCCTCCCCGAACACACTCGGCCCCACTCCCCGAACACACTCGGCCCCACTCCCCGAACACACTCGGCCCCGCTCCCCGAACACACTCGGCCCCACTCCCCGAACACACTCGGCCCCACTCCCCGAACACACTCGGCCCCACTCCCCGAACACACTCGGCCCCGCTCCCCCAACACACTCGGCCCCGCTCCCTCAACACACTTGGCCCCGAACACACTCGGCCCCACTCCCCGAACACACTCGGCCCCACTCCCTCAACACACTCGGCCCCACTCCCCGAACACACTCGGCCCCACTCCCCGAACACACTCGGCCCCACTCCCCGAACACACTCGGCCCCACTCCCCGAACACACTCGGCCCCACTCCCCGAACACACTCGGCCCCACTCCCCGAACACACTCGGCCCCACTCCCCGAACACACTCGGCCCCACTCCCCGAACACACTCGGCCCCGCTCCCCGAACACACTCGGCCCCACTCCCCGAACACACTCGGCCCCACTCCCCGAACACACTCGGCCCCACTCCCCGAACACACTCGGCCCCGCTCCCCCAACACACTCGGCCCCACTCCCCGAACACACTCGGCCCCACTCCCCGAACACACTCGGCCCCACTCCCCGAACACACTCGGCCCCACTCCCTCAACACACTCGGCCCCACTCCCCGAACACACTCGGCCCCGCTCCCCGAACACACTCGGCCCCACTCCCCGAACACACTCGGCCCCGCTCCCCCAACACACTCGGCCCCACTCCCCGAACACACTCGGCCCCACTCCCCGAACACACTCGGCCCCACTCCCCGAACACACTCGGCCCCACTCCCCGAACACACTCGGCCCCACTCCCTCAACACACTCGGCCCCACTCCCCGAACACACTCGGCCCCGCTCCCCGAACACACTCGGCCCCACTCCCCGAACACACTCGGCCCCGCTCCCCCAACACACTCGGCCCCACTCCCCGAACACACTCGGCCCCACTCCCCGAACACACTCGGCCCCACTCCCCGAACACACTCGGCCCCACTCCCCGAACACACTCGGCCTCGCTCCCCGAACACACTCGGCCCCACTCCCCGAACACACTCGGCCCCACTCCCCGAACACACTCGGCCCCACTCCCCGAACACACTCGGCCCCACTCCCCCAACACACTCGGCCTCGCTTCCCCAACACACTCGGCCCCGCTCCCTGAACACACTCGGCTCCGAACACACTCGGCCCCGCTCCCCGAACACACTCGGCCCCACTCCTCAAACACACTCGGCCCCGCTCCCCGAACACACTCGGCCCCCAACACACTCGGCCCCCAACACACTCGGCCCCCAACACACTCGGCCCCCAACACACTCGGCCCCGCTCCCCCAACACACTCGGCCCCCAAAACACTCGGCCCCGAACACACTCAGCCCACAACACACTCGGCCCCGCTCCCCCAACACACTCGGCCCCGAACACACTCGGTCCCGAACACATTCGGCCCCAAACACACTCGGTCCCGAACACATTCGGCCCCAAACACACTCGACCCCGCTCCCCCAACCCACTCGGCCCCGGACACACTTGGCCCCGCTCTCCTGAACACACTCGGCCCAGCTCTCCTGAACACACTCGGCCCCGCTCCGCGAACACACTCGGCCCCGAACACACTCGGCCCCGCTCCCCGAACACACTCGGCCCCGCTCCCCGAACACACTCGGCTCCGCTCCCCGAACACACTCGGCCCCGCTCTCCGAACTCCGTTAGCCTACACTGTCCGGGCCTACAGCGGCCCGCGGGCCTAATACGGGATTCTTAGAGAGTGTGTGATGGAGGGGTTTTAGTTTAGAGAGACAGCGCGGAAACAGGCCCTTCAGCCCACCGACCGTATATTTTTTCAGTGAATGTGTGGGTTTCCTCTGGGTGCTCCAGTTTCCTTGCACATCCTACGGGCAGGTTAGTAGTTTGATTGATACCTTAAATTGTCCCTGGTGTAGGTGAGTAGCTGGAGAATTAGGGGGATGTTAAGAGGTAGACGAGAGAGAATAG
Source organism: Rhinoraja longicauda (assembly GCF_053455715.1). Classification (NCBI taxonomy): domain Eukaryota; kingdom Metazoa; phylum Chordata; class Chondrichthyes; order Rajiformes; family Arhynchobatidae; genus Rhinoraja; species Rhinoraja longicauda. The sequence goes on along the minus strand of NC_135968.1, from coordinate 21,756,226 downwards.
GATGCAGGGAATAAGCCAGCATTGAGATAATGGGCCAAATCATTTCCTTCTAGGTCTGAAGGAAATACGAGAAAAGAATGTGAGAAATAAAGGTGTAAGAATTGGACTTTTGCAGATATTCCAGGTCACTGTAATCAACACTGACCCTAAAATAGATGTTTTCAGTGCTGATGAATATAGTGTCTTATTCTTACACCTTCCTTTATCATTTATGGGGCCTGACCCCTTGTTCTTTCCCTAGAGCTCTGCAAATTTTATTTTCAATCACTAAGAATGTATATTTCCAAATACTGTTAATCTATTAGAGATGCCTATCTTTATGATGTAAGCTCCTTAATTATGGAGCCTTTTTTTCCCAGAATAGGAATGTCAAAGCCGAGAGGTTTTAGGTTTAGGCTTAGGTTTATTGTTATCACATGTACTGAGGTACAGTGAAAAGCTTTGTCTTGCATGCAGTCTAAAATGATCAGACATACCATCCATAGATGCAATCGGTTCAAACACTGGTACAATGGATGTAGCAATGGGGAAGATACAGAGTGCAGAATATAGTTCTCAGAAGGCTTTAAGGTGAGAGGGGCAACGTTTAAAGGAGATGTGCGGGGATAGTTTTTTTACATAGAGAGTGTTGGGTGCCTGAAACGTGTTGTCGGGGCTGGTGGTGGGATTGAAGAAACGTTTAGATAAGCACATGGATTATGCAGGGAGTGGAGGGATATGGATCACATGTAGGCAGATGAGGTTGGTTTATCTTGGCATTATGTTCAGCACAGACATTGTGGGCTGAAGGGCCTGTTCTTGTGCTGTACAGTTCTATGTTCTACATTCTAATGTGAATGCACATTTTCAAATGCTATTGACCTATTAGAGTTGCCTACCTTTGTGGAGTATGCTCCTTAATTATGGATGGCGAAGGTTGCTTATATAGTTTTATTGCAAAATGAGGAATCTTTATTGTGATAAACTAAATGTGTAGGCAGCTACATTAACTATAATCAATGAATGCCATTACCGGTGGTTCTCGGTCTGTGCAGCAGTGAGTAATGATCCTCGCATTACTTTACACTGTTTGACACGAGCAAATTTAATGAGTCACTTTCTTACCAGCGACAAGGTAGGTGAAATTCTTTCGGCTGCCAACTGATTCGCATTGTACTCCCAAAGATGTAAAGAACATTAACGTACTGTTCATTAACTCGGCACCTCAGTAGCCCATTGATAAATGAAGGATTTGGCCGAATTAAACTGATCCCATCACCTGCTGGTTGTTGTACATTGCTGATTCCCATCAATTTTAAGAGAATTGCACTGCATTGCAATGCAAGGATTATTTGCCTGCCAACTACCGCAGAAGGTCAATGAAGAAAGGCTTGCTGCTTCCCTTTTGAAGTGTGGCGGTAGGAATACGGAGATGATGATGCAAATTATTGAGCCTTAAACAAGTCCCCAGTATGTTCACACTCTTTAGTTTAGTTTAGTTCAGTTTATTATTGTCACATGCATCGAGATACAGCAAAAAGCTTTTTGTTGCGTGCTGCTAACCAGTCAGCAAAAAGACGAGACATCCCATACAGAATATGCACTCCTCCCACATCCCAAAGATGTACGACAGATCAACCACCGCTGTTTCCGACAACAGCGTAAATATGGTGGGCCGAATCTTCTTAAATCCGGACAAAATTACAAGAGTGCACTTGAAATCTTCCCCCACCCCCCTGTAAACCAACCGAAAATGTATTGCCAAGGCCGGGTGAGGCAGCCGATCACTGCCCCATCGGGACTTCCCCGATCAGCGGGTCGAATTTGCTGCCTGCGGCCAGGGCTCTGGAACTCTGGCCCAGCCAGAGGTGGCAGATCCGTTCCCATGGCTGACATCCGAGGCCGTCTTTGCGGGAGGGTATCTTGGCCCCTGGGTGGCCGGTGCGGACCGTGCCGGCACAGTTTGACTCCTCTTGGAGTTGGGCTGGCAAAACAGATAATCCAGCAAGGCTCTGGAACCAAGGATGCTGGAGAATTGGTAGTGGACCTGCAGTTGTCAGGTTAGTCGGCTAGTGAAAATTACCGATAATGTAATATTGTGGACACAAAGTGCTGGAGTAACTCAGCGGGTCAGACAGCATCGCTGGAGATCACGGATAGGTGATGTTTACGGTCGGAACCATGCCTGACCAGTTGAATTACTCCAGCACTTTGTATCCTTTTGTGTAAACTAGCATCTGCAGTTCCTTGTTTCTGTGCAATAGAGTGGTTTATTATTGAGCACCTATGCAAGATAATGTAGCAGGGAGATAAATGGAGAACTGGCATAGACGTGATGTATCAAATGGCCGCCTTCAATGCCATTATGAGATATGAGAGGAATGTTTCTCCACTGTGATCACCAGTTGATCTGTGACAAGGCTGAACATTACAAAATGGTGACTCACCTGCTCTAAACTCATACTGCTTAACCCCTCTTCCATGGCATCTCGGTGTGGGAGGATGTACAGTTCCGCTGCAGTTGGTAAACCTGGGAGGATAGCTAGCAACATTTGTTGCTCTGGTAACGCAGTAACCTACAGAAACACACAGCGACACTTCATTATGATTTCAACATCCTCTGGCAGCTCTTAACTTTTTTTTCCTCTAACCTTATTTTTCTAAATTAGGTTCCCAAATGCATCAGCTAATAATCCCCTCGACGGAAGCACGTAGCCATGGATATGCATGGTGTACCTTTCGATTGTTCAATCCTTGCAAGAGGAGTGAATTCAAAACCCTGATCTTCCATTAAAACGACTACGCAGAAAGGTTACTTTCTGGTTAAAAAATAGGCAATTCCACCCACTGAGTCAGCCTTAGCTCAAAACAGGAGCAATTCAGCTAACACCCACTCTCTGCAACCTAACAACTTCAAATAGCAGAGAAGGTGGTCAGAGAGATGGATGCAGAACTCATCACCCTGTGCTGGGCTGGTCACAGAGCACTGTGTGCAAAGGTCAAGATGGCCAATCGACTGGGCTGGCTAATTGGCCAGAAGCTGTACATATAAAGGGAGCAAAATTGGCAAAAGGGTGAAGCAACTTCCAAAGGCATGCAGGTTTGTAGGCGAATTGGCTTCTGTGAATTGTCTAAACTAAACTAAACTAAACTAAACTAAACTAAACTAACTTTGTTATGATTATGCTGGTGGCCTTGTCGGGCCCCTGTGAAGTGTAGATGGTCAATGGAAGGCAGGTTGGTTTGTGTGATGGTCTGGGCAGCGACCACAATTCTCTGCAATTTCTTGCGGTCTTGGATGGAGCTGTTCCCACACCATGCTGTGCTGCACCCCGATAAAATGCTCAGGGTGAAGTCAGTGCAACGATTCTTCCCTCTGACTTACCATTTTCCAATTAGCCACTTCACATAGAGCTCAGCCCTCATGATTCCACTTGGAGACCATCTCATCATTTAATATCTGCTTAATACCTTGTTATATTTGCAGAATGCAAGGAATGAATTAACAAATTCACTTACTATGAATATTTTAAATAGGATAATTATGCCAGTTGTCATAACAACAGCAATGAGTGCTTTCATTTGGACATAGTGTCAAGGTCCACGTCATGTTCATAAGTTCGTAAGTCATAGGAGCAGAAGTAGGCCATTCGGCCCATCGAGTCTAATCTGCCATTCAATCATGACTGATCTATCTTTCCCTCTTAACCCCATTCTCCTGCCTTCTCCTCATAACCCAGCTGTTTTCAGGTATCTGAACCACCCTATCAAGTATCTGTGAATCTCGGCCTTAAAACAATTCCAATGACTTGACCTCTACCGCCATCTGTGGCAATGAATTCCACTAAGTCCTTTGGCCCACCTTGCCCACGCTGCCCATTGTAACTGTCGGCACAAATCCTATCTACCCTCATGGTCCCACGGCAGAAGCATCCACGTTGCGGGGCTGGAAACTGGAAGTGTCCTGAGCTAATTCTGCCACCACCATCGTCTATTGCAACAAGTGATGGCTCCCACTGATTGTCGCCGGAAGCTTGTGCCCTTTTCAGGACGGACGATGGTGGTGATGTAACATTTGAAACATGGATGATGGACACGAAAGAAGAATCTACCCTCATTTGATCTTTAGCCTTCTCTGCCTTGTAGATACGAATACTTGTCGAGATGTTTCTTAAATGCTTTGAGCAGCATTTTCTGTTTATGTTCCTTTGAAACGTTTATGCCGTTCACCATTGATAGTTGTGGTGGCGGTTTCCATGTTCCAACCTGTCTCTCCGTGAAGAAATTCCTCCTGAATTTGTAATTGGATATATGTATTATTTATAACCCTCTAGTTTTAGCCTGTCAACAGTTGGGCAAAGCTGAGAGATGTCACACACCAAAAGAACATCTCTAAGTGTACAATGTGATGTTTCCATTTCTGATACCAGTCAGCCTTTTAAATTCTTATGACAGGTGCGCTGTGCCAAGACATGGTGAGTTATATCAATGCTGTCAGAGATGGGTGGTAGACATTGAGTGAAACAGGCCAATGTCCTTGCCTTTGCTAATATTCCTGATAGAGTCACAAAGCATGGAAATGGGCCCCCATGCTGATGAAAACTCCCCATTTAAGTGAGTCCCATTTACCTGCATTTGGCCCATATTCCTCTAAATATTTCCTATCCATGTCCCTATCCAAATTCAATCTGATTAAACAAGGTTTCAAACCCACCAGGAACCATCTACTATTTCCTTTTATTAGCACAGTGCCAACCTAACTCTTAGAGGGAAGGACTTCCTGAGGTGCCGCACAGCAGAGACCTTCCGTGCAGCAACCATGGAATCGGGAACCCGCCCCGAGGACTTGAAGGCTCAGCAGACCACGGTACTGGGAGAGAGTCGCAGGAGACATTGGACTCGAGGAGCAACGGCCGGTAGGAGGGTGAACCAGGGTAATGACTCCAGCGCCTTCAAGGTCGGCTGCAGGAGACGCCCCCGGGATACAAAGATGGCCGGGCGAGGTGAGGGACGTCGGTTCATGGGCCGATCCGATCGAAGGTGACGGAGTGAGGCCCTGCCTGGGGATTACCAGGATCAGGAGCCGTTCCAGTAGACCGAGCGTGCGGGCGGACCTGATTTTGGACATCAGAGAAATGGCGCCAAAACATGGTGGCGCCCGCATGTGTAAATATACAAAAAGAATTTCACTGTGCAGTTTCACATGTGAGAAATTGGACCTTTGAAGTAATTCACTTTCTAAGCTGACGACATTTCCTCTCCCAGTTGGAGTTATCTCCCAGGAATTTGATGAGAGGAGGGTTTACGTTGTACTTCTGCCAAAGTTACAACGTTGCTTCTCGGCGGGCACCTGGTGTGTTCTTACTTGAAATCTTTCCAACTTACTTCTCCAAGAGTTCTTTTAACAAGCTTGCTGAGATCCTGCCTCCATTCGGGAATGTCTGGGTTGTGATCTTCCAAGTTCGGCGTAAACGACAGCAACAATGAGCGGTAAGAATCTGCAGGATGAATATGTGAGAACGCTGTTAAAAGGATTTTGGGTTCCGGTATCACATTCTGTCCAGATTATGATAGGAATAATATTTACGATGACAGATTATATTTGTAAGTTGTTTTGGTCACTTAACACAAGATAATTGATGAGGGCTACAGAGTAGATGTAGTCTACATAGACTTTAGCAAAAGGCCTTTTACAAGGTCAGGCATTACATCACACAGATGACTGATAAAGGCTACAAGGGTAGATGTTGTCTATGTAGACCATCGAAAGAATCCTTTGACAAAGTCCCCGTGGTGGGCTGTTTCCAAATGGTAGATAGCATGGGGTCCAGGATGAGTTTGTCAATTGGATACAAAGTTGGCTTGAATGCAGGGGGTCAGGTGGCGTATTCGTTTTTTAGTTTTACAGATACAGGTGGAAGTAGGCCCTTCGGCCCACCAGGTCTGCGCCGACCAGCGACCACCCATATCCTACGCACGAGGGGGAATTTACAGAAGCCAATTAACCTACAAACCTGCACGTCATTGAAATGTGGCAGGAAACCGGAGCATCTGGCGAAAACCCACGCGGTCACAGGGAGGACATACAAACCATGTCCACACATCCCCGTAGTCAGGATTTAACCCGGGTCTCTGGCGCTGTAAGGCAGCAGCTCTACCACTGCACCACTCTGCCACCCTCCCTATTCGTGCTCTTAATTTTCTTGTGCTCTTGTGTTCCAGTTGTGTGCAGACCACGAAGACAAGCATTGCAATCTATGATATTGCTGTGTGATCCCTGAGTGGCTATATATAGTATGCTTGTCCACTATTGAGCAAACAATGCAAACGCCCACTTAAAGCAGGGCCACACCAATCTGACCAAGGTAAGTATATGTCAGGATACATCAAAGAGGGATCTCAATCCTTGTCTGTCCAACAACCGAGACGGACACCATCCTTTGGTAAATCTTGCACACTCATTTGATTAATTTTGTTCTGATATAAAGGAAATTCCAAAAAAAGGTGAAGGAATCTGAGGGCTTAAAGCGAGTGAAAAGTTGATTGAGAAATCCCGGGCAAGGAGATATGGGGCTGCACAGTGGCGCACCAGTGGAGTTGCTGCCTTACAGCGCCAGAGACCTGGGCTTGATCCTGATTACAGGGTGCCGCCTGTATGGAGTATGTATGTTCTCCCTGGGACCATGTGGGTTTTCTCTAGTTTTCTGCAGGTTTGTAGGTTAATTGGCTACAGTTAGTGTGTAGGATGGAACTAGAGTACAGGTGATCGCTGGTCAGTGCGGACTCGGCTTTCCACACTTTGTCTTTAAGCTGAACTAAACTAAACTAAAATAAAATAAAATAAACTATTGGTTAAAAAACTTGCAGAGATTTATTTATTGAATGAATGAATGAATGAATGAATGAATGAATGAATGAATGGATGAATGAATGAATGAATGGATGAATGAATGATTGAATGTATGAATGAATGAAATAAATTTGTTGTGTTTTGCTCACCAAATACAGCTATGCTTTTCACGTCCTGGAGAATGGAATTGCCAGCAGATACTTGGACGGTGATGCTCGTTATTCCCTCTGTGGAGAACCTGATGGGAGCTTTGTTCTCCATGGTGACGATAGGCTGTGGCAGATGACAGGGAATGAGATACTGAGAAGTAGAAAGCAGCACCAAGCAACCATTTATCTTCGGTGTAAACCGGCATCTGCCGTCATTTATCTTCTTAAGCCAGCTCTGGTGTTCAATAAGATTAAAGCTGATCCATCACCTACTTCCACACTGAACCTTTCCCTGCTTTTCCTTAACAGATTTGGTGAGCATCACCCCATGGTAGACATGGAACAATGAATAGATCTGGCAGCAGTTGTTGTTTGTGGAAGAGAATTCCAAACTTCTACCTGCCCTCATCTCTGAAACACTGGTTTAAACGTGGTCCATAGTCCGAGACTCCCAAACGAATTCCCCAACTCTGTTCCTAGTTCCGGACTCTCCATCTACCATCCAACTCCACCACCTAGTCCCAAATTCCCCGACCAGCCCCCCCAACTCCACCTCTAGTCTATGGCTCCCCTACCAATTCCCACCTCTGCTCCTTGTCTGAGATTTCTCAATCAACTCCCAAGTCTTCCCCCTTACTCCCGGACTCCTGAAACCAACTCCCAACTTTGCCCTCTACTCCTGGACTTCTCAATCTATCCCAAATCCTCCTTCTAGTCCCAGACTTCCCAATCAATCCTAACTCTTCTCTCTAGCCCCGGACTCCCTAACCAACTTACAACTCTGTCCCACATTCCACATTCCCCAAACAACCATCACTCTTGCCCTAAGTTCCGAACCAACAGAAATTGTTTTTAGACCAAGCAAATGGAGAAAACAGAAGCTGTTGATTTGCGCCAATGAAAACACAAGCCAATCTGGTTATATCTGTTAAAGTAACAATACCAAGAAAGACTTCACTATCATCTATACAATCACCAATCTTTAGTGGAGGGGCAGTAGAACTAAACGTTATTCACATTATTTTCCTTTATCATGTATCTGTTGATGGCTCGATTGTAATCATGTATTATTTTTCAGTTAACTGGTTAGCCCGCAACAAAGGCTTTTAACTTACTTCGGTACATGTGACAATTAACTAAACTCAACTAAACTGATGAGGTGGGCGATGCCTATGAAGAAGTGGAAGATTTATACAATATACAATATCATAAGTCAATATTATAATAGATACAGTGTGGGCGAATTACATTACAATATTATAATAGATACAATGTGGGCGAATTACAAAAATGCGAAGTTACACTGTGACCCACATCATAGGCAGCTCTTTGGTCGCCAAATCCTATTAACGTTGAGGAGGTTTAATATCTGTTGTCAGCCCAAATGATGGACAGACACGCATCGCAACTGACAGAGACTCTGCAGGAAATCCTCCCAGATCTCTTTGACAGAAATGCACAGGCGGTTTGTTTGACCGTACATGGAACGGGGTGCAGTCACACATCATGAGCAGTGCGCATTTGTCCTTTGTCCTACCAGTTCCTCTGAAGTTCTTGGAAAGGTTATCAAGCTATCATCATTCTTTCAAATTCAAAGGATCAGGGATTACGGTGCTAGGTGCTTAATTTCTCCCTGTAATTTAACCCTTGGATCATTCTGACAAAGCAAAGCTGCCGTTTTTCCAAAGTGGACACAAAAAGCTGGAGTAAATCGGCGGGTCAGGCAGCATCTCTGGAGTAAAGGAAAGGTGATGTTTCAGGTCGAGGCCCTTCTTCAGACTGAGACTCTAGGGAAAGGGAAACACTTTTTTTTTGTTCTGACCCTTTTAATACCTCTAGTTTCCCTTTCCCCAGACTCTCAATCTGAAGAAGGGTTTGATCTATTCCTTTTCTCCAGAGATGCTGCCTGACCTGCTGAGCTACTCCAGCACTTTGTGTCTATCTCCACTCTAAATCTTTCCTATCCACGTATCTATCCAAATGTCTTTTAAATGTTGTTGTAGTCCCTGCCTCAGGTATCTCCTCTGGCAACTTGTTCCATGCACCCACCACCCTCACTTGTGATACGTTTGGCCTCTACACTTTAAAGATGGCTGCTGGATGGTTGGCTGGCTGTGTGTCCCTAATAGAGCTCCCATCCATATTGACTTACCTCAGTCTTGTTTTCAATCCACCAGAAGTAAGTGAGAGGTCCAGTGCTACTGGGCAACACCACAGCTGTCAAATTCACCTCCTGGTTGGTGATTGCAACGTAAGGCAGAGTCAAGTGCACATGCTCGATAGGACCTGTGGGGGCAACATTGGTGGAGGGTGGGACAGAGAAGAGAAGACAACAAAATCACCAAACTTGTAAGATTATTTAAGTTAAAAAAGGACATAAAGTGCTGGTGCAGGAGGCCTAGATAGAATGAATGTGGAGAGAATGTTTTCAGTAGTGGGAAAGTCTAGAACCAGAAGGGACAGCCTCAGAATAAAAATATGCACCTTTAAAGCGGATATGAGTAAGGAGATGAGGAGGAATTGCTTTAGTCAGAGGGTGGTGAATCTGCGGAATTCATTGCCACAGAAGACTGTGGAGGCCAAATCATTGTGTATTTTTAAAGCGGAGATTGATAGGTTCTTGATTAGTAAGGGCGCCAGAGGTTATGGGGAGAAGGCAGGAGAATGGGATTGAGAGGGAAAGATAGCTAGCTCGGCCATGATCAAATGGCGGAGCAGACTCGATGGGCTCAATGGCCTAATTCTGCTCCGATGTTTTATGGTCTTATGGAGTAACTAAGCCGGTCAAGCAGCATCTCTGGATAATAATCCAGAGGTCTGGATAAAAGGTGACATTTCGGGTCAGGACCCTTCTTCAGACTCTTATGATTCATTTATTTTCACAACAGCCGTTAGAAGTCAATGTAAAACACAAAGTGCTGGAAGAACTCAGGGGGTCAGACAGCATCTGTGGAGGGAATGGACAGGCAACATTTTGGGTCGAGGCTCTTCTTCAAACTGTAGCCAATGTAACCTGGTTGAAAGCAATCAGAATATGGCTCTATCTTCCTAGTGTGATGAATGTCGTGCCCATCAAATCAATGTACAAACCATTACAAATGCCAGAGATTAGCAGCAGGTAGATTAGCCTCTGCTCACTGAGAAAGTAGGCAGCGTTGACTAAATCCCAAAACATTAACCTGGCTTTTCTCTCTGTTGAGGTTGCCTGTGCATTATATTTTTATTGGCAGCATTGGAGGGGCAGCAAGGAGTTAGATGGACGATAAGCTTTCCCCTATTGTATCGCACCTTCTCTGCTTCAGATGCATGTAAGGGGGTTCTGATCCGCAGTTCCCTCATCACTCATTCCCACCAGACATTAGGCCACAGTTCCTGGCAGTTATTGCTGGCCTGACTCTCACTAGCACTACTCTTGAGCACCGAGACTTCACTACACTTGGTGTGTGGCATCTGCGTCCAAGTGCCACCATTGCCACTTGCCTGATTTTGGCCCATTCATAATGGTGGGCATAAGAGACAGAGGAAAAGATTGGTTCCTCTTCTTGGATCCAGAGCATGGTCCTCATCGATCACTGTGGAGCTTGCACATACCTACATAGACAATAGACAATAGGTGCAGGAGGAGGCCATTCGGCCCTTCGAGCCAGCACCACCATTCAATGTGATCATGGCTGATCATTCTCAATCAGTACTTGGAACCTAATACAACCTACAACAACAAATTGCATTCACACAGTGGTGGTACAGTGCTGCAGTAATAGAGTTGCTGCCTTACAGTGCCAGAGACCAAGGTTCGATCCTGACAACAGGTGCTGTCTGCACGGAGTGTGTACGTTCTCCCTGTAACCACGTGGGTTTTCTCTGGGTGCTCTGGTTTCCTCCCATATTACAAACACGTGCAGGTCTGTAGGTTAATCGGCTTCTATAAATTGTCCCTAGTGTGTCGGATAGAACCAGTGTATGGGTGATCGATGGCTGGCGTGGACTTCGATGGGCTGAAGTGCCTGTTTCCACGCTGTATCTCTAACCTAAACTAAAGTGCGCTTAACACAGCAAAACTGCCCAAAGAGAGTTATCAAACAATCTTTGATACCTGCATCACATGAGGATGTCAGGAAACATAAGAGAGACTTAGAGAAAGGAGAGGCAGAGAGATTCAGGGTTGGGGAGGTAATTTCCAGAACTCAGGCCCCATGTGTGTTGAAGGCGCAGCAACCATTAGTGGGTCTCCCATCTAACATTCAGCTCTCCCAGAGAAGCCAGGCTTCTGATACGTCAGTGCAATCTCCTTCAGGCCTCTGCCACACCCGTCACTGTAAGTCATTGTCCCAGCTTTTCTTCCCTCCCAGTGTTTGTAAGAGACAGTCATTGATTAAAGGAATACAGCTTGGAAACAGGCCCGTCGGCCCACCAAGTCCACTCCAACCATCCCTCACCTCTTGGTCTATGTTATCCCACTCCCATCCATCCACTCCATGCACATCATTTGGGGCAATGTTACAGAGGCCAATTAGCCTACAAAACCGCACGTCTTGGGGATGTTGGAGGAAACCGGAGCACCCGTAGAAAACCCCATGCGGTTACAGGGAGAACATGCACAAATTTGCGTGTCATCCATGCTAATCTTCTCTGTATCATTCCAATTTTAGTACGAAGCGAGCAAGCACAGACAGCACCTGCGGTCAAGATCGTACTATGGTCTCTGGCACTGTGAGGCAGCAGCTCTACCAGCTACACTATCATTAGGATCGTGGTGAGGAAAAAACTGTGTCAGCTCTATGCTGTTTGGCACTGACTACTCCCAGAGCTGTCACCAGAGAACCCTAGAATGTTATTTCTCTTGGCATTTTAATGAGGAATAATTTGGTGCTTCAAACTCAGGTTGGAATCACTTTAGTGTTGAATATTTACGCCTGTTCAGAGATGTCCATGTCCGGTAATGGGGATTGGATTCAGCCTGGGTAACGTGATAACTCAACATTGCCGCATAATAACAAGTCTGTTCTGGGCACCATAACCCAGCAATTCATCCAGCTGGATCTAAACACAATCACAATTTTACTTCAGGTGCTCTCACCACTTTCTATCAAACCCTGTTCAAAATTAAGCGACTGTCGGAGAGAAAACCAAATAATATTTAATCAAATTCATGGGCTAGAGGCCCATCCAACTCCCAGTGCTTGTCAGGGGCCAACAAATTACTCTGTCGAGTGCAATTTAAATATTAATGCTGGCTCGTTATTCCATTTAACAGTAAGTACTGTGGTGACACAGTGGAGTGCCTAATTACCGCCATCCTTCTTTATCTTAAAGCAGAATTCCACGCCCGTCCATGTAATTGCCTGCTCGAACAATTAGAAGATATATTTAACTTCGTGGTGCATACAAGGGACACACAAACTGAGACTGCATCTCGAGGTTGGCCGTGAAGGACCAGAGTGGATGTGGAGAGGATGGTTCCGCTAGCGGGGGAATATCGGACACAGCCCTACACTCAGCCTCAGAATAAAAGGACGCACCTTTTGAAAGGAGATGAGGAGGAATTTATTTAGTCAGAGGGTGATGAATCTGTGGAATTCATTGCCACAGACAGCTGTGGAGACCGTCATTGGGTATTTTTCAGGCAGAGTGTGGCAGATTCTTGATTAGTACGGGTGTCAGGGGTTATGGGGAGAAGGCAGGAAAATGGATTTGAGAGGGAAAGGTAGATCAGCCATGATTGAATGGCAGAGTGGACTTGATGGGCCGAATGGCCTACTTCCGCTCCTATGACTTATGAACGTGACTGGGATATTTCCACTGCCTTCAGTGCTTCGGGATTAGGAAGAAAAAAATAACTGGGTTGTGGGGAAACTTTTAACCCTGATTTCCTCCACCCTTGGCTTGGCTCACCTCCTTCGGCCTCCTCGCCTGTGCGTTTGTTGTCTCGCCACATAACTATACCCAAAACCTGCCATGCACGACCTTGCTCCCCTTCTCCAAAATCACTTCACACCTATCACCCCTTGTAGTTCTACAAGGAAGAGCTCAATTTAAAAACGCTGTCCCATGTTTTCAATTTCCTCCAGAAAGTGCTGCCTACAATTGTAGCACACTTAATTTTAGTTTAGTTTAGTTTTGTTTAGGGATACGGTGCGGAAACCGGCCCTTCAGCCCACCGAGTCGGCACCGATCAGCCATTAACACCACCCTACACACAAGGGAGAATTTTACGTTTCATACCAAGCCAATTAACCTACAAACATGTATGCCTTTGGAGTGGAGGAGGAAACCAAAGATCTTGGAGAAAACCCACGCAGGTCACGGGGAGCATGTACAAACTTTAGCACCGCTAGTCAGGATGAATACACTGGAATTTAGACGGATGAGGGGGGATCTTATTGAAACATATAAGATAATTAGGGGATTGGACACATTAGAGGCAGGAAACATGTTCCCAATGTTGGGGGAGTCCAGAACAAGGGGCCACAGTTTAAGAATAAGGGGTAGGCCATTTAGAACGGAGATGAGGAAGAACTTTTTCAGTCAGAGAGTGGTGAAGGTGTGGAATTCTCTGCCTCAGAAGGCAGTGGAGGCCAATTCGTTGGATGCTTTCAAGAGAGCTGGATAGAGCTCTTAAGGATAGCGGAGTGAGGGGGTATGGGGAGAAGGCAGGAACGGGGTACTGATTGAGAGTGATCAGCCATGATCGCATTGAATGGCGGTGCTGGCTCGAAGGGCTGAATGGCCTACTCCTGCACCTATTGTCTATTGTCTATTGTCTATTGAAACCTGAGTCTCTGGCACTGTAAGGCAGTGGCTCTACCGCTGCGCTACTGAGCCGCCCACGGTGTATGCGAGCAACCATAAAGTTCAACTTGCAAGTCAGCTACCCCAGGTCTCTGCACCATGCAATGACCTCACTGTGCATTTTGAGTCCGTCAGTGGTATATTTCTAACTTTATAATGTTGACTTACAATTTACATGTAGGAACAAGATAGCTTGCGTGGATCCCAGGTTGTTCTTCACTTGCGCGACGACATGGTAGATTCCGCCGTGCTTGTAGACGTGCTTGACCCCTCCCTTGACAGAGCTGAGGTTCGCGTAGATCACTGCGGTACCATCTCCAAACTCAATCTGGAGCCTGGTCCTCGGAATATTTCCCTGTGTCAGCACAAAACAGGTGGGTTAGCAAACGGCCCAACGACAGCCAAAAAGCTGCAGATAGACCCAAAGTTCTACTCCAATAGACTGGAAACTTGGTCCGATGCCAAAAAAACTACACTGCCATTATCAGTAGTATTTCCCTTTTCTCTGGTGGATACTGCTGCCTAATCCAGGGAATTCTGAAAGGTTAGAGGCAATATTTCAAGAGTCAAGAGTGTTTAATTGTCGAATATACTGAAAATGGAACAATGCAATTCTTACTTGCAGCAGAATGATATGCTTGTAAACACAGTACTCATACTGTATATAACATAATAAACATGACTGACTGATTGATCGATTGATTGAACGATATAGCATGGAAACAGACCTGTCGGCCCACTTAGTCCACAGCAACTACTGATCACCCATTCACTCTAGTTCTATGTTATCCCACTTTTGCATCCACTCCCTCCACGCTAGGGACCATTTACTGAAGCCTATTCACCTGCATACCCAAACAGTTTTGACTTGGATGTGAGCATTGTGAGTTAGGGTTAGGGTTCGGATTAGGGTGAGGCTTCGATGGTGGAATGATTGGGGGTGAGCCATTCACTACAGGATCTCCCACCTCTGACCTGACCTTTTAGCACAGTGTTTATGTGGTCGGTCCAGTCCATTTTCTGGACTATGGTGATGGAAGGATATTGGTGCTGGGAGCTTTGTAATGCCAATCTTGTTGAATAGCAGATCCTTGTTTGAAAGGTTCATTTGCAGTCACTTCACAGCCTGTGTGTGGATGTTGTCAAGGTGATGCCATTTGTGGGCAGAGACTGTTGTATTATCTAAGAAACTCAGCTTACTAATGGTGAAGGAACTGCAGATGCTGGTTTACCAAGGAAAGGCACAACATGCTGGAGTAACTCAGCGGGTCAGGCAGCAACCCTGGAGAAAATGGAGAGGTGATGTTTTGGGATGGGACCCTTCTTCAGACTGGACCTTACTCATGGACCTTGCTATGAGGGTTTGTGTGTGAAGAACAGTTAAATGTACAGGAGAGGCTCCATCTATACCACAACATGTGTGTAGGTTCGACATAAAGTAATAGGGTACCTTCGACCTTTGGTGGAAACCAGCATCTGCAGTTCCTTCCCATATTACCCGAAATGTCACCTACTCTCCAGAGATGCTGCTTGACTCGCTGAGTTACTCCAGCATTTTGTGTCTCTCTTTGGTGTAAACCAGCATCTGCAGTTCCTTCCTACACATGTGTGCAGGTTAAGTGGCTTCTGTAAAATTGATCCTGATGTGTAGG
Source organism: Rhinoraja longicauda (assembly GCF_053455715.1). NCBI lineage: Eukaryota > Metazoa > Chordata > Chondrichthyes > Rajiformes > Arhynchobatidae > Rhinoraja > Rhinoraja longicauda. The sequence continues at coordinate 21,740,807 of NC_135968.1, read as the reverse complement.
ATGGAACTAGTGTGAACGGGTGTTTGCTGGACGGAGCGGACTCGATGGGCCGAAGGGTCTGTTTCCACGCTGCTTCTCTAAACTAAACTCAGCTTAATTCAAGAGGCAAATGAGAAAGAAGTGAAAGACAAAATAAACAATGTAAAAATTATAGTCCGTGCAGGACCTCTCTGAAAGATTCAACCATCACCATTTTATAAAGGACGTTTCGGATTGGAACCCTTTTTCAGACTGACTGAGACTCAGTCTGCAGAAGGGCCCTAAGCAGAAACGTCACCCATCCTTTTCCCCTAGAGATGCTGCTTGACCCGCCGAGTTACTCCAGCACTTTGTGTCTATCTTTGGTATAAACCAGGGTGCTCTGGTTTCCTCCCACACTCCAAAGACATATATGTTTGCAGGTTAATTGGCTTTGGTACAGATTGTAAATTGTCCGTAGTGTGCAGAATAGTGATGGTGTACGGGGACTGCTAGTTGGTGCAGACTCTGTGGGTCGAAGGGCTGTTTCTTCACTGTATCTCTAAACTAAACTAAACTAAACTAAAAGCTTCATACTTTCCAGATAATCATGCCATCTCGCAGTGACACCCTGTATAAATGAACTCCAGACAGTGAAACAGATAATGCTCATATGCAGCAAAGAAGTGCTGGCAGTTGGTAAAGAAATGAAGTCTTATAGAACATGAATTATAAATCAGATGAACAGATAACATGTCACACCAAAGGCTTGAATCTGACAGGCAGACAGCAGTCAAGGGATCTTGGCTTAGCTTCGGCACTGGAGGGCAGGTGGTGAGATGTGACAAATAAAAAAAGATGCTTTCATTTAAGATGGAGATGAGGAGGATTTATTTCTTCCGCAGAGTTGGGAAGCTTTGATACTCTCTAACCTCGAGAGATGTGGAGGATGAAACGTTGAAGGTGTTCAGGCAGGGGCGAGAGTGAGGTTTAGTGGATTCAAAGGTTAGGGGGAGCAGGAAGGAAGTAGCCAAGGTCAGAGCAGCCATTTAATTATTTCAAAGGGTAGAAGACGCAGCTTTAAGTTGAGAGGAGCAAAGTGTAAAGGCGGTGTGCAGGGCTAGTTTTTTTTTTACTCAGAGGGTGGTGAGTGCCAAGGGTGGTGATGGAGGCAGATACAATAGTGTTGTTTGAGTGACTTGTGGCTAGGCACATGGATGTGCAAGGATGGAGGGACATGGATTGTTGTAGGCAGATGAGAATTGGCCTTGGCATCATGTACATCACAGACATTCTGGTCCGATGGGCTTGTTCCTGTGTGGCACTGTTCTATGTTCTCTGAATGGCAGGCAGTCTTAAGGGCATGTGGCTTACTCCTTCTTTGACTTGCTACGGGGCCAGATTCTTTCTTAATAAAATACTCCTTGCAGCCTGCCTTTTTGATGAACTCTAGTCTTGTCTGGCCCGCGGAATAGACCTGCACAGGGGCAACGGGCTCCCGGCACATTGGCATGGCCCAGCACAGTGCAGGTACTGTTCCTACACCGGCAGATGTTCTACACTCACTGATTGATTGATTAATTGATTGAAAGATAAAGTATGAAACAGGCCCTTCAACCCACCGAAGATAGATCCAAAATGCTGGAGTAACTCAGCGGGACAGGCAGCATCCCTGGATAAAGGAATGAGTGAAGTTTCGGGTCAAGATCCTTCTTCAGAGTCTTCAGAGACTTCTTCTTGAGTCTGAAGAAGGGTCTCGATCCGAAACGTCACCCACTCCTTCTATCCAGAGATGCTGTGTGTCCCGCTGAGTTACTCCAGTATTTTATATCCATCTTCAGTGTAAACGAGCATCTGCAGTTCCAACCTACACCCTTCAGCCCACCGTGTCCACGCCGACCATCGATCACCCATTCGCACTAGTTCTATGTTGTCGCACGTACTCACCCACTCCCTACACACTCGAGACTCATGACAGAAGCCAATTAACCTACAAACCAACACGTCTTTGGAATGTGGGAGGAAACCGGAGCACCCGGAGAAAACCCACACGTTCACAAGGAGAACGTACAAACTCCGTACCGACAGCACCCATTGTCAGGATTGAAACCGGGTCCCTGGCGCTGTGAGGCAGCAGCTCTACCGCTGCGCCACCGTGCCGCCCTGCCCTCTCACTGAACAGAATGGTCGACCAAACTCACCAAATAAGGAACCAGTGCTTGTCTCCACGGGGATGCAGTCACAAATCAATAATGCACCGCAACTTCAGATCAGTACCATTTCAGCAGATGCAACAGCCTATTTCCTCCGAGACATTTATTTTAGAATTTGTGACAGTTACATTATAATTATTTTGAATCGGAAACTTTAACTCTCCTGTGAAGTTCATTCAATGTGAACATCTGAAAGAATTAATTTCATGGTTTTAAAGTTGAGTGTTTAGGATGCAACCTGCCAGTTCTAATATCCTTTACTATTTAAGTGCACTCATCGCCCATGTTAATTGCCATCGCATCAGTCACTGCAATGCGACGTTGATTTTTATCTCACTAATCAGAATCTTCTTGAGAAAATCTTCGTAGTCTATTTCCATGTAATATGTTCATCGCTCTCAGATTCAGATCAATTTATTGTCATGTATACCAAGGTGCAATGAAATTCCTTGTTCACATGATTCACTCAATGATGCAATGTTTTTCAATGGATCTCACTACACTCGGGGCTCAGCAGTAGAGTTGCTGACTCACAGCGCCAGAAACCCACGTTTGATGCTGACTACGGGTGCTGTCTGCACGGAGTTTGTACGTTCTCCCTTTAGTCCCTTTGGTCGACGCGGACTCAGTGGGCCAGAGAGCCTGTTTCCACACTGTATCTCTAAAGTCCAAAATAAAAAGTCGAACAGTAATAAACTAACACCAATGCCAAATGTAATGAGAAAATCCTCGTGGACATGCTGAATCGTCTCAGATGTCTACGAAAGTAAACACACTGGTGTGCTTTCTTGATCACTGCATCTGCATTAAGGGACCAGAATAGGTTGCTGGCGATATGGATGCCTAGGAACATGAAGCTCTCAACCATCTATACAGTTACTGCAGAAGGCAGCACGGTGGTGCAGCAGTAGAGTTGCTGCCTTGCAGTGCCAGAGACCCGAGTTTGATCCTGACTACGGGTGCTGTCTGTACTGAGTTTGTACGTTCTCCCTGTGCCGCGTGGGATTTCTCAAGGTGCTCCGGTTTCCTCCCACGCTCTAAAGACGTACAGGTTTGTAGGCTAATTGACTTCTGTAAATTGTCCCTGGTGTTTAGGATAGAACAACTGTAGGGGAGATCACTGAAATAACAATATTGCTCAGCTCAGGGCACTAGCGATGGGCGAGAGAGGCTGATATTGCAAAATAATTAAAAATGATAATTGCTGAAAGCGCGAGCTTAAACCAAACTGCTGGAGGAACTGAGCAGACCAGGCACCAACTGTGTAGTGAATCAAAGATAGACACAAAAACCTGGAGTGGGACAGGCAGCATCTCTGAAGAGAAGGAATGGGTGACGTTTCGGGTCGAGACCTTTCTTCAGACGCAGTGAATCAGTCTGAAGAAGGGTCCTGACCCGAAACATTGTCTGTCCATTTCCCTCGACAGATGCTGCCGACCCTGCTGAGTTCCTCCAGCAGTTTGCTTTTTTGCTAAAAGTAATAATTGTCGGTAATGCCATTTGTTGCAAAGCTACATCTGCAAGATGTGCTAACATCTGATCTCTCAACATCCATCACTGCCTGGCTTAATTGGGAAGGTAGGGAAAAAATTGGCCACATGATAATAAAGAAAAAGTGCTTCCAATTCTTAGATATTAATTTGTTTTTAATAGGGCCATTTGCACCTCCACACTTGCCCAGGTGCTTTGGAGATGTTCTGTCATCGGTCCCACTCTCCTTCGCACTGCAGAGCCTCAACCAAATATCCTTTTCAAGTCGATGTCTTGTTCCCTTTCCCACCATTAAACATAAGCTGGGCAGTGTCTCCAGAGGTAGAAGGCAGCCTGCTCGTGAATTAGATAATAAGTTGATGGGGCTGATGTGGCTCTGAACACATCTGCCTGCTGTAAGGATCTGTAATGCTGGTAATTTGGTCATAAAACTGGCAATAAAAGATAATTATTTTTAAAGGCTTTGAAACAGGGAGTTTGTGGAGGAGATAGAATTATCTTAGTTTAGTATAAGAAAATAACTGCAGATGCTGGTACAAATCGATTTATTCACAAAATGCTGGAGTAACTCAGCAGGTCAGGCAGCATCTCAGGAGAGAAGGAATGGGTGACGTTTCGGGTCGAGACCCTTTTCAGTTTAGTTCAGAGATAAGGCATGGAAACAGACCCTTCTGCCCATCAAGTCTGTGCCGACCAGCGATCCCCGTACACCAACACCCTTGGGGCAATTTACAACTTTACCAAGCCAATTAGCCCACAAACCTGTACATCTTCAGGTCGTGGGAGAAAATCGGAGCTTCCGGAGAAAACCCATGCAGATCAAGGGGTGAATGTACAAACTCCGTACAGAAAGCACCCATAGTCAGGATCAAACCCGGGTCTCTGGCGCTGTAAAGGCAACAACTCTACCGCTGCACCACCGTGTCGATCCAGAAAAGGGGAATCAAGAAACACAAATAAAAGTGGAAAAAGGACATAAAAAGAGGACTGTTTATACTTGGCCTTCTCATGGAGTCATACAGCATGAAAACTGACCCTTCGGCCCAACTTGCCCACGCCGACCAAGATGCCCCATCTACACTAGTCCCACCTGCCCACATTTGGCCCATATCCCTCTAAGCCTTACCTATCCGTCCAAATGCCTTTTAATATCCATGTATCTGTCCAAATGCCTTCTCAAGAAGCGGAGTACATTTTTAATCACGAGAGAGGTAATTGTGGCTCCTCACCAGCCTCAGTTTTAGTCAATTTGCTGCATGTCTCAAAGATGGCGGGGCACATGCTAATGCAAATCTTTCTACGTACGACAATCTGGTTGGAGTAAATCTGGGCAATTATTTCAGATTAATCCAGGAAATTAAGCCCATAGGACAGAAGTGGAAACTGGCATGAAGTAATTTTAAAATTAGAATAAATCCTGAGGTTACAAAAGATGATACATTGTTTCTATTCTAACCATTTTTTCTTCATTTGTTTAGTCAATGTAAATTCTCAGAACACATTTTCACTCTGACTTTCGCCTTTGCTTGCAAACAGCAAACTTTGAAATATTGTCTCATAAGATCATCAGGCACAGGAGTAGAATGAGGCCATTCGACCCATTGAGTCTGCTCCACCATTTGATCATGGTTGATCTATTATTCCTGCTCAATCCCATTCTCCTGCCTGTGGTGACTCTTGCATGCAGACTCAGTGGGCTGTTCTGTACATGCTGTAACATCAACTGGGGAATGGTGCTTACGTACGGCGATAATCTTGCTGATATGCGTGCAAAAAAACATATTTCACTGTTCCTTGGTACAAGTGATAATAAGAAACCATTGAACCATTGAAAGTGGAAGACAACAACAAAACATGTTTTTAGTAAGAAGATGGGTTAAGGAAAAATAGAGAGGATACAAGAGGAACCAAAATCTTGCTCAGGCAGGAAATAAGGAGATTACTCAACCCAAAATAATTTACTTTAATAATAAATAGTAAAAGGAAAAGATGTGGATTTACATAGATTGGTCACGACTGGGTCTGCTGTAGCCTGTGAACTACATTTAAAGTTAACTCACTGTTGTGGAGAGACGCAGTGACTGATTTTTCACAGTCGACTCTCACAAACAGTAATGGGGAGTTCAGATAATCTCGTTCAGAGAGGTTGGATAAAGGATACCTCCCATCTGGTGCTTCGAAAAACATCCACTTGAAAGTACAGGAGACGTTTCGGGTTGGAACCCTTCAGACATTCTCAGATGTTTTAACAGCAGCTCATATTTCGCTTGGCCAGTTTACAACCCAGCAGTATGAACGTTGATTTCTCTGATTGCTAATAATCTGCAATCCCTCCCCTTCCCTCTTTCCCTCCTCCCCCACACTAGTCATCCTACCAGATCCACTGTTCACATCTCAGTATCCCTCTTGTTATCACACCTTCCCCAACCAACAATGGGCCATTATGGCTCCACCCTTCCTGAGGTCACCTGTTGCCACCTCTGATTTGTTTTGGCCTATTCTCGCCTCCAGTTTATTTCCACCTCCCCTTCCCGCACCCCCAAACCCCCACAACCTCTACTTTCAATCTGAAGAAAGGTTCTGACCCAAATCATCACCTACTCTTTCTCTCCAAAGATGCTGCCTCCCCCCCTGAGTTACTACAGCACTTTGTGTCTATCTTCTGTATAAACCAGCATCTGCAATTCCTTCCTACACACTTCATGTTCATAAGTTTAGGAGCAGAATTAGGCCATTCTGCCCATCGAATCTACTCTGTCACGCAATCATGGCTGATTTATCTCTCCTTCTCAACCCCATTCTCCTGCCTTCTCCCCATAACCTCTGACAACCGTATGAATCAAGACTCTATCAATCTCCGCCATTAAAATGTCCATTGGCCTCCACAGCCGTCTGTGGCAATGAATTCCACAGATTCACCACATGAAAGTACAAAATGTACTTGAAAGTGAATGACAGCACTCTGATAGTGCAGCACACCCTCAGCATTGGACTGAAGCACCAGTGCATATCTTAACTTCAGATCTTTGATGCAGGACTAGAACACACAATCTTCAGATGCAGAAGGAAGGCTGCTGTGATTAGATTTGTGACTGATGCATTTCCTCCTGCAGAATAAAATTGTGTAAAACCCTTAACACTGTTGCTTGGAATCATGATAGTATTTCAGCTCCTGCTGAGAAATCTAATTGTAGATTCCTGCTGTCTATCACTACACGCTGTAAGCAACATTGAACCTCCAAAATAGAATACAGCAGCCTCCAGGAGCACCAGTATTTTACATTAGAACTCATAGTGTACGGAGGATGTAACAGACCTTGGCACGCAGATGGCACCATAGAACTGCCTAATGTTTAATTATAGGTTTATTAGTTATAGGAGAAGAATTAAGTCATTCAGCCCATTAAGCCTACTCCGCCATTCAATCATGGCTAATCTATCATTCCTTCTCAGCCCCATTCTTCTGCCTTCTCCCCAGAACCTTTGACATCCTTACTGTCAATCTTTGTTTTAAAAATTCCCATTGACTTGGCCTCAAACAAGGGAACATTGAACTGGCCACATACCAATAAAATATTCAACTCAGAGGTGTGCTCTCTTAATAGGCAGAAGCCAGCTTACCCACTGTCTCTTCCTGACAATGCATCAATCATAATCTCCACTCGAGTTCCTTTAATGAATTGGCATGCTGTGCATCAGGGGACTCAGTTATTACGTTGCTCACTGTTCTGTTTGATTAATCACTGTGAATGAGTCTGCACGTTAAGGGCTTCCTTTCGTTCGCTCTCTGCAGCTCGTGGACATGTGGAGAGTGAGAGTAAGATGTTCGAAGTGGAAAAAGATACCGACGTTGTTGTGGGAGAGGGGATGATGGCAGATCTAGGCTTGTATACACTGGAATTTAGAAGGATGAGAGGGGATCTTATTGAAACATCTAAGATTATTAAGGGGTTGGACAGGTTAGAGGCAGGAAACATGTTCCCAATGTTGGGGGAGTCCAGAACAAGGGGCGGGCCACAGTTTAAGAATAAGGGGTAGGCCATTTAGAACTGAGATGAGGAAAAACTTTTTCAGTCAGAGAGTTGTGAATCTGTGGAATTCTCTGCCTCAGAAGGCAGTGGAGGCCAATTCTCTGAATGCATTCAAGAGAGAGCTAGATAGAGCTCTTAAGGATAGCGGAGTCAGGGGGTATGGGGAGAAGGCAGGAACGGGGTACTGATTGAGAATGATCAGCCATGATCACATTGAATGGCGGTGCTGGCTCGAAGGGCCGAATGGCCTCCTCCTGCATCTATTGTAATAAAAAAAAAAAAAATCACAGAACAGCCCCTGCAGCCAATGCTAATTTGGGTGATGGGGAGATAGTGGTTGGAGATAGGATCAAGCCATGAGGTGTGTCTTCTGGCAGCACTTGCATTTCAGAGTCAGAGGTTGTGAGTTCAAGACTCGCTCCAGATTTATGTCCACTAAAGTCTAGAAGGGGAAGGGGAAGAAATGGGATTTTTACGGGTTATTAAACTGAAGCCTAAACTGAAGCCCTGTCTCTGTCTCTGTCTCTGTCTCTGTCTTCTTCTTCTTCTTCTCCTCCTCCTCCTCCTCCTCCTCCTCCTCCTCCTCCTCCTCCTCCTCCTCCTCCTCCTCCTCCTCCTCCTCCTCCTCCTCCTCCTCCTCCTCCTCCTCCTCCTCCTCCTCCTCCTCCTCCTCCTCCTCCTCCTCCTCCTCCTCCTCCTCCTCCTCCTCCTCCTCCTCCTCCTCCTCCTCCTCCTCCTCCTCCTCCTCCTCCTCCTCCTCCTCCTCCTCCTCCTCCTCCTCCTCCTCCTCCTCCTCCTCCTCCTCCTCCTCCTCCTCCTCCTCCTCCTCCTCCTCCTCCTCCTCCTCCTCCTCCTCCTCCTCCTCCTCCTCCTCCTCCTCCTCCTCCTCCTCCTCCTCCTCCTCCTCCTCCTCCTCCTCCTCCTCCTCCTCCTCCTCCTCCTCCTCCTCCTCCTCCTCCTCCTCCTCCTCCTCCTCCTCCTCCTCCTCCTCCTCCTCCTCCGAGTCAGAGGTTGTGAGTTCAAGACTCGCTCCAGATTTATGTCCACTAAAGTCTAGAAGGGGAAGGGGAAGAAATGGGATTTTTACGGGTTATTAAACTGAAGCCCTGTCTCTGTCTCTGTCTCTGTCTCTGTCTTCTTCTTCTTCTTCTCCTCCTCCTCCTCCTCCTCCTCCTCCTCCTCCTCCTCCTCCAAATGTCCTCCTCCTCCTCCTCCTCCTCCTCCTCCTCCTCCTCCTCCTCCTCCTCCTCCTCCTCCTCCTCCTCCTCCTCCTCCTCCTCCTCCTCCTCCTCCTCCTCCTCCTCCTCCAAATGTCCTCCACCTCACTCGGTTGTTGGTGGTTCTTTCAAGATCTCCCCAGTTGAGCCCACTCCACTCTCTATGCTGGATGTAAATGTTACTGGAGCACTCGGTTTCCTCCTACACTCCAAAGATGCGCAGGTTCGCAGGTCAATCGCTTTGGTAAAAATGGTAAATGGTCCCTAGTGTGTAGGATAGTGCTAGTGTACAGGGTGATTGCTGGTTGGCACAGACTCGGTGGGCGGAAGGGCCTGTTTCTGTGCTGTATCTCTCAACTACACTGGAGAAGGTGGCGGTGTGGCATAGTTGCTGCCTCACAGCGGCAGTGACCCAGGTTCAATCCCGACCTCCGGTGCTACCTGTGTGGAGTTTGCACGCTCTTCCCCCTGACTGCATGGGTTTCCTTCAAAACCTTCGGTTTCCTCCAACATCCCAAAGATATTACGGTGAGACTGATAATCCAGCAACCCCAGGACCTCGGTGGTGTTGGCAGATTTTCGGAACCAATTGATATTATTCCAATTAATTTTCCAACACAACTCAAGGTTAAAAGACCAGAGTAAATCAAGTCTAATGTGTAGGTGAGTGATAGAATTAGGGAGGGTTGGTTGATGGGAATGTCAGGAAAATAGACAATGGGCTTAAAGAAAGCATTAGTGTAAATGGTGATTGATGGTCAGTAGTTGAAGGGCTTTCTTCCATGCTGTATCTCACCATGTCTAATGACTCTTTGACTCACTTTTACTTTCCAGGAAGGGTGGGGGGGGGGGGGGGGGGGGGGGTGCACAGTGGTGCAGCTGGTAGAGCTGCTGACTGACAGCGCCAGAGACCCAGGTTCGATCCTGACCTTGCGTATGTCTATGTGGAGTTTGCACGTTCTCCCTGTGACTGCGTGGGTTTCCTCTGGGTCATCCAGTTTCCTCCCACATCCCGAAGATGCTGGGCAGCAAGGTGGCGCAGCAGTAGAGTTGCTGCCTGACAGCGCCAGACTGCATGGGCTCCAGTTTCCTCCCACACTCCAAAGACATACGGGTTTGTAGGTTAATTGGACGAGGGGCGTATTTCTGCGTTATATTTCACGACTAAAACTAAATTGAACCAATTAAAACAAAATGTGCAGGTTTCTAGGTTAATTGTCTTTGTAAATTGCCCCTGGTGTGAAGGGAATGGATGAGAAAATGGGACAACGTAAACCTAGTGTGTTTTGGTAATCGATGGTCGGCGTGGACTTGGAACCTGTTTCCTTGCTGTATCTGTAGACTAAACTGAACAAGAGAGTTTGCTCCTGGGTTGTTGTGAATGGAGGCTTTCTCTGTCCATATTCTCTTCCATTTAATCTCATTGAAAAACTTGTTGTAAAAGGTGCATTCTAAATGTAGACCATGCCTTCTTTTGAAATCACCTGCGGCCTCTCTCTGCTCAGCGAGAGCGAGGAGATGTTTTCTTCAAATTTGTTCTCTCGATCAAATTTTTAAGAAATCTTTGAACCCCCCCCTGAGTTACTAAACAAGGGACTGAATATATACCACTTTGCTGGTTAAGGTGGTTTCTCTGATGGCACAATTAGATAAAAACCACCATCATTGCTTTGATTACTTCCATCCTTGGTTATTTCAATAATCCCTTGGATGACATCCCATTGTCCCTTAACTTCAGTTCACCCAAAATATCCACTGCTCAATTTTTAATACGTACCAAGCACCATTTGCCTTTCACCCCCACATGCGTTTACCTACCTACATTGGTGCAAGGTACAGGAATACCACAGATTTAGAATCCACAGAAGGTTGACACAAAATGCTGGGGCAACTCAGCGAGTCAGGCAGTGTCTCTGGAGTAAAGGAATAGGTGACGTTTCGGGATGAGACCCTTCTTCAGACTGAGAGTTAAGGGAGAGGGAAACTAGATGTTATGGAAAGGTATCACATCCTTGTGCTCAAGTCCTCCTTTGATCTCAAACCTCTCTACTTCTGTACTCACCTCCAGCTGAGGTGAGGTAGGAATGCATTGGGTTTTAGCCAGATATTTTGCAGCGAGCAGGCAAGAAAAGTAGAACTCAGGAAAGAGCTAGGTCAGAGTGTCCGGGCAAGCGGGCCCTTCTTGCCACCGCGGGCTGAGAACTTGCTCGCTGCAGATTGACAACGGTGGATGCGGCCGCCATGGAACGCAGACTCCGTCGCTACACGGTCAGACCGAGGAACACTCGCTGTGAGGCAGTGACCGAGGACCTGCCGGTAGACCCGGCTTACCCACCACGGACTCCGAACTCGGCCCAGAGCCACCGGTTGGTGCCTGTGCCTCCGAGAGCAAGGAGGTGTTGAGAGTGAGGGGACCGTCGAGAATGATGGGGGACCAGGCAGTGGGCCGCCGAGAACAAAGGGAGGCCGAGTGAGAGAGGGATGGGGGTGGGGGGGGGGTGGCAGCGGCATGCAGCGGCAGGCAGTGGAAGGAATATTCGGTGAACATTTGTAACTTTGTCACAATAGACAACAGACAATAGGTGCAGGAGGAGGCCATTCGGCCCTTCGAGCCAGCACTGCCATTCAATGTGATCATGGCTGATCATTCTCAATCAGTACCCCGTTCCTGCCTTCTCCCCATACCCCCTGACTCCGCTATGCTTAAGAGCTCTATCTAGCTCTCTCTTGAATGCATTCAGAGAATTGGCCTCCACTGCCTTCTGAGGCAGAGACGTGGCGACTCTTGTATTCTGCCTAGATGAGGTCTGGTGTATGATTTTACCGGGTTGTATGCAAAACAAAGCATTTCACTGTACCTAGGTGCATGTGACAGTAAAGTCTCATTGAATCATTGATTCCTGGCCTCCTGTGCCGCTGCTGGAGTTAACATCGAATCCAGGGGCACAATCGTCTGCACTTCACATCGTGCCCCTCAGATGTAGCATGGCCCCATTAACCTGAACCTTAATCAGAAAAGTAAGCACAAGTCCACCTCTCAAGTGCGGATGCAAGGAACTGCAGATGCCAGTCTACAAAAAAAGGCACAAAATGCTGGAGTGACTCAGTGGATCAGAATTTGTTGTCCAGAGATGCTGGCTGACCTCCAGCACGTTGTATGTGGCCAGTCAGTATCTGCAGTTCCTTGATTATTCCATCGGGTGCTTGACTGAAAACATCGGGCTGTACTCGCACGGAGTGGCTCACCTCTTCTAGATGGGTGATGAAGGTGACGTTCTGTCCAGACACAGTGGCCAGACGTCCATCGCTGGTGATGAGGTGCAGGCCGCGGGGAGCTCGGCTGGAACACGAATGCCGCTGGGCTGTGTATTGGTCTCTGACGCCACCAGTGCAGTTATTGGCACCAACCTTTCGGTACCTGCACACAATTAAAATGCAGCGTCAGAATGAGAGTCCAGCTACTGCCATGGCACAGTTTGTCACCTTCTCCTCGGGATGATGGGTTGGCTGAATAAAATCAAACATCTCACATCGGCAATGGAGCACTGTAATCATGTATTGTCTAATGTAGTCATGTATTGTCATTCCACTGGCTGAATAGCACGCAACAAAAGCTTTTCACTGTACCTCAGTACATGTGGCTATAAACTAAACTAAACTCAACCTAAAGAAAAATAATTGTCTTTACACTGGTATTAAACGCCCAATATGGCTGCCGAATGCACATTGCATCCTCAAGTTTGCATGTCGCCTCACTGGCAATGTTTAGTTAAGTTTAGTTTAGTTTAGAGACACAGCATGGAAACAGGCTGTCAGGCCCACCGTGTCCATGCCCACTAATGGTCACCCTTATACTAGTTCCATCCTACACACTAGGGACAATTTACAGGGGCCAATTAACCCACAAACCTGTACGTCTTTGGAATGTGGGATGAAACCGGAGCACCCGGAGAAAACCCACACGGTCATAGGGAGAACGTACAAACTCCGTGCGGACAGCACCCGTAGTCAGGATCAAACCCGGGTCTCTGGCACTGTACGGCAGCAACTCTACTGCTGCGTGACTGTGCCACCGCAAATGGAGGAGACAAAGGGCGGGGGAGTTGGTATGGGAATGGGAAGAGAAATGATTTTTTATCTCTTGACTTCCAACTCGGGCAGCCAAGGAGAAGCTACATAAATAATGAAGAGGAAAGGAATGGGAATTATATGAAATAGTTGGACAAAGTGGGTTTGGGCAAATGGAACCAAAAAGCTGGAGTAACTCAGCAAGTCAGGCATCATCTCTGGAGAACATTGATAGGTGACATTTCGGGTCGAGACCCTTTTTCAGACAAATAACTGGAGCATATACAACCACATGGACAATATGGACTAAATGGCCTCTTGCCCTTCCTGTGTAATGTGATCTTGTCTTCCTTACTGGAGGTCAAAGGTTGAGTGCATGCCAGGAGCCCATGGAGAGTGACATGGAAATCCAGATGACTTAAGTTGCAGGACTTGGAGTTATAATGCAAGGCAATGATTGGAACTGACCCCACATGCTGGGAATGCTGCCGAATTCCTGGTGGAAGTTTGGGATTGTTGCCAATGCTACATGGTTGGCACGTAGCCTTAAACAATAAGTCAGATGCACTCCAGAAACCTGGGAGTGGTTTGAATGTGGGAAATTTGGGAACAAATGCTATCCCTAAACCAATTACTCTCCACTGTGGCATTTGCAATTGAAAACCTGTCTGCTTCTTAAGAAGTCCAAAAAGAGAAGATGGCAGAGAAGAGCTCTATCTAACTCTCTCTTGAAAACATCCAGGGAATTGGCCTCCACTTCCTTCTGAGGCCAAGAGTTCCACAGATTCACAACTCTCTGAACGTCTCCGTTCTAAATGGCCTACCCCTTATTCTTAAACTGTGGCCCCTGGTTCGGGACTCCCCCAACATCGGGAACATGTTTCCTGCCTCTAGCGTGTCCAATCTCTTAATAATCTTATATGTTTCAATAAGATCCCCTCTCATCCTTCTAAATTCCAGAGTATACAAGCCCAGTCGCTCCAGTCTTTCAACATACGACAGTCCTGCCATTCGGGGAATTAACCTCGCGAACCTACGCTGCACGCCCTCAATAGCAAGAATGTCCTTCCTCAAATTTCTCTCACTAGGCTCCTTAGATTGCCGTGGGTAAAAGGTAGACCCCAGTGATGGGAATTAAAGTGCAATTGATCTAAATGCTCCCTGCCGTGGTAACTTGCCACTCAAGACATTTGAAATTACGAATAAAGATCAAAACGCTCCTGCCCTTATAAATAAAGGACGAAAATCTATTTGTTTTCGCTGTGAGATATGTTTGTTGCTTTTTTTTAAAATTATAGCAATTTACTGAGAGTGGAAACAATCTCCCTTTGCTGTGTTTTCTGTTGTCTAATTTCAGGGAGTGATATTCACCGTGTATGGCCTATACCATGGTGTGACTCATTTCGATGCACAGACTTTTTTTGGGCCCATTCACGGAGCTAATGAGTACAATTTCTGCCAAGTGCATCAAGCCGTGTAAAGGGTTTGGTTTACATTACTTTACAGCACAGTTCTTGCTGTTTAGAAATTGTTTGCAGAGCATTTTCCAGCCATTATTCAAATGCAGGAACGTCACCATATCAGCAAAAAAAACGTAATGTGGCGGCGGATCTAAGGCCACACAGGCAAACTGACCACATTAAGACTAACATTTTCAGCAACTTTGAAGGGTACAAGTGGCGCCGAAAACATGGCGATTCAGTGGCAAAATTTGGCCAGTAGGGGGAGGGCACGGTGGCGCAGTCGGTAGAACCGCTGCCTCACAGCGCCAGAGACCCAGGTCCAATCCCGACCTCCGGTGCTGTCTGTGTGGAGTTTGCACATTCTCGCTGTGACCACATGAGATTTGTCTGGGTGCTCTGCTTTCCTCCCGCATCACAAAGACATGTAGGTTTGTGGGCTAATTTGGCCTCTGTAAAATTGCCCCAAACGCGTAGGGGGTGGAGTAACGTGAAACTAGTATGAATGGTTGATCAATGTTCAGAGTGGAGCCGGTGGGCTGAAGGGCTTGTTTCCACGTGGTGTCTTTCAAATTCTTGTGCATGGCAAATTAATTTAAAGCCAGTTGACTACATAAATCTGGAATTAAAAGATAAAATCGATGATGGTAACTAGATTGCCAAAAAAACATTCATTACTAAACTCCCATGAGGGTGGAAATGTAATTGGTTTTACGAATACGTGACTCCAAACGTATGGAAAAGTGGTCGAATCTGAAGGGCCCAAGCAAACCAGATACATCAAACTGTCAAACACTTCCCACCAAACAGTCACTGGCTCTTCTTTGTCTTCTCAAGGGTGTTGGTGATGGGCTTTGATAACTAGGCCTAGAAACAATTCTTAGATCCCATATTTAAGATTCAAGTCAATCCTATTGTACTTGTTAAGGCCCTGAACTAACACTGGACTATTGAACCTTGTTCATTCCTCCCTGGACTGGAGGATTAGAATGGATTCGCCATGATCTCAATGAAGACGAACATGCTGATTTAAAGTGATTTAACCATCTATGAACAAGCACGGGTTCCTCCAGGTTAGGGGGTGGCACAGTGGCGCAGCGGTAGAGTTGCTGCCTTGCAGTGCCAGAGACCCAGGTTCGATCCTGACTACGGGTGCTGTCTGTACGGAGTTTGTACATTCTCGCTGTGGCCGAGTGGATTTTTCCGGGTGCTCTGTTTTCCTCCCACACTCCAAAGACATGTGTGTTTGTAGGTTCATTGGCTTTGGTAAAGATTGTAAATCGTCCCTAGTGTGTAGGATAGGACTAGTGTATGGGGATCGCTGGTCGGAGCGGACTCGGTGGGCCAAAGGACCAGTTTCTGCGCTGTATCTCTAAAACTAAACCAAAACTAAAACACCAGCATAGGAATTAAGAGCCAGACCAGTCTACTCACCCTGTACTGTTGAGGTAGCTCTGTCCCATACTACATTCCTTAGTCACGAAGGATGGGTTATACCAGAAGGCTGGTAAGCATCTGCCATCGGAATGACGCTCATATCCAAAATCACTATTGCATGAGGGAGGAGAGAGAAAAAGAAAGGTATATATCACACGAAAAAATTGACATTTATGTTAACACCTTTCCAAGCACGTTTTATACGTGCTTGATTTACGCGTTTTTAGAATAAAGCGCTTGTTTAATTACCACCGAAGTTTAATTTACACGCTCCTATTCTTGGAATAACGCGTTCAAATATATGTCTGGCACTGCAGGCAGCATTGACACATGTGGTGCCTGGCATGTGTTTCATTTACATGCTTGGGGATTTACGCACTGCTTTTCAAGTGCGTAACCCCTCCCGTAGAATGCGAGGTGCCTGCGTACTCTTCTAAAATCCAACAATATTACCAACAAGTTTAGATCAGTTGGCACGTTGGGTGGAACATTGGCAGATGGATTTTCCTCCCGGGTTCCTCCAGGTACCAGGTTTGGGCGGCATGGTGGTGCAGCGGTAGAGTTGCTGCCGTACAGCGCCAAAGACCCGGGTTCGATCCCGACTGCGGGTGTTGTCCGTGTGGGGTTTGTTAATTCTCCCTGTGATCACGTGGGTTTTCCCCGGGTGCTCCGGTTTCCTCCCACACACCAAAGATGTACAGGTTTGTAGGTTAATTGGCTTCGGTAAATTGTAATTTGTCCCTAGTGTGTAGGATAGTGTTAGTGTACATGGTGATCGCTGGTCAGTGCGGACTCCTTATGTCGAAGGGCCTGTTTCCGTGCTGTATCTCTAAAGTCTAAAGTGTCTATAGAGTGTGCAGCCAATAACTCTAACATTCTGATACCTCATCTGCAGCAACACAACCCAGCGAAAACACTGTGTATTTTTTTAAGTGGAATATAAAATTGGAAATCTGCTCAGGAGTTTTCTTGATATTTTTTTTAATTTTGGTTGAAAATTCTCACCGGCACATCAATGTTAATAATAATAATAATAATACATTACATTTATATAGCGCTTTTCTAACACTCAAAGACGCTTTACAGGGTTTACTAAAACATAAAAGAAAATAAATAGATAAATGAGTAAATGAAGAGAAAAGGAAAAAGAAGGTGAGGTAACGGTCAGTGATTGAAATAAGGAAGAACTCTTATTAATAGCACTGGTACAAAGATTCACTTAGTGGAATTATGTGTGGGTGTTAAATCAATCAGCTACGTCAGAAATGTAGTAAGGCATCTGCTCTGATTTCTTGGAGGATGGGTCAACATGATCTAGAATTGATTAAGACTGTCCCATCACACTTCGGGCTGACCTTTTCTTGTTCTATGTAAACTTCAGCTTAATCAGAGCATGGCTGCCCACATACTCACACACAATAAATCCAGTTCATTCAATAAGCCTTGTGTTTGTTAACCTGTATTGGTTCCTACATAGGTTAATAATTGCTTTAAATTTGAAAAGAATAAGAAAAAGTATCATAGAGTCCTTTACCACCCCCCCGCTCGACTCCATCCAAGGACCCACACAGTCTTTCCAGGTGAGGCAGAGGTTCACCTGTACCTCCTCCAACCTCATCTATTGTATCTGCTGTTCTAGATGTCAACTTCTCTACATCGGCGAGACCAAACGCAGGCTCGGCGGTCGTTTCGCTCAACACCAGTCCGCCTTAACCAACCTGATCTCCCGGTGGCAAATTGGAGGAAGGGCATCTCATATTCGCTGCTTACACCCCAGCGGTATGAACATTGACTTCTCTAACTTCAGATAGCTCCTGTATCCCTCTCTTTCCCCTCCCCCTTCCCAGTTCTCTCACTGTCTTCCTGTCTCCAACTACATCTTTTCTTTGTCCCGCCCCCTCCACTGACATCAGTCTGAAGAAGGCTCTTGACCCGAAACGTCACCCATTCCATCTCTCCTGAGATGCTGCCTGACCCGCTGAGTTACTCCAGCATTTTGTGATACCTTCGTCATAGAATCATAATCACCTATACAGGCCCTTTGGCCCAACGTGGTTGGCATGGGTAAGTTGGGCCGATGGGCCTGTTTCCGTGCTCTATGACATTGTGAATCTATGACATGTCCTTGCAGACCAAGTTGCTTATCAGAGCTAGTCCCACTCGCCTACACCAGGCTCATATCCCACCAAACGGTTCCTGTCCATGTAGCTATCTAAGTGTCTTTTAAATATCATAATTGTACCTGCCACTACCACTTCATCTGGCAGCTCGTACCATACCCGCACTGCCCTCAGTGTGAACAGGTTACCTCTCAGATCACTTTTAAATCATTCCTCAAAATGTTCACCTCAAGCCTACGCCCTCTAGTTTAAATATAGAAACAAGGAACTGCAGTTTCTGGTTTACATCTCGACATTATCAAATAAACAGTGAATTTCCCGTGCTTTTAAACTGCAGTGATGCGTGTTTTATTGATCTTCTCTATACAAGTATGTTTGATATCTTGGCTAAAAGCCAAGCTGCCTGAAGTGCTAATAGAGAACAGTATTCCAATAAATTTCATAAAACTCATCTTCTGTTGTCAGTTTCCTGACTTATTTTTTTTATTTTGGGCTATTGGAATACTTGAGTCCAACAAGAAGCATAAACATTGGAATTTCACTTGCAGGCCAAGTACATGTTGTACCAGGAGTGGCAGGCTGCAAATCTTATTTGCTCAGGCCGATCTGTTGTCAAGTGTAAGAAGGAACTGCAGATGCTGGTTTAGTTTAGATTTTAGAGATACAGCGCAGAAACAGGCCCTTCGGCCCACCTTGTCCGGACAGACCAGCGAATCCTCGCACATTAACATTATCCTACACTCACTAGGGACACTTTCCACTTATACTAAGTCAAATTACAAACCTGTACATCTTTGGAATATGGGAGGAAACCGAAGATCTTAGAGAAAACCCACACAGGTCACGGGGAGAACGTACAAACTCCGTACAGACAGCACCCATAGTTGGGATTGAACCCGGGTCTCTGGCGCTGCATTCGCTGTAAGGCAGCAACTCTACCATTGCGCCACCGTGCCGAATATAGACACAAAAAGCTGGAGTAACTCAGCGGGACAGGCAGCATCTCTGGAGAGAAGGAATGGGTGACGTTTTGAGTCGAGGCCCTTCTTCAGACGGGTTGTAAATGGGTTTAAGCAATTCTAGTCCTTTGTAACAACATCAAATGGGTACCGCAATTTCAGATGGCGTTTTCCCCAAAAAAACACAAACCGTTGGAGTAACTCATCGGGTCAGGCAGAATCTCTGGAGAACATGGATAGCTGGCGTTTCAGGTATGGACTGTTCTTCAGACTGATTGTACTAGGGGGGAGAAGCTGGAAAACATTTTTGTGTCTATCTTCGGTATAAACCAGCAACGGCAGTTCTTTCCTACACAAGAGATAGGTGGATACGGGTAAGGGGCGTGGGGTTTGAGTAGCAGATGGTTGTACATCTCAGCTCCAGAGACTGTCTCACAGCACCAGTGATCCGGATTGGATCCTGACTACGGGCGCTGTCTGTACAGAGTTTATACGTACTCCGTGTGACCATCTGGGTTTTCTCCGGGTGCTCCAGTTTCCTCTTACATTCCAAAGACGTGCAGGTTTCTAGGTTAATTGGCTTGTAGGATATAACTAGTGTATGGGTGATTGTTGGTTGGCGTGGACTCGATGGGCTGAAGGGACTGTTTTCACACCGCATCTCTGAACTAAACTAAGGTGCTTTGTGGCAGATGAAAGGCAGACAGGAAGAACTCAAGGCAAATTCTTCTGTCAGAGGAGAAGGGGCAGCCGTTCTTAAGGAGGAAACAATAGGTTCTTTGAAGCAAAGTTTAAAGAATGCAAGATCCCAAGCAGTGGACCAAGGTGAAAGTAAAAATGTATTGGAAGCTTGATTATTGCAAAACTAGTCACTGTGTGCCGCCCCTGGTGTGACCCACCCATGCAACGATACAACCGAGGAGGCATTGGCAGAGTGATCTTTAAGACGTAACATAGAACATAGAAGAGTGCAGCACAGGAACAGACAGACCCTTCAGCTCACAATGTCACCACTATGCTACCTGTAATGGTTTCATTTAATCCGATCAGAACACACTTTGGTTCCTGTCTCCTTCACAATTTTCCAACATTTCCTTCAATGTTTCTGTGCTACAATGTCCACTACCATCGTGGCAAATTGCACTTTCTGACTGCTCTCTGGAATGGAAGAGTTCTTCCTGAATTCCCTGGTGTCCCATTAGTGTGGGGGTTATCCTTTCTCTGGCCCTTAGTTTTGCTTAAAGTTTATACCGCTGCTTAAAATTCTGCGTAGAATGATCTGGCATTTAGACGGCTAATTGTAGGCTTTATGAAAGTGCAAATCTATCTCCAGACCAGTTAACTATCGATTTTTATCAATAGGAGCTACTTGCTGCTCCAGGTTACTGTCTGACGCTGTGATTTATTGCGGAGGTGCTCGATGACAAGTGGCTTGACTGCAAATCAAACAGAGCTTCGTATAATGACGGTATTTGGTGCGGATGAGTGGTCTGTGTGCTCTGCCTCAGGAGCCTGATATTAGCTCCCCTGACAGCTGTTTAAGGGCCGTGTGTGAAATAAGCGCAGGCAGTTCAGCGCCACCCGAGTGTCACAGAAAACCGATTGAATGTTGTGCAAAACAAGACAGTTCCTCAAGGTGCCGGGACCACGAGGTTGGCCAGGAGAGACGAGACAACTGGCCAAGTGTCAATAAATCATGGCTGGACAGGTGATTTGTGCGGGAGAAACTCTGCTGTGGGTTTTACTTGTCTTGGGTGGTGAGTAAGCAATTTGCACAGTCGGTCAAAGGACATACATTTGACGGGACAAATAACAACCTCAATACCCAAGCCTAACCCAAGATGATGTTGTTGTTGATGTCTGTTCAGCTGAAAAGGGTGCAGAGAAGATTTACAAAGATGTTGCCACGACTCGAGGGCCTGAGCTAGAGAGAGAGGTTGAGCAGCTAGGACTTTATACCTTGGAGCGCAGGAGGATGAGGGGTGATCTTACAAAGGTGTTTAGTTTATTGTCACATGTACCGAGGTACAGCGAACGGCTTTTTGTTGTGTGCTAACCAGTCAGTGGAAAGACAATACATGATTACAATTGGGCTGTCCACTGTGTACAGATACATGATGAAGGGAATAATGTTTAGGGCAAGGTTAAGTCCAGTAAAGTCTGGTTAAAGATAGTCCGAGGGTTTTCATTGAGGTAGATGGTAGATGGTAGATGGTAGCTCAGGACTGCTTATGCTGGTGGCCTTGCCGAGGCAGCATGAAGTTTAGATGGAGTCAATGGAAGGGAGGTCGGTTTGTGTGATGGTCTGGGGGCCCACAATTCTCTACAATTGTGTGATGGTCTGGGCTGCGCCCACAATTCTCTACAATTTCTTGCAGTCTTGGATGGAGGGAGGAATGCATAGGGTAATGCATAGTCTTTTACCCAGTGTTGGGGAATTGTAGTCGAATTGTACTTGAATTAGGCCAGTACAGCTTCAGTGGGGCCAAATGGCCTCCTTCTGTGCCGTGAGCTTTCTGTGAGTTCTGTAATATAGACATTTTTATTTGTTATCAAAATATGTAGGATGCAAAATCTTTGACATTGGCGGATTCGGGAATGGCTTTCATTAAGTATTAATAAATCCACCCATTGACAATGCATGGGTGAGGAGAGCTGATTTCTGAATATTCCTGTCTTCAGAATGCCATCTTAGATATTTATGATCATTAACGCACCAGAGTTTACAAGGTTTAATTGTATCTCTGAATACCTGAAAGCTTGTTTGAAAAGGTTTCAAAATGTAAGGAGTTGAACACTTTAATGAATACCCTTGAGTTCAAGACTGATTTAATTTTATCGCAGTAACAATGTCATAGAGCCATAGAGTCGCGCAGAGTGGAAGCAGGCCCTTCAGCCCAACTAGCCCACACTAACCAACATATCTCATCCACACTAGTCCCACCTGCCTGCATTTGGCTCAGTATCCTTCTAAACCAGTCCGCGTCCTTCAGACTCACTGAAGATAGACATGAAGTGCTGGTGTAACTCAGCGGGTCAGGCAGCACCTCGGGGTGGCCTGAAGAAGAGACCCGACCCAAAATGTTACCCATCCTGTTACTGCAAAGATACTGCCTGAATCCCTGAGGTACTCCAGTACTTCATGTCTATCTTCGGTATATACCAGCATCTGCAGTTTCTTTTCTACACAAAAGATATGTCCATGCTGAGCATTTGCTGCTCATGAAAAGTCATCTGCATATCATGAAGACTACTTGCTCCTTCACACGAACAGGCCTCAGTTTAAATTTGGAAAGGACTGAAGGCAGGGTAGCATGAGGAGTCTGGAAGCCCGGTCACGGGTGGAGGAAGGGTGAGGGGAATGATAAGTGTAGAGAGACCTGCCTCCAGTGTAATGGCAGGACCTCTTACAGATTATTAATGCTGGACTCCAGCAAGATGGAGAAAGAGTGAAAACACAGAGCAGGAGGTTGACGTTAGATATCCAAGGAATTGGCTCTAACCAGATTGGAAAAAGACACAAAGTGCTGGAGTAACTCAACGGGACAGGCAGCATCTCTGGAGAACATGGATTATGGGTCGGGGTCCTTTCTTCAGGCTACTCAGTGTTCTTAACCTGGCCAGAGTATCTTACAACCAGATCTCGACTAATCTTAGTTCTGGTGAAACAGTCATTGAGCCATACAGCGTGGAAACTGCCCTTCGGCCCAACTTGCCCATGCTGACTGAGATGTCCCATCTACGCTAGTCCCACCTTCCCACATTTGGTACATACAGTGTATCTCTTTAAAATTGAGCGATTCAGTCACCAGGTTTCATGTCATGTACTGTCTTCCCATTCTTTTTGTATTTTTAATATCAGTTTGCATTTGTGTAACATGTGGCATCTGACAAATTTAGACAGCATCAGAGACCCAGGTTCCATCCTGACTACGGGTGCTGTCTGTACGCAGTTTGTACGTTCTCCCTTTGACCTGCGTGGGTTTTCTCCGGGTGCTTCCTCCCACAGTCCAAAGACGTCCAAAGACGGTCTGTAGGTTAATTGGCTTTGGTAAAATTATAAATTTTCTCTAGCATGTGTAGGACTAGCATTAGTGTGCAGGGATCACCGGTCAGCGTGGATCACCGGTGGGCCGAAGGGCCTGTTTCCGCGCTGTATCTCTGAACTAAACTAAAAGGCTCAGAGTTCATGCAATCACCACAGCACATATCTCTGCTCGTGTTTGGAGTTTGTGCTTGGAAGTTGAGCAGATTCTGGGGGAAAGCTGATGAAGGGTCTAATCCCAGAGTATTCGGCTGCTTTGCCTTCCTTTGCAAGCTTTGAAGCTGCAGATGGATCATTTTCCTCAGGTATTTCACAGCATTCCTCCTTCCATTTTATCTCCGGCGTCCTCTCAGTTTGTCAGGATTAGCGAGAATGCAGTTTGCTCAAAGGAAGAAATGGACGGTTGATCTTCAGCCGGCTTCTTTGATTCGATTAACAAAGTCACTTTGTTGTGAGATCTGTGCTCTGACATGGCTGTGGATTAAGCAGCTGCGTGGAGATGGTTCGCAAAATCTCCCTGGAGGAACGAGCGCGGCACATGACAGAGATTGGATCCTTCAGCCGCACACTGGCTAAAGCCTCCCGAGATTACACTGATCTCCAACAAAGGGTTTAAGAGATTTTCAAGGATTTTCCCGATGTTTAATGACTTTGGGGAAGTCTAAACGTAAGCTAAATGCGACTTTCAGAAGAGCCGATAATGGCTTGGATTTTGCTGTAACTCTCAAAACAGCACCAATCAATTAAAGCGAACATACCGAGAGCCCCGATTCTTGATGATGCCGTCCAGTGTGTGCAAGGTCAATAAATGGCTGCTGTTATTATTATAAGTCTCGAATAACCTCCTGGACGTTGTCAGCACATCAGTTAAGCACAGGGTCCTAGTGCCTTGAGTTCACCCTATCAGACTTCAGCATTGAGTCGAAACGGCAAGAAATCGCAGAGGACTGTGGGCGCAGCCCAGACCATTACGCAAACCAACCTCCCTTACCATGACTCCGTCTACACCTCACGCTGCCTCAGCAAGGCCACCAGCATAATCACGGGCCAGTCTCATCCTGGTCACTCCCTCTTCTCCCCTCTCCCATCAGTGAAGAGGTACAGAAGTGTGAAAACGCACACCTACAGATTCAGGGTCACTTTCTTCCCAGCTGTTATCAGGTATGAACCATCCTATCACCAAATAGAGAGCAATCCTAAGCTACAATCTACCTCATTGTAGGCCCTCGGACTATCGTTAATCGGACTTTAATGGACTTTATCTGGCACTAAACGTTATTTCCTTTATCATGTACCAGTACACTGTGGACGGTTCGATTGTAATCATGTATTGTCTTTCCGCTGACTGGTTAGCACGCAACAAAAAAGCTGTTCACTGTAACTCAGCACACGTGGCAATACATTAAACAAAAGTAAAGTTGTGGATCGGATTCTGAAACTTTGGTCCAAATGCCCGTGATTGCGGGTGGCGTATAATGAATCCATGGGAAGCATGCAACTTTTATCTCACCTTCATCTTCTCCTGCATTTAGAAACATAGAAAATAGGTGCAGGAGTAGGCTATTCAGCCTTTCGAGCCATCACCGCCATGCAATATGATCATGGTTGATCATCCAGAATCTGTACTCTGTTCCTGTTTTCTCCCCTTATCCCCTGATTCCGTTAGCCCTAAGAGCTATATCTAACCCTCTCTTGAAAACATCCAGTGAACTGGCCTCCACGACCTTCTGTGGCAGAGAATTCCATAAATTTACAACTGAAAAAGTTTTTCCTCATCTCTGTCCTAAATGGCCGACCGTTTATAGTTAAACTGGTTCTGGACTCCCCCAACATGGGGAACATTTTTCTTGCATCTAGCCTGTCCAATTCCTTAAGAATTTTATATGTTTCTGTAAGATCCCCTCTCATCCTTCTAAATTCCAGTGAATATAAGCCCAGTCGATCCATTCTTTCATCATATGACAGTCCCGCCATCCCGGGGATTAACCTGGTGAACGTGCACTGCACTCCCTCAATAGCAAGAATCTCCTTCCTCAAATTAGGAGAACAAAAACTGCACACTGTACTCCAGGTGCAGTCAGTCTCCTTGCAGTAGGACCTCCTTGCTCCTATACTCAAATCCTCTCGCTTTGCCAGATTTCCTTTCTCAGACCAAACTGTGCTTTCTGCCAAAGTATTTAAGGTTGTGGTGGCGAAACCTCTCTGAAAGAGCGCGATTGATACAAAAATGAAACTGGATACTTCATCAGCTCGTTGGCTGCAGGCACTGGAGATTACGCTGATCTCCAACAAAGGATTTAAGAGACTTTCAGGAGATTTCATGCATGGCTCCTATTGTGCTGAGGAATTCTGTAAATCAGCAGCAGTGAAATTGCCTCCATTGTCCATCACAAGTAACCGTGGAAGACCATATCAGTCGCAGTTCTGAAAGTGTCTCTTGAGTGGCAAATGTACCTTTAGGCCAACTTTTTCTGCATACGCAGAAGGTCGACCTAATGTTATCATGGGGGAGAGAGGGGGGGAGAGAGAGGGGGAGAGAGAGAGGGGGAGAGAGAGGGGGGGAGAGAGAGGGGGGGAGAGAGAGGGGGGGAGAGAGGGGGGGAGAGAGAGGGGGGGAGAGAGAGGGGGAGAGAGAGAGGGGGAGAGAGAGAGGGGGGAGAGAGAGAGGGGGGGAGAGAGAGGGGGGGAGAGAGAGGGGGGAGAGAGAGGGGGGGAGAGAGAGGGGGGAGAGAGAGGGGGGGAGAGAGGGGGGGAGAGAGAGGGGGGGAGAGAGAGGGGGAGAGAGAGGGAGAGAGAGAGAGGGGGAGAGAGAGAGGGGGAGAGAGAGAGAGAGAGAGAGAGAGAGAGAGAGAGAGAGAGAGAGAGAGAGAGAGAGAGAGAGAGAGAGAGAGAGAGAGAGAGAGAGAGAGAGAGAGAGAGAGAGAGAGAGAGAGAGAGAGAGAGGATGGGAGAGGATGGGAGAGGATGGGAGAGGATGGGAGAGGATGGGAGAGGATGGGAGAGGATGGGAGAGGATGGGAGAAGGAGATAGCGGGAAATAATTGGAGAGTGAGAGAGTGTGAAAACAGGAGAGGGAGAGGAGAATGGGAGGGGGTGGGGTCGTGAGTGGGAGAGGGGGGAGTGAGGGAGGGAGAGTGAGAGAGAGACAGAGGAGAAAAAAAGGAGAGAGAGGGAGAAAGAAGAGAGAGAAAAAGAGCGAGAGAAAGAGAGGGAGAGGGAGGGAAAGAGAGAGAAAGTGAAAGAGGGGATGGGGAGAGGGAAAGGGAGAGAGAGGGAGAGGTAGAGTGGGAGAGATGGAGAGAGGGGAAGAGAGAGAGAGAGAGAGAGAGAGAGAGAGAGAGAGGAGAGAGAGAGAGAGAGAGAGAGAGAGAGAGAGAGAGAGAGAGAGAGAGAGAGAGAGAGAGAGAGAGAGAGAGAGAGAGAGAGAGAGAGAGAGAGAGAGAGGAGAGAGAGAGAGAGAGAGAGAGAGAGAGAGAGAGAGAGAGAGAGAGAATGAACTATGGAGATCAGATTTCTTAAATCAGATTGGTTGTGGAATGGTGAGTTTGGCCTCATGAATAGTAATGTGGATGAGTACTGGTGTCTGGGGCTGGAGATGGGAGGTCAGTGAGGAGAGCATACAAATCAAAATATTGACTAAGTTGATGCTTATGGGAGTGAGCTGCAGAATGCAACCCACTACAAAGCTTTCCCTCAAACATCTGAAAAAAACGTTTCACTGAACTGAAATGCTATCGGCAGAGTTACCAGGTCAACATACAAATTTGCCAACCTGAATTCAAAGCAGAGGGAGCAGCAAAGCAAAAAGTCAATGCAGAACATGTCTGCTGCTTAGACTCACAAGAAAAGCCAAATATTTTTATTGATTAAACTCAAAACAAAGTTATTTGTTACTGCTTTTGACTAACAAGGTGCAATGTATGGATCCAGTATAACCAATAATCTGCTCCTGAGCAGCATGCTAGTGCAGCAGTACAGTTGCTGCCTTACAGCGCCAGAGATCCAGGTTCAATCCTGACGATGGGTCCTGTCTGTACGGAGTTTGTACGTTCTCCCTGTGACTGCGTGGGTTTTCTCCGGGTGCTCCTGTTTCCTCCCACATGCCAAAGACGTACAGGTTTGCAGGTTAATTGGCTTTGGTAAAATTGTAAATTGTCCCTTGGTCTTAGGATAGTGTTAGTGTGCGGAGATCAATGGTCAGCGTGGACTCGGTGGGGCAAAGTGCCTTTTTCCGCACTGAAGCTTGAAACTAAACTAAACTAAACTAAACTATCCTGTAAATTGGCATAGGTACTTGATTTGGAAATGATTTAAGATTTGTCTGAATCTAATTTCTTCTGGATTATTTGCAGGATAGAACTTTTTAACACAGTAGAAGACCATTCGGCCCACTGCTTCCATGGTCAACAGTCATTATCCAATCTGCTTCAATTGCATTTCCAGAAAGTGTATTTCAGGCCATTCACTATTTATAACAGAATTATCTTCATCTCACTCCTAGATCTGGGAGCAATTCTTAGTTTGTGTCGTCTGGCTTACCAATGCAACCATTTCCACTTCCATCATCCTGATAAATCCCTACTTTTTACTGAGGCGTTTGAGATACAGCACGGAAACAGGCCCTTCGGCCTACCGAGCCTGCGCCAACGAGCGATCACCCTGAACACAAGCGCTATCCGACACTCTAGACAATTTACAATTTATTACCAAAGCCAATTAACCTACAAACCTTTAAGTTTTTGGAGTGTTGGAGGAAAACAGAACTCCTGGGGAAACCCCACATGGTCACAGGGAGAACATACAAACTCTGTACAGACAGCACCCGTAGTCAGGATCAAACCGGGTCTCTGGCGCTGTCAAGTAGCAATTCTACATCTACGCCACTGTGCCTCTTGTTAAATATTTCACTCGACATTGGAAACTTAGAGGTCCCACCAACGTCTAATATAACTGTAACATGGCCTCTGCTGTTTTTATCCTTCTAGTCATCAGAGACAGCAAAAACAGGAAGAGTATCAAAGAGGCAGTGAGTTCCTGCACAGTATTTTGCACACACTTCAGCCACGGTTTGCTGGCAGTAGAGGGATGAATGCTTAGGGCAGTGGAAGAGGTGCCACAGCCTCCTGGCCAACATTCCCCAAGACAGCGCCCATTCATCGAGTAAAGCTTCCAATGTTTACTGGGATACAGTGGTGCAGCAGTAGAGTTGCTGCCTTACAGCGCCAGAGACCCGGGTTTGATCCTGACTAGGGGTGCTCTCTGTGATGAGTTTGCACGTTCTCTCTGTGACTGCCTGGGTTTTCTCCAGCTGCTCGCCTGGGTTTTCTCCAGCTGCTCCAGGTTCCTCCCATGTCCCAAACCCACACAAAAAAACCCCCAGCAGATAATGGATCCAGAAGGCTCTGTCTCCCAACTCTGGGCTCTGTAAATTCACTTTGTACAGGTGCAAAGATATGCAGGTATGTAGATAGGGTGGTGAAGAAAGCTTTAAAGAAGGGCAGCACAGTGGCACAGCAGTAGAGCTGCTACCTTACAGTCAGAGTCCCGGGTATGATCCTGACTGTGGCTGCTGTCTGAGTTTGTGCTGAGTACTGAGTTTGTACGTTCTCTCTGCGATCTTTCTCCAGGTGCCCCGGTTATACTTAAAAATACCTAGACATTTCCATAGCTAATATTGGGAGCATTAATATAACCAGACGTTCTATCATAATGTACTTGTTTTTGGTTTGATCTATTCTTTTCACTGCAGCTCCACACCATTTGGATGAGTCAACATTGAGGAAGTGATTTAGCAGTTTTAAGACACTCAACCCTGCTATACTCAGGCTTAGGAAATTGGTTATTTTTTAAAATTATATTTCATAACAATCATAAGGGAATAAAAACACTCCAAACAGTAGCCTCCAGAAAAAATACAGAAGACCCCCAAGAGATTATAAACCCCTCGCAACATGCTGCAAGCAAATTGAATATTCATTTGCGACTATCACATCAACACTTTAAATAAACTTTCTTCTGTGCACCATCAACTACAGGTGATGCTCCCTGTTCCTCTCCTCCTGAAATCTTCTTGGGCTTATAGATGAATTCTAAGAACCTTACACTTCCACAGAGAAGAAAAATCGCAACATTCATCACGTAGCAAAATAATAGGCCATGAATAGACAATAGGTGCAGGAGGAGGCCATTCGGCCCTTCGAGCCAGCACCGCCATTCAATGTGATCATGGCTGATCATTCTCAATCAGTACCCCGTTCCTGCCTTCTCCCCATACCCCCTGACTCCGCTATCCTTAAGAGCTCTATCCAGCTCTCTCTTGAATGCATTCAGAGAATTGGCCTCCACTGCCTTCTGAGGCAGAGAATTCCACACATTCACAACTCTCTGACTGAAAAAGTTTTTCCTCATCTCAGTTCTAAATGGCCTACCCCTTATTCTTAAACTGTGGCCCCTTGTTCTGGACTCCCCCAACATTGGGAACATGTTTCCTGCCTCTAACGTGTCCAACCCCTTAATAATCTTATACGTTTCGATAAGATCTCCTCTCACGAATGAAACCTGACACTTTAGAGATACAGTGCGGAAACAGGCCCTTCGGCCCATCAAGTCTGCGCCAGCTAGCAATGTCCCACACTCGCACTATCCTACACACTAAAGACAATCTACAAGTTACAGAAGCCAATTAACCTACAAACCTGTACATCTTTGGAGTGTGCGAGGAAACCGGAGCACCCGGAGAAAATCCACGCGGTTCCAGGGAAAATGTGCAAACTCCATACAGACAGGACCTGTAGTCAGGATCGAACACAGGTCTCTGGCGCCGTGAGGCAGCCACTCTACCGCTGCGCCACCATGCCGCTCTGAGCCTTCACTAAACATCATATGCAGTCATTGAGTGAATTTGTAATTTTTTTAATTAAGATTCAGCATGGAAAGAGAGCTTTATCATATCATATACATACAGCCGGAAACAGGCCTTTTCGGCCCTCCAAGTCCGTGCCACCCAGTGATCCCCGTACATTAACACTATCCTACACCCACTAGGACAATTTTTACATTTACCCAGCCAATTAACCTACATACCTGTACGTCTTTTGGAGTGTGGGGAGGAACCGAAGATCTCGGAGTAAACCCACGCAGGTCACGGGGAGATTACCAGAATGGTTCCAGTGATGGGGGGGTTTCATCTACATGTAAGATTAGAAGCTGGGGTTGTCCTCTTTGGAGCAAAGAAGCCAGAAAGGAGATCTGATGGATGTGAAAGATTATACTGGATTTGGATATGATCAATTACGGGAAGCTATTATTTTTGTGAATGATTTAAGGATTAGGATCCAAGGGATTACAGAGATGAGCTCATGAAAATAGATGAAGGACGTGGGCTTGATTTATTGCTTCAAATACTTTATTTTGAAACACAAAGAACTGTTGCAATCAGGAACTCCATGCCTGTAAGGCTGGTGGAAACAAAGAAAGCCAAGGGTCTCAGTGTGAAGAGCTATGAGGAAAGAGCAGGAAGGGATTACTATGCAAGGGGAAGGCATGAACTCAATGGGCTGAATGTCCTCCTGTGCCATAACCATTTGAAGAGTTTGAGAATTCAATGATATCGCGGTTTTGTGATATTGTGATAATGTGTTCAGTTCTGCGCACCATGTTATAGGAAAGATGTTGTCAAGCTGGAAAGTGCGGAGAAGATTTACAAGAATGTTGCCAGGACTCAAGGGCCTAAGGTGTAGGGAGAGGTTGAGCAGGCTAGGACTCTATTCTTGGAGTACAAGAGGATGAGGGGTGATCTTATAGGGGTGTATAACATCATGAGAGGAATGGATTGGGTAGATGCACAGAGTCTCTTGCCCAGAGTTGTGGGGAATTGAGAACCAAGGTACATAGGTTTAAGGTGAGGGGGGAAAGATGTAATAGGAACCTGAGGGGTAATTTTCTCACGCAGAGTGGTGCTTGTATGAACACGCTGCCGGAGGAGGTGGTTGAGGCAAGTACTATCACAACATTTAAGAAACATTTAGACAGGCTCATAGATAGGACACGTTTAGAGGGATATGGGCCAAATGCAAGCAGGTCACTATAAGCATACAGGTACAGCAGGCAGTGAAGAAAGCTAATGGCGTGTTGGCCTTTATGACAAGGGGAGTTGAATATAGGAGCAAAGAGGTCCTTCTGCAGTTGTACAGGGCCCTAGTGAGATCACACCTGGAGTACTGTGTGCAGTTTTGGTCTCCAAATTTGAAGAAGGACATTCTTGCTATTGAGGGAGTGCAGCGTAGGTTCACTAGGTTAATTCCCGGAATGGTGGGACTGTCATATGTTGAAAGACTGGAGCGACTAGGCTTGTATACATTGGAATTTAGAAGGATGAGAGGGGATCTTATTGAAACATATAAGATTATTATGGGATTGGACACACTAGAGGCAGGAGGCATGTTCCCAATGTTGGGGGAGTCCAGAACCAGGGGCCTCAGTTTACGAATGAGGGGTAGGGTATTTAGAACGGTGATGAGGAAAAACGTTTTCACTCAGAGAGTTGTAAATCTGTGGAATTCTCTGCCTCAGAAGGCAGTGGAGGCCAATTCTCTTGATGCTTTCAAGAGAGAGCTAGATAGAGCTCTTAATGATAGCGGAGTCAGGGGGTATGGGGAGAGGGTAGGAACGGGGTACTGCCTTCAACCGCTGAAGGTCACCTCACCTTCTGTCTCCTTTCTCTGTTCGTTTATTTATTTACTTATTTATCTATTTATTCATTTCCCTATGCTCTCTAAATCTCTGTAAAGCGTCTTTGAGTATATGAAAAGCGCTATATAAATAAAATACATTATTATTATTATTATTATTATTGTGAATGATCAGCCATGATCACATTGAATGGCGGTGCTGGCTCAAAGGCCGAATGGCCTACTCCTGCACCTATTGTCTATTGTCTATAGGTGGGACCAGTGTAGATGGTACATGTTGGTCGGTGTGAGTAAGTTGGACCGAAGGACCTGTTTTCAAGCTGTAAGACTCTAGGACTATTTAATTGCAGAGTTCGACGCCAATGGACAGTCGTTATTACATATTTGTAGTTTTAACTGATACCAGTTCGGAAGAATTCACACTGCAAGTACCAACGAATTCGTTGTTTTTAAAGCGATTGTCTCAGAGTTTGCCAGGCCACCCAGGGGTATGTTTGGGTGAGCGCGGAGAAGTTTGATCCATCTGTTTGATCAAAGAATTTGAAGGGCAGATGTTGTTAGAATTAAAGTAACATGAATAAAAGATCCTTGTTTAGCATTGAAGTGTAGATGTTGCCATCAAAAAGCCGTGGGGAGGCAGAGTCTTCAACAAACAACTAAAGCAGGATTAAGGGAAGCACCTCGCAGTTTTAGCAGCTGGGAATTGGATAAATAGTAGTCAATCTCCACTTTAAGCAGATTGTTTTGTTTACCAAATACAATCAAATACTCACAGGGAATAACGCTGAGTTTCCCTCTGAAGACCATTGTCCTTTAAACCAGAGGTTGCACTAACTCACATTTGGTGATCCTCGGTGAATTATTAAGCCATCAATAATGTAGGTGGCCTCATTAGTTTCGCTGTATAAATAATATAAAGGTTTTTTTAAATTAATGCAGAGATGTGAATTTGTGACACTAGCTTTTAAAAGAAGCAAAGATCAAGTGTTGCGTGCTTGGTGTTCTTACGTTGTAAATATTTGATTCTACAGGAATGCAGGATAATTTCGTTGCGTGGTGAAAGAGTTCATAGTTCATCCAAATGAGAAATAAATTGAACGGTAATTTAGTTTAGTTTAGTTTAGTTTAGTTGAGGGCTGGAAACAGGCCCTTCGGCCCACCGAGTCCGCACCGACCAGTGATCCCTGCGCATTAATGCTATCCTACACACACAAGGGACAATTTACATTTACCAAGCCAATTAACCTACAAACCTATACGTCTTTGGAGTGTGGGAGGAAACTGGAGATCTCGGAGAAAACCCACGCAGGTCACGGGGAGAACGTACAAACTCCGTACAGACAGCACCCATAGTCGGGATTGAACCCGGGTCCCTGGCGCTGCAAGTGTGTAAGGCGCCACTGTGCCGCCCCAAATGTATGGTAATGTATGATAAAAAAGCACATTACCATGTTACGGGGATATATGGGGACACCGTCTAGTTTAGTTTAGTTTAGTTTAGAATATAGTGCAGAAACAGGCCCTTTGGCCCACCGAGTCCAGGCCGACCAGCGATTACCCTGAATACTAGCACATTCCTACACACTAGGGAGAATTTACAATTTTTACCAAAGCCAAATAACCTACAAACCTGTACTTCCTTGGAGCACCCAGAGAAAACCCATGCAGCCACAGGGAGAACGTACAAACTATATACGGACTGGATCAAACCCTGGATCTCTGGCGCTGTAAAGCCACAACTCTACCGCTGTGCCACAGGTCCACCCTACTCTGAAAGCACAATATTTCCTTTTGAACACCAACATCTGCTTTTCATCTGTAATAATGTATAATCTTGGATCCATCTTCTTGCACTCCTTTTTAATAAATCCCAGTTAATATCTGCAACTTCAATTAAGTTTGTCGACCTTACCATCTTAGACTTTGTTTTTAAGTAGATTCCAACTCTGGGAGATAAAGTGACAGTTGAAATAATGGGATGTGACATTTGGAGCAGCTTATTAAATATGGAATATATCCCCAGGAATGGGTTACACAGAAGATGTTATTAACTGTGAAAATGGTCTACGAACATCAAATAAACTCTTACCTCAAAGGCTGTTACTTTGTGCAAAATCAAAACAGCTGACAAATATCTGGCTCTGCATATTTTTTTTTCTCTGTTTGTTCTCTCTCCCGGGATGTGGATGTTACTGGCGAGGTCATTATTTAACGATGACCTCTAGTTTCCCTAAGGAGGAGGTGGAACCACAAAATTCCTTTGAGTGAAGGCTGTATTGCATGGACAGAGATGATTGATTTGTTCGGCCATTTCACGATGCAGCAAAGAGCTTGCTGCATTGTTGTGGACTTGGAATCTTGGTTTTGGGTTTGGAGATACAGGGTGGAAACAGGCCCTTCGGCCCACCGAGTCCACGCTGACCAGTGATCACCCCGTACACTAGTTCAATCCTACGCACTAGGGACAATTTATGATAAGCCAATCTAACTACAAACCTGCACGTCTTTGGAGTGTGGGAGGAAAGTGGAGCACTCAGAGGACACTCGCGCAGGTCACGGGGTGAAAGTACAAACTCCGTACAGACAGCACCCGTAGCCAGGAATGATCGCGGGTCTCTGGTGCTGTGAGGCAGCAACTCTACCGCTGTGCTATTGTGCCACCCTGTTCCTGCTCCTATTTTCATTTCTGCCCTTTGTCAGCCAAACTGTGATCTATGTCTACTGCTCCAGAGTAGAGATGCTCCTATTGTCTGCCAGTGAGAAAGTGTCCTGAGATGTGGAATAATTTTGCCCATAGCTTTGCAATTTGTCTCGTGACCGTTTCAACGGACATGAGGAAGGGTGCAAAGTCAGCCACTCTTCTTGACTAGGGGTGGACACAAGAAATCTGGAGTAACTCAGCGGGACAGGCACAATCTCTGGAGAGAAGGAATCAGTGACGTTTCGGGTTGAAAACATTCTCCAGTTCTCTCCAGTGATGCTACCTGTCCCCACTGAATTACTCCAGATTTTTTGTATCTATCTTCGGTTTAAACAGCATCTGCCGTTCATTCCTACACTCCTTGACTAGGGGGTCGATTAGCAAACATCTGACATTTCTGTTTAATACAATCGACTTTGATATGACACTTTTCCTGTGGCAGATGAAATAGCTCGGTTATGATTAATGTACACTAATGTGTCTGATCCTTCAAGGATGACTGAACCTTGAAGGCGTAATGGCAAACTGAAACAACCGGGGTGCTGTATGTAGCTTTGTGATTCCACTTTAGAGGGTGAATCTCAGAGTCAAAATATCATAGAGGCCCTTCAGCAAATCGAGCCAGTGCCCACCATCAATCTCCCATTTCATAGAAAACATAGAACATAGAAAAATAGATGCAGGAGTAGGCCATTCGGCCCTTCGAGCCTGCACCGCCATTCAATATGATCATGGCTGATCATCCAGCTCAGTACCTGTACCTGCCTTCTCTCCATACCCCCTGATCCCTTTAGCCACAAGGGCCACAACTAACTCCCTCTTAATATAGCCAATGAACTGGCCTCCTGTGGCAGAGAATTCCACAGACTCACCACTCTCTGTGTGAAGAAATGTTTTCTCATCTCGGTCCTAAAAGACTTCCCCCTTATCCTTAAGCTGTGACCCTGGTTCTGGACTTCCCCAACATCAGGACAATCTTCCCGCATCTAGCCTCTCCAACCCCTTAAGAATTTTATATGTTTCTATAAGATCCCCCCTCAGTCTTCTAAATTCCAGCGAGTATAAGCCTAGTCTATCCAGTCTTTCTTCATATGAAAGTCCTGCCATCCCAGCGATCAATCTGGTGAACCTTCTCTGTACTCCCTCTAAGGCTAGAATGTCTTTCCTCAGATTAGGAGACCAAAACTGTACACAATACTCCAGGTGCGGTCTCACCAAGGCCCTGTACAACTGCAGCAGAACCTCCCTGCTCCTGTACTCAAATCCTCTTGCTATGAATGCTAACATACCATTCGCTTTCTTCACTGCCTGCTGCCCCTGTACGCTTTGCTTTCAATGACTGGTTGCACCATGACACCCAGGTCACGTTGCATCTCCCCTTTTCCTAATTGGCCACCATTCAGGTAATACTCTACTTTCCTGTTCTTGCCGCCAAAGTAGATAACCTCACATTTATCCACATTATATTGCATCTGCCATGCCTTTGCCCACTCGCCTAATCTATCCAAGTCACTCTGCAGCCTCCTAGCATCCTCCTCGCAGCTAACACTGCCACCCAGCTTCGTGTCATCCGCAAACTTAGAGATGTTGATTCAATTCCCTCGTCCAAATCATTAATATATATTGTAAATAACTGGGGTCCCAGCACTGAGCCTTGCGGTACCCCACTAGTCACTGAAAGAGACCCATTTATCCCCATTCTTTGCTTCTGCCTGTCAACCAATTTTCTATCTATGTCAGTACCTTACCCCAATACCATGTGCTCCAATTTTGCCCACTAATCTCCTATGTGGGAGAAATCTCCTATCTCCTCAGGTGGCACGATCCATTCCTTTCTGCATATCTGCGAGCTTATTTAAAACCAATCTCCTATGTGGGACCTTGTCCGAAGGCCTTCTGAAAGTCCAGATATAACACATCGACTTGGTTCTCCCTTATCCACTCTACTAGTTACATCCTCGAAAAATTCTATAAGATTTGTCAGACATGATTTGCCTTTCATAAATCCATTGCTGACTTTGTCCGATGATTTCACCACTTTCTAAATGTGATGCTATCACATCTTTAATAACTGACTCTAGCATTTTCCCCACTACCGATGTTAGGCTAACTGGTCTATAATTCCCCGTTTTCTCTCTCCCTCCCTTTTTAAAAAGTGGGGTTACATTAGCTACCCTCCAGTCCTCAGGAACTACTCCAGAATCTAAAGAGTTTTGAAAATTATCACTAATGCATCCACTATTTCTGGGGCTACTTCCTTAAGCACTCTGGGATGCAGCCTATCTGGCCCTGGGGATTGATCTGCCTTAATCCATTTAATTTACCTAACAGGAGGGTTGGTCTGGGCTACGTCCACAATTCCCTGCAATCTCTTGCTTTTTTTTGATGGAGCTGTTCCCAAACCGTGCTGTGACACATGTGATAAATTGCTTTCTGCAGCGCATCTGTAAAAGTTGGTGAGGGTTGTTGGGGATATGCCAAACTTCCTGACGTGCAGGACGTAAACCGCAGATGCTGCTTCAAACCAAAGATAGACACAAAAAGCTGGTGTAACTTACCTGTCAGACAGCATCTCTGGAGAAAAGGAATCGGTGATGTTTCGGGTGAAGAAGGGTCTCGACCCAAAAAGTCACCTATTTCTTTTCTCCAGAGATGCTGTCTGACCCGCTGAGTTACTCCATCATTTTGTGCCGAACTTCCTTAGCATTCTAATTGTACCTCGTCACGTGTGGACAATAATAAACTAAACTAGAACTAAAACTATCAATCACCCATTTACAATCTTCACATAATCTTCCTAAAGCAATCATCATTGGTTCTTCTGCTGATTTGTGGGAATTGTACAAAAAGTGACACAGAATTCCCGTGAAACTTTTTGAGGTTGTGATGTTTATAGCGGGCAAATTATTTCTCTGTTTGGGAGGCAGAGTCTGCAGATTTAAACTAATTGGCAAAAGAAACACCAGGTAAATAACAATTATAGATTTTTTGTGGTGCATGGGTTGGATATCATTACAGCATTATCATGAATGAAAACAGATCATGGCCCGACTTACATATAATGACACTGAAAGTGACCGTTCTGCCATTATTAACATGCCAGCTCCCAGCCAGAGTATCAGTCTGAAGAAGAGTCTGGACCCGAAATGTCACCTGTCCATGTTCTCCCAGAGATGCTGCCTGACTTGTTGAGTTACACAGGCTCTTTGTGTCTTTTTTCTGTAAACCACACAGTGGCAAAGTGGTAGAGTTGCTGCCTTAGAGCGCAAGAGACCCGGTTTCGATCCTGACTACGGGTGCTGACACAACAGAGGTTCTCCCGTGACCTGCGTGGGTTTTCTCCGGGAGCTCTGGTTTCCTCCCACACTCCAAAGACAGGATTGTAGGCTGGTGTGGTAAAATTGTAAATTGTCCCTAGTGTGTAGGATAGTGTTAGTGTGCAGGGATTGCTGGGATAGTGCGGACCCGGTGGGCCAAAGTGCTGTATCTCTAAACTAAATTAACTCAACAGCATCCGCAGTTTTTTGTGTCTCCATTTCTCAATGCTACTCCCTCTCTCCTTATTTCCCTGCAATTTATTCTCTCTTATACGCCCCTTAACACTCCTTTTTGTTCTTTTGTCACCTACCTATAATTTCACACAACTTTATGCTTCTTTCTTTTCACTGTTACAATCAACTGACTGTAATTTGTCTCCAGCTGCAAGCATTACCGTGAGCGCTTTTACTGGACAGTGTGTACACACATAAATCATATCTTATCTAGTTATTCTTTCATGGTTGGGAATTTATTTTGCAATCCGTCAAACTGAAATAATGAGAATGGACAGCTATTTTGTTCTCGTTTTTCCTTGTTCTATAACACAGCTGTCAGTAGCTAAGACTGTACCTGGGCAGAGGAACTACTGCAGAGGAAGATGACAACATTTAGTTTAGTCTAGTTTAGAGATACAGCGTGGAAACAGGCCCTTCGGTCCACCAAGTCCAAGCTGACCAGCGATCCCTGCATATGGCGGCACGGTGGCGCAGCGGTAGAGTTGCTGCTTTACAGCGAATGCAGCGCCGGAGACTCAGGTTCGATCCTGACTACGGGCGCCGTCTGTATGGAGTTTGTACGTTCTCCCCGTGACCTGCGTGGGATTTCTCCGAGATCTTCGGTTTCCTCCCACACTCCAAAGACATACAGCTATGTAGGTTAATTGACTGGGTAAAGTAAAAATTGTCCCTAGTGTGTGTAGGATAGTGTTAATGTGCGGGGATCGCTGGGCGGCGCGGACCCCGGTGGGCTGAAGGGTCTGTTTCCGTGCTGTATCTCTAAATCTAAAAAAAAAATCTAAAATTAACACTATCCTACCTACATACACTAGGGACAATTTACATTATACAAAGCCAATTAACCTACAAACCTGAACATCTTTGGAGTGTGGGAAGGAACCGAAGAGGAATCTAGGTGGGACCCTTCCAGCCAGCCATCTGAGGAAATCCATTCTTGCCAAATGTTATCAGCTCTCTCCCACTGAGAGGAGTTTTCTCTTGATCCAAACTGCCTGGTGATTCCCTCTAGCACCTTCTCCTTTGATGAATCACTAACTGTACAGTCAGAATCACTACCCACTATAAACTAGAGGTTTGATGGGCTGTGACTCCACACAAATCCCAAGGCTGTTATAACGCCCAAATAGGTCAATCCATTTTTCTGATGGAATGAGACTCAGAGGCCGGGAGACAGGAGAACTGGAGCAAAATGCCTGCCTAGTATTCTGCCCTCACATGGATAATGCTTGGACTTGCAGAAAGTGCTGATTTATACGACTTTCAACAGAATCCACATATTTCCTCGCAGACATACAATCTTTCCTTTGCAAACCCGTGAGTACTAGCTCCTCTAATAATTCAGTGATGGTGATAAGAAGGAGGAGGCATGCGTGATGGTCGTGCTGTGTTTCCTTGGTTCACAGGTAGCTCTCTAACTGGAATTTATTTGGCAGTAATGCTGCAGTTAGTTCTTTAATAAGGAGCGTACAATGGTGAATGGAATTCACCCTGAATCATGATTTAGACATCACTGGACAGATTGATAATTTCTCCCTCTTTTCTGTGTCCGGAGAGTTCCCGGCACTGATGTGGTTAATGCGTGTCAGGATCTTTGTCACTGAAAGCCACTTCACTTTTCCTCGCATGGATCTCCAAGCATTAATCTCTGCGTCTGCCCACCGTGACTCAGTGGACACCACCTCTGCCTCTGGGGATTATGGGTTTCAGTCCCCACTACAGGAAGCTGCAGACATGTGTCAAGGCTGATATTCCAGTGTGAGGAAGGAACTGCAGATGCTGGTTTAAACCAGCAAGATAGACACAATATGCTGGAGTAACTCAGCGGGACAGGCGGCATCTCTGGAGAGAAGGAATGTGTGACGTTTCGGGTTGAGACCCTTCTTCAGACTAAGTAAGGGGAAAGAGAAACGAGAGTGATATTCCAGTCTAGTGCAAACTACAGTGAGCGAGGTTTCAACCTTCACAGGTAAATCCAAGGCTTGTAAAGTGGACATTAGAAGTCCATTCACTATTCACTAAAGAGAGAGGCAGAGGGCAGTCCAGAGATAACAGACACCTTGGAAACAGTTGTGTTTCCATGTTTGGGAGTGTGGCCTGGATAAATTGAAACCTACATTAGCGGTGAGCTGAATTCCCACACTGACCTCTTCCTGATGGACGAGGTTAATTTCTTTATTATCAGAAGTACTGGTCCAATTCAGTGCACCTGATGAGGGTCAAGCCCAGCTACTGTCACCAGTCAATTCCATTATCTCAAAGCTTAATCTTCCAAACTATGACGAATGGGGAAATGTGTCGCTAGGCTGCTTCTCGGCTATTAGTCCAGGTGGAAACATCACTACCCAAGAGTGCAACTGAGCTGCAAAACCCATGAAGGTCACAGAGTCGCAGATATTCAGAACACAAAATCAGACCACTTAACCCTTCACATTTGTGCTGGCAGAGGAATCATTGGGATTAATGCTACTTTTCAGCCCTAGTCCGCGGCCTTCAATGATTCAATGGTTTGATGATATTTTATTGTCACATATACCTATGTACAGTGAAGTGCTTTGTTTTTGCATAAACCCGGTAGAATCATGTAGCAAACCCCACCTACGCAGTACACAAGTGCCACCACGTTTTGGCACCAACAAGTTAAAAAGGTTTACGTGCACCTTGTGTCATCTTGTGGCTTGTGACACGTTTGGCTCTTGCACTGAACATTATTAATGTTAATCATATTATTCCCTTTATCATGTGTTTGTACATTGTGGATGGCTTGATTGTAATCATGTATTGTCTTTCCACTGAATGGTTAGCACTCAACAAAAGTTTTTCATTTTTTCGGTACAGGTGACAATAAATTGAACTCAAACACAAACTCACATGCTCTTTCAGGTATTTCTAAATTATGATAAGGATGTACCTCCAGCATCCTTTGGATCATGAGCTTCCACTCACTGGATGAATCTTTCTCCCTCTCTATCCCTCAAACCTTTCTAACTTAAAGCCTAAATGATCTTCACCAGTCCGGTAAACTTGGTCTTGGAGTCCCCATGAGAGGTCGGTGAAGATCCCCATTGCAAATCCATTTGGAATGGAGTCAAGTCTTGATATCAGTTGAGTACTTGGTAATCCAAGCAGTGGTTGGGGCAACTGATATTGAGGCACACGGCGGCAAACCAGATAAAGCTCATAGGAATGGACAGAATGGATGGAGATGGTGATGTGGTTAGATGAAGAAGAGGGAGCTGACTTGCATGTGGTATTAACAATGATATAGGTCCATTGGGTTAAATGGCCGATATGCATGTGATCTAATGCAATGTGTGAGTGTGCTTAAATGTATCTCAGCTGCATGGCAGTGGATAGGAGAGCTCTTCAGTGGGTCGTCTGCAGAGCGCAGAGGATCATTGGGATACAGCTACTAGCCCTGGAGGACATGCTGCCGTCGCAGCTGCGGCTTGCCTGCAGTCCGTCTGTCTTTTGTGTTTTTTGTTGTTTTTGTCTGAATTGTAGTTTTAATATGATGTAGTGTTGTATGTTATGTTTTGGGGGGGGGTGGGAGGGAACGGGAACTGTAAAATTCTCTCTCCCGAACGGAGACGCGACCTTTGTTTCTGTGTCGTGTCTCCGTTCCCGTTGCGGCCTACCACCGGCCATGCACCTGGGACCACCTGGGGCTCTGGTTCACAAAGCCCGCGGCCCGGACTCACCACCTGCGGCGCTGGCTGCCTGCGGATGCTGCGGGCGCAGCTGCGACTCGTCTCCGGAGGCTCCGGCGCGGGCCGCGTGGACGTCGGAAGCCCGCAGGCCCCTGG
This sequence comes from Rhinoraja longicauda, assembly GCF_053455715.1. NCBI lineage: Eukaryota > Metazoa > Chordata > Chondrichthyes > Rajiformes > Arhynchobatidae > Rhinoraja > Rhinoraja longicauda. The sequence goes on along the minus strand of NC_135968.1, from coordinate 21,699,060 downwards.
ATGGGGGCCGATATCGGGAGCTCCGGCAGCGGCAGAGGCAGCGTGTTCGCCCGCCCCGAATCGCGGGGCTTGGGTCGGCCCGCCGCGGACCTTTCACCGTCCGGCGCGGCCTGAAATAGGCCGCGGGATTTTCACCGCCCAGTGGGGGCTTCAATATCGGGAGCCCCTACCGCCCCGACGTGGCAACTCCAACAGCCTGACCGCGGGACAAGACGGCAGGGAAGAGAAAAATACATTCTGGCCTTCCATCACAGTGAGGAGGGACTGGAGGAGACTCACTGTGATGGATGTTTCTTTTTGTTTGGTGTTAGTTGTGATTGTATGTGTTATTGCATTTTTATTGATTAATCTTATTGGTCTTATTGTTCAACTGCGGGTAATGTTTCATTTCACTACACATTTATGTGTATGTAACAAATAAACGACTATTGACTATTGAGTATGCTGCACGCTGCCTCAGGAAAGCCACCAGCATCTACAAGGACTCCACACACCCATGCCACCGTCTGTTTGAACTACTTCTGTCTGGCAGACAAGACAAGGCCTTCTACGCCCGCACCTCCAGACTAAGAAACAGCTTTAATTCTAGAGCTATAGCTGCTCTGAATCGGACCTGCAGAGTGCCCCCCATGATCTGTCTCTGTCCCCATGGTCATCTGGCACAGTTGACCCTGAATGAACCCATTTGCACTTTACCTTGTTTCTTTTATTTCTCCCTTCTTTTTGTTGTTTTTTGTTTTTGCCGTGTTTTATTTATTTTATCGCATCGATATGGAAGTGGCATTCTTAATCTCGTTGTACTTGTACAATGACAATAAAGATATATTGATTGACATTGATATTGATGTAAGGCAGCCCACAATATTCGGCTGCCATCATTAGATTTCCAGCTCAGTGGAACGGCAGAGAGGAGAATAGGCAGAAGCTCTGTGAAATCTCAGTGCGCGTGTTAACCACCATTTTTGTTTTACTTCAGATTGGATTTCTGTTCCTTGAGTCATAGAGTCATACAGCATGGAAACAGGTCCTTTGATCCAATATTCCCATGCTGACCAAGATGCCTCATCTTCGCTCGTCCAACTTGCCCGGGTTTGCCCCATATCCCTCTAAATTGTTCCTATCCCTCATAGAACTGTACAGTGCAAGGGCAGGCCCTTCGGCCCACAACGTCTGTATCTGTACACTGTAGACGGCTTAATTGTAATTATGTGTAGTCTTTTCGTTGACTGGATAGCATGCAACAAAAACCTTTCGCTGTACCTCGGTACACGTGACAATAATTAACCAAACTATACTAAACTAAGCTAAACCCACAACTGATGACAATAATTAAACCAAACCAAACTAAACTAAATTAAACCCACAAACCCAGTGTGGTATCTCTGCAACATCTTCCAAATCCATTGGCGGGATGAGCAATCCACCACCAGTGTCCTCTCCCAGAACATTAAGGCACTAATTACATTCAGTCAGCCCTAAAAGGTGGGCCACATCTTTGACACCAGACTCCTGAAAGGAATGTGTCGGAAGGAACTGTAGATGCTGGTTTAAATCGAAGATAGATACAAAATGCTGGAGTAACTCAGCGGGACAGGCAACATCTCTGGAGAGAAGGAATGGGTGACGTTTCGGGTCATCGAGATCAGTCCGAAGAAGGGTCTCGGCCCGAAACGTCACCCGTACCTTCTCTCCAGAGACGCTGCCTGTCCCGCTGAGTTACTCCAGCATTTTGTGTCTATCCTGAAAAGGAATCTTCACTCCAAACTCAGTGACAAAAGGTTACCAGAAGGACAGAGGAGGAAGAACTTCTCAAGGCACCCATAGAGAAATACAATATCTACATGTCATTATGGGCATCTTTTAGACTTTCGAGACACAGCGCGGAAATGGCCCTTTGGCCCACCGAGTCCGTGCTGACCAGCAATCACCCTGTACACGAGCACTATCCTACGCACAAGGGACACTTTACGATTTTACCAAAGCCAATTAACCTACATACCTGCACTGTCTTGGGAGTGTGGGAGGAAACCGGAGCACCCATGCAGTCACAGGGAGAACGTGCAGACTCCGTACAGACAGTGCCCGTAGTCAGAATCGGGTCTCTGGCGCGGTAAGGCAGCAGCTACACTGCTGTGCCACTGTGCTGCCACTGATCACTGGCCCTTGAGAAATCAAATGAGGTGAGGAAGGCAATGAAAGGCAATGAAAACATGGAGACATTTTGCTGGGAGCAGATGGAAGCCCGTGCAAATGGCTTTTGGGGCACATCACCTTCTAAATTGCTCAGCCACCTCATCAATCATCAGGTGGCCCACCTGTGGCAGAGTTTGTGGGTCCCTCATTGGGTTCATCACCTACCCAGGAGTCCACAGTTACTGTGGCGGATGCAGCTCATCCTCAGCCTCGAGACACTGCCTAACAAGGAGATATGTGTGAAATGTCAAGAAGGGGGCACTCACCACTCAAAGTCCTTGTCTGTGCAATTACACGGCACGTATGTCACCGCTTCTCTGTATTTCTTCCCCAAGATGCAGCGCGTTGCTGGGCGACGTCTCTTGTATATCCGCGTCTCCCCTATGATGCAAGGCTCTCCCTTCAAGGAAACCACACTAGTAAGAAATGACGACTCCGAATAATCAACAGTTATAGTCATAGAGCCATACAGTGTGGAAACAGGCCCACACCCATCAATGTGTCCCATCTACATTAGTCCCACCTGCCTGCGTTTGGCCCATATCCCTCTCAACCTGTCCTATCCATGTACCTCTCTAAATGTTTCTTAAATGTCGCAATAGTCCCTGCCTTAACTACCTCCTCTGGCAGCTCGTTCCGTACACCCATTACCCTTTGTATAAAATATTTTAATTCATTCCCCCCACACCTTAAACCTGTGTTCTCTGGTTCTAGAATCCCCTCTGGGAAGAGACTCTGTGCGTCTACCGGATTTATTCCTCTCATGATTTTCTACACCTCATGAGATCATATGAATGTTGTCAGTGACGCAACCACTTTGCGACCATTGATTACAAATTGCCAAGGCATGTTCTGAAAATGAAGGTCAGTGCAAAATGCTCACATAACTAAACATGACTAACCGAATGTTTGGATGGTCAATAGTAATTAAAACCATACAGATGTTGGTTGGTAAACAACACTATTAAGATGGCTGGTACGTAAGACTGAGTTTAATTTAGTTTAATTTAGAGATACAGCGTAGAAGCAGGCCCTTCCGTTCAACAAGTCCTCGCCAATCAGCTATCCGCGTATGTTAACACTATCCTACACACACCAGAGACAATTTTACAATATTACCAAAGCCAATTAACCTACAAACCGATACGTCTTTGGAATCTGGGAGAAAACCAGAGCACCCGGAGAAAACCCACGTGGTCACAGGGAGAACATCCATAGTCTCTGGCACTGTCATGCAGCAGCTCTACCACTGTGCCACTGTGTCCACAGAAGTTCATTTCATCATCTGCCCCCTTCCACTCTTGTCAACTTCCTGCAAGGCTCATCCTCAGTGGCAGGGAATGGAGTCGATTTTTTAATTTAGGGGCACTCTTTTAGTCTCCTGCCAATATATTATCCCTGGAGAAGATAAGACTGCAGCAGAAATGGTACAAGAAAATGCCGAGTTATTTCGGATAGTACGAGGTCATGCAGCAAAAAGGTCGTCTCTTGGATGAGGCGAAAGATCAGGCAAAATGTTTTTGCCCGTCGAGCCACTTAGTATGGAGAGGCTGAACATCAATATTTATTGGGAAGCGATAGAAACAGTAATAACACTAGTCTACTGCTCTAAGAGTGCAGTGCAGAAGTCCTAACAGTCTAATCCTCATTCTGTTCCACTGAATGTTTGGATGTCGCTCAGGCTAGTTAACGGTTGGTAATTGGAAAGGATAATAGGGTGAGAGATACCCGGGGGGATATTTGCAAAATGGAGTTCAGCTTAAACACAGGTGGAGAATACAGAATCAGTTGTTCAACGTCAATGCTCGGATACGGACAGCAAATCAGAACTAATTCACTCCATGCAGACTCTTCATTGGAACTGAGCATTCCACGAGTGTGATCGGAAATCAACATTCAGAACTAAACACAGAACTAGGGTGGCATATTGGCACAGCTGGTAGAGCTGCTGCCACACAGCACCAGAGACCCAGGTTCAATCCTGACCTTGGGTGCTGTCTGAGTTTGCACGTTCTTCCTGTGACCGCGTGGGTTTCCTCCCACACCCCAAAGACGTGCGGATTTGTATGTTAATTCGCCGCTGTAAAATTGCCTCCAGTGTGTAGTATGAGAAAGTGGAATAACATAGAACGAGTGAGAAGGGGTGATCGATGGTCGGCATTGACTCAGAGGGTCGAAGGGGTGACTTCCATGTGCTATCTCTAATCTAAACTGAGCTCTGTAGAAAGTTATGTAGAAAGGAACTGCAGATGCTGGTTTACACAAAAGATAGACACAAAACGCTGGAGTAGTAAAGAGAGTTGTAAATCTGTGGAATTCTCTGCCTCAGAAGGCAGAGGAGGCCAATTCTCTGAATGCATTCAAGAGAGAGCTAGATAGAGCTCAATGATAGCGGAGTCAGGGGATATGGGGAGAAGGCAGGAATGGGGTACTGATTGAGAATGATCAGCCATGATCACATTGAATGGGCTGGCTCAAAGGGCCGATTGGCCTACTCCTGCACCTATTGTCTATTGTAACTCAACGGGTCAGGCAGCATCCCTGGCGTACCTTGAGGAGATTTCGCAGTGGAGCAGACAATATGTGTAGGAATGAACTGCAGATGTTGGTATGCGGAAAGTTATCTGGTCAAATGTGTTGAAAGGATGGGAATTTACGCTGTTGCCATTGGACTTCAGGTCCACGTACCTATAGCTTGTTTATACAGAGATGAACCCAGCCCTTCATGCGACTGCCAGAAATATTTTTCTTTTCAAAAGAGGCAAAACTTTTGAATCAAACAACATGAAGCTGACATTAAAACTCCTGATGCTCACCTTGTTTAGAAACCACATTCATTATTTCCTTCAATGTTAGATAAAAAGAGTTTGATGATTTACTCTTGTGGCAACTTTTTGTGAGATAGAGGGATTGAACTAACTACCATGTGATTAAAAATCTGACAGCTCACCACCGTCCCTTCTCAGCTTGAAGGAAGCAACAGGCAAATGGTTGCAGGAAGATGCAATTTTGTGTCTGGCAGCGTAATAACTCAAAGCAAAGGAGCTAAGCTACTGAACGATAAGACACGGGCAACAATTCTCCCCCCTTCCTCCCTCTCGCATTTCTTGATGTGCCGAAGCCATTGATCTCGGCCTTGCTGTAAAGGAGGAGCCACATAAAAGAGTCCAGGAAGGGAGAGAGAGCAAAAAAAATCAAAGCAGGATCCACTTGAGTCTGCTCACGCTGCAGATTAAAGGACAGCTGCTCAGGGGTACCAAAAAGCAGGCTGCCTGCTGCTTACAGCGACGTGACAGGGTGGGGGCAGAGTGTCGGAGTGATGGGGAACAGAGAGGAAACAGAAACACAGCATTTCACAGGGTGTTAGCCAAGCCTCCATCACCACCCCTGGCAGTGTGGTCCAGGCACCCACTGTGTGAAAAAACGCCTGCCCCACACATCTACTTTGTACTTTGCTTCTCTCACCTTAAAACTATGGCAAAAATGGCAAAAGGCATTTGCCCCAAAAGTCTTTAAAACTATGGCCTCTAGTATTTGAGATTCCCACCCTGGAAATCAGGTTCCGACTGTCTACTCCAGACTTATGCCTCACATAATTTTATATGTTTCTCTCAAAAAGTTTACTTTTTCTCAAAAGTGGCATTTTGTTAATTATTATCAGTGTGTACCAGGCACCCACTACACTCTGTTAAAAAAAAAACTTGTTTCCTTTAAACTTTGCTACTCTCACCTTAAAGCTACTCATTGCATTTGTTTAAAAAAATTGACTCAAATATTTGACATTTTGAATGTAATTTACATTTGCACGTCAGTAGATTTTAACATTCGTCACTAACAATATTTCCAGAAATACAGAGTGGAAATTGAAACACAGAGTGGAAAGTTTGGGAGAAAGGCAGCAATAAATGTGCAAGCTTAACCATTCCTGCCTGGAGCTCGTTAAAAATGGAAACAATGGAAAATAAAAAATGGAAGACATAGGTGCCCATCTATTCTCCCCGTCAAAATGTTTCCTGAAGTTATGGTGGCTTTAAACAATGGAGTAAAATATATTTGGACAGGCACATGGATAGGAAAGGTTCAGAGGGATATGGGCTAAATGCGGGCAGGTGGGACTAGCATAGGTGGGGGCCTTGGTTGGCATGGGCAAGTTGTGCTGAAGGGCCTGCTTCCATGTGGTGCGACTACGATACGATACAACACGATACGATAGAACCTTATTTATCCCAGGAGGGAAATTGATCTGCCAACAGTCATAAAAATACAAAATACATGAAACATGAAATTAAAGTGACCAGTGGAAAGGCTTGGGGGATGTTGAAAGATTGGGGAGTGTTGGGGGGGGGGGGGGGGGGGGAAACCAGTCTCAGTCTACCACAACAGAAGGGAGAGGAGTTGTAAAGTTTGATAGCCACAGGGAAGAAGGATCTCCTGTGGCGTTCTGTCCTGCATCTTAGTGGAACCAGTCTGTTGCTGAAGGCACTCCTCAGGTTGACCAGTGTGTCATGGAGGTGTGAGCTGTATTGCCCAGGATGCTCCACAGTTTGAGGGGCATCCTCCCCTCTAAGACCACCTCCCATGAATCCAGGGCGGAGCCAGCCTTCCTGATGAGCTTGTCCGCAGCCTTCGCCCTGCTGCCCCAGCACACGACAGCGAATGAGAAGGCACTGGCTACCTCTATGAGTAAATGGTAAATTTGCTGTCGACTCACATATCAGCCCCCACCTCTTCACCTGCATTTACCTGAACATTAGCAAATCTGATAACTTTGTCTATAACAATCTTCGAGTTGAGACACAGGAAACTGCAGATGCTGGAATCTTGAGCAAAAAAAAGTGCTGGAGGAACACAACAAGTCAGGCAGCATCTGGGGAAGGAATAAGGTGCTGCCCAACCTGCTGAGTTCCACCAACACATTCTTTTATGCACAATCCCAAAAATTCCTGGTCAATATTGCTGATTAACGTCAAAATATAGTGACCAGTCCTCTGCTGCTATCTACCTCATTGGATACCCTCGGACTATCGTTGATCGGACTTTACAGGACTTTATCTTGCACTAAATGTTATTCCCTTTATCATGTATCTGTACACTGCGGACAGCTTGATTGTAATCATGTATAGTCTTTCTGCTGACATGTTAGTATGTGCTAACAACAGTTCATGTCATCATCTGCCCTCTTCCACTTTGTCAACATGAAGCTGACATTAAAACTCCTGTTGCTCACCTTGTTTAGGAACTACATTCATTATTTTTCTTCATTTTCGGATAAAAGAGTTTGATGATCTACTCTTTTGGGAACGTTTTGGCAGATAAGAGGGATTGAACTAACTACCATATGATTAAATATCTAACCTTTTGTTAAATCTCATTTCCCCCCTCTCCCCGACTCTCAGTCTGAAGAAGGGTCTCGACCCGAAAAGTCTCCTATTCCGTTTCTCCAGAGATGCTGCCTGACCCGCTGAGTTACTCCAGCATTTTGTGTCTATCACCCGTGACTTAGGCCCTGCTTTGAGAGGGCAGATTTAGTTATGTAAATGCCAGGATCAAGCAGATGGGAGCCTGCCTGCTGAAATCTGAGCTAAAGTAGCGTCAGAACAGCTCAAATAGCCAACTGGAGATCGGCTGTTGCTGGCACCTTGGCCAAGGTTTGCAATTTGCCTGCTTCAAAACCTTCAGCCTAACCTGAGGAGAAGGGGCAACCTTTCCACTGGAGTAGAATGCTGATCCTGTTTGACAGCTTTAAAGATGCTTTCAAGCCTGCACAACCAAAACATCACAAAGGGGGAGAACGGTGAATAAGCCTGTGGCCCCTGCAGGTCAGGATCAAACCTGGGTCGCTGGAACTGTGAAGGAGTAATGCTTACAGCTTCACCACCATGTCTCCTTCCAGATCAGAGCTCACACATCCTGGGACCATCACCAAATAACAACATTGAAATAGAGAATGACTCAATAAAACACCCCCGCTACCCTCTCTACTTCATGATCCTGTTCCAGCTTTCAGTAAGATTGTGTCCTATCTGTTATCCAACTCTATATATTTGTGTTTTCTCCATATCATTTAAAAGACATTTGGATAGGTACATGGATAGGAGAGGCTTAGAGTGATTTCGGCCAAACACAGGCAGGTGGAACTAGTGTAGATGGGACATCTTGGCAAGTTCGGTCAAAGGGCCTGTTTCCGTGCCGTATGACTCAATAACTCTAAAATCTTTGGTTAGATGAGCATAGTAATCAAAGCTTTAGACTTTCGACTTTAGAGACACTGCATAGAAACAGGCCCTTGGGCCCATTGAGTCCGCACACTAACACTATCCCACATACAATTTTACTGAATTTTACAATTTTGCTCTGTACAGACAAAACCCAGAGTCAGGATCAAACCTGGGTCTCTGGAGCTGTAAAGGCAGCAACTCTACCGCTGCACCACTGTGCTGTCTCTGTAAGCCAACTCATTGCCACCCACTTAGCTGAGCAGGACGGCAGCAAACCAAGGCAAGTGTGCACCACCACCTGCCCAAAGATAATTAGAGATGGGCAATAAATAGGATGCACCTTACCACGACACCACATTGCAAATAAGGGGGATTGGTGAGGTGAATGTACGCGGTCTTTTCCCCAGAGTACTGGAATGAAGAACTAGAGGAGATAGGTTTAAGATGAGGGGAGTAAGATTTATTAGGAACCTGAGGGGCAATTTTTTCACACAGAGGGTGGATGGTTTATGGAATGAGCTGCTTGAGGAAGTAGTTGAGGCAGATACAATAGCAGCATTTAAGAGACATTTGGACAGGAACATGGATGAGAAAGATTTAGAGGGATATGGGTCAAATGCAGGAAGGTCAGACTTGCTTAGATGCATATTTTTGCCCACACCGGCTAACATGTCCCAGCTACACTAGTCCCACCTGCCTGCACTTGGCCCATATTCCTCCAAACCTGTCCTATCCATGTACCTGTCTGTTTCGTAAACATTGGGATAGTCCCAGCCTCAACTACCTCCTCTGGCAGCTAGTTCCATACACCCACCACCCTTTGTGTGAAAAAGTTACCCCTCAGATTCCTATTAAATCTTTTCCCCTTCACCTTGCACCTATGTTCTCTGGTCCTCAATTCCCCTACTCTGGGCAAGAGACTCTGTGCATCTACCCGACCTATTCCTCTCATGATTTTGCATATGTCTATAAGATCACCCCTCATCCTCCTGTGGTCCAAGGAGTAGAGAGTATGAGGCAGCAGCAGAGTATTTGGGAGACTCGAGATGTTGCTTCAGAGTCGACGTTATGTGTGGTGAGAACGGGCTCTGTGATGTGAAGCTGGTTTAACAAGCAGTAAGGCTGTCACTGAACCGAGCCGTCGCCATGCATGAAACACTGAGACTTATTTGATTCAGCTTCAATCCTGCGCGGATTGGCGTCTGCTGAATCGGGCTGGGTTCTGCGCGTTGTCAACTTTGATCCGCTGCCACGCTGGCGGGCTGCCTTCTGCACCGCGTCTCAACAAAACCCCTTCAGTTGTATTCATCGAGGATCGTCCCTGAGTGACAGACTGCTGGCCACCGCTCACCCTCCTGTACACCTTATGTACCAGATGTCACAAGGCAGGAGGGACGGTAATTAGACCAGCAAAGTGAACTGTCAATTGGAAATTAATTATGTTAAGGCTGCAGGCAAAATATGTCATGTGAGACCCATTAAAACCAACTGGGATAATTCAGGGCAATTAAATCACGACTGGAGAGATAGGTTATTGGATTCTGAAGCCATTAGCTGTGGTGAGAGTGGTGTCTTTGCACTGCATGCTCTGCCTTTTGTTGAAGTCCCCGAGAAATGCAGAAGGACAAGCCTGGTAAATTATTTACTTGCTGCTCTGGAACCCACATACTATAGACAATAGACAATAGACAATAGACAATAGACAATAGGTGCAGGAGTAGGCCATTCAGCCCTTCGAGCCAGCACCGCCATTCAATGCGATCATGGCTGATCATTCTCAATCAGTACCCCGTTCCTGCCTTCTCCCCATACCCCCTCACTCCGCTATCCTTAAGAGCTCTATCCAGCTCTCTCTTGAAAGCATCCAACGAAATGGCCTCCACTGCCTTCTGAGGCAGAGAATTCCACACCTTCACCACTCTCTGACTGAAAAAGTTCTTCCTCATCTCCGTTCTAAATGGCCTACCCCTTATTCTTAAACTGTGGCCCCTTGTTCTGGACTCCCCCAACATTGGGAACATGTTTCCTGCCTCTAATGTGTCCAATCCCCTAATTATCTTATATGTTTCAATAAGATCCCCCCTCATCCTTCTAAATTCCAGTGTATACAAGCCCAATCGCTCCAGCCTTTCAACATACGACAGTCCCGCCATTCCGGGAATTAACCTAGTGAACCTACGCTGCACGCCCTCCATAGCAAGAATATCCTTCCTCAAATTTGGAGACCAAAACTGCACACAGTACTCCAGGTGCGGTCTCACCAGGGCCTGGTACAACTGTAGAAGGACCTCTTTGCTCCTATACTCAACTCCTCTTGTTATGAAGGCCAACATTCCATTGGCTTTCTTCACTGCCTGCTGTACCTGCATGCTTCCTTTCATTGACTGATGCACTAGGACACCCAGATCTCGTTGAACTCCCCCTCCTCCTAACTTGACACCATTCAGATAATAATCTGCCTTTCTATTCTTACTTCCAAAGTGAATAACCTCACACTTATCTACATTAAACTGCATCTGCCATGTATCCGCCCACTCACACAACCTGTCCAAGCCACCCTGCAGCCTTATTGCATCTTCCTCACAATTCACACTACCCCCCAGCTTAGTATCATCTGCAAACTTGCTAATGGTACTTTTAATCCCTTCGTCTAAGTCATTAATGTATATCGTAAATAGCTGGGGTCCCAGCACCGAACCTTGCGGTACCCCACTGGTCACTGCCTGCCATTCCGAAAGGGACCCATTTATCCCCACTCTTTGCTTTCTGTCTGTCAACCAATTTTCTATCCATGTCAGTACCCTACCCCCAATACCATGTGCCCTAATTTTGCCCACTAATCTCCTATGTGGGACCTTGTCGAAGGCTTGCTGAAAGTCGAGGTACACCACATCCACTGACTCTCCCCTGTCAATTTTATAGTTGCATCCTCAAAAAATTCCAGTAGATTTATCAAGCATGATTTCCCCTTCGTAAATCCATGCTGACTCGGAATGATCCTGTTACCGCTATCCAAATGCTCAGCAATTTCGTCTTTTATAATTGACTCCAGCATCTTCCCCACCACTGATGTCAGACTAACTGGTCTATAATTACCCGTTTTCTCTCTCCCTCCTTTCTTAAAAAGTGGGATAACATTTGCTATCCTCCAATCCACAGGAACTGATCCTGAATCTATAGAACATTGAAAAATGATCTCCAATGCTTCCACTATTTCTAGAGCCACCTCCTTAAGTACCCTGGGATGCAGACCATCAGGCCCTGGGGATTTATCAGCCTTCAGTCCCATCAGTCTACCCAAAACCATTTCCTGCCTAATGTGGATTTCCTTCAGTTCCTCCATCACCCTAGGTTCTCCGGCCCCTAGAACATTTGGGAGATTGTGTGTATCTTCCTCAGTGAAGACAGATCCAAAGTAACGGTTTAACTCGTCTGCCATTTCTTTGTTCCCCATAATAAATTCCCCTGCTTCTGTCTTCAAGGGACCCACATTTGCCTTGACTATTTTTTTCCTCTTCACGTACCTAAAAAAACTTTTGCTATCCTCCTTTATATTATTGGCTAGTTTACCCTCGTACCTCATCTTTTCTCCCCGTATTGCCTTTTTAGTTAACTTTTGTTGCTCTTTAAAAGAGTCCCAATCCTCTGTCTTCCCACTCTTCTTTGCTATGTTATACTTCCTCTCCTTAATTTTTATGCTGTCCCTGACTTCCCTTGTCAGCCACAGGTGTCTCTTACTCCCCTTAGAGTCTTTCCACCTCTTTGGAATAAATTGATCCTGCAACCTCTGCATTATTCCCAGGAATACCTGCCATTGCTGTTCTACCGTCTTCCCTGCTAGGGCCTCCTTCCAGTCAATTTTGGCCAGCTCCTGCCTCATGCCTCTGTAATCCCCTTTGCTATACTGTAATACTGACACTTCCGATTTTCCCATCTGCCTTTCCATTTGCAGAGTAAAACTTATCATGTTGTGATCACTGCCTCCTAATGGCTCTTTTACCTCTAGTCCCCTTATCAGATCAGGATCATTACACAACACTAAATCCAGAATTGCCTTCTCCCTGGTAGGCTCCAGTACAAGCTGTTCTAAGAATCCATCTCGAAGGCACTCTACAAACTCTCTTTCCTGGGGTCCATTTCCAACCTGATTTTCCCAGTCTACCTGCATGTTGAAATCTCCCATAACCACCGTACCATTACATTTTTGACACGCCAATTTTATCTCCTGATTCAACTTGCACCCTATGTCGAGGCTACTGTTTGGGGGCCTATAGATAACTCCCATTAGGGTATTTTTACCCTTACAATTTCTCATTTCTATCCATACTGATTCAACATCTCCTGATTCTATGTCACCCCTTGCAAGGGAATGAATATCATTCCTTACCATCAGAGCAACCCCACCCCCTCTGCCCACCTGTCTGTCTTTTCTATACGTTGTGTGCCCCTGAATATTCAGTTCCCAGCCCTGGTCCTCTTGTAGCCATGTCTCAGTGATCCCTACAACATCATACTTGCCCATGACTAACTGAGCCTCAAGCTCATCCACTTTATTTTTTATACTATGCGCATTTAAGTACAACACTTTAACTTCTGTATTTACCTCCCCTCTCACATCGGTCACAATTGGCCCTGCCCTTAATTTCTTTTCCCCTCTAGAACTTCTGTTCCCATTCTTACTGACGAGGTTTGACCCATCGCAAAGAGAAGGCTTGGCCTTTTAATTTCAGTGCCCATAACGTACACCAAGTCACAGGGTCACTGATGCTGCAGGCACAACACAGATGTATGGTGAGGTGGGGGGAGGTGAGGGGGTAAGATGGTCCCAGGGAGAATTAAGTGGGTTGGCTGGCAAAAGAGCTGTGTTGGTGGAGGGGTAGAGAACCGGGTGAGGTGTGATTTACTTTAGTTTATTGTTAAGTGTACCGAGGTACAGTAAAAGAGCATTTTTGCTGCTTGCTCTCCAGACATTGGAAAGATTATACATGATTACAATCGAGCCATCCACAGGATAAAGGGAATAGCGTTTAGTGCAAGATAAAGTCCAGTGAAGTCTGATTAAAGATCGTCCATGGGTCTCCAATGAGGTGGATGGTAGCTCAGGACCGCTCTCTAGTTGTTGATAGGATGGTTCAATTGCCCAACAACAGCTGGGAAGCAACTGTCCCTGTTTGGTGGGGAAGGGGAATTAATGAAAGGAATGAGGAGAGAAGGTAGTGCAGGGAAATGTATAGAAAGGGAGAAGGTGGGAGAAGGAGAGTTAGAGGAATTCGTGTTGGACTGGGGAAGGTCGAAGATGGTGCCATCACTCACCTGAGTGTGGAGCGTCCAGGCCTGGAAGTCGTTCTCCATACACTTCCTACTGAAGATAGACCTGTAGTCCACTTTGACCAGTTGCCATTCAGAGCGGCGGCTGAGATGGCCAAACACACTGCCAATGGCAAAAAGAAACAAGAGGGCTCAATATGAATCCATGCGAATAACATTTGCCCTTCTTTTTAGTTCAGTTTAGTTTAGAGATGCAACATGGAAACAGGCCCTTCTGCCCACTGAATCCATGCCGACCAGCGATCACCCATACACTAGTTCTATCCCACACACGAGGGACACTTTATAGAAGCTAATTAACCTACAAGCACCCGGAGTGATCCCATGTGGGCACAGAGAGAATGTACGAACTCCGTACAGAGTTCGCACCCATTGTCAGGATCCAACCCGGGTCACAGGAGCTGTGAGGCAGCAACTCTACTGCTGTGCCACTGTGCTGCCTGTCATTCTATTGATCACATTCACACAATATTTTTTCCAAAGGTAGTGAATACCAAGGTACTATCGCAAGTACTATCGCAACGTTTAAGAAACATTTAGACAGGTACCTGGATTGGACAGGTTTAGTGGGATATGGGCCAAGCGCAGGCATGTGGGACTAGCGTAGATGGGACGCATTGATCAGTGTGGGCAAGTGGGGCTGAAGGGCCCGTTTCCACACTGTATCACTCTATGACTCTGACATTAGTTTGGGTTGTCTGTATTCATGTTTAGTATTATCTGATTTGATTGCTGCATAGTTACTCCAGAATTCTCTGTCTTTTTTTATAAACCAGCATCTGCAGTTCCTTGAAGGGTCTCGACCCAAAACGTCACCCATTCCTTCCCTCCAGAGATGCTGCCTGTTGATCCTTGAAGAAGGATCTCGACCCAAAACGTCATCCATTTCTTCCCTCCAGAGATGCTCCCTCCTGAGTTACTCTAGCTGTTTGTGTCTATCTGCAGTTCCTTGTGTCTCCATGAAAGTATGTTTATTGAAATTGGAATGGATATTTGGAATAAACATGTGTATGAGGGCAGCATTGGTGATGTCGACAGTGTATGGGATATAAGGACGTGTTACTTGGGAACTGGTCTACTTTGACTGGCACCAGACTGAATTGGTTGGATGGCTGTCTGTGCCAGCGGGGTAGTTAACTGGGATCTGGGTTGTTCACATGATGGACTGGGTTACTGAAGTGCCAGGCTTGATTAGCTGGGTACCAGGCATGGTTAGTTGGTTGTCAGTTTTGCTTTGGCTGCTTTGGTTGGATGCCAACTGGATGGATCCCAGTTGGGATAACTGAATGTGAGTCGGATGTAGCCTGGGTTATTTAGATGCCAGGCTGGATTGGTTTGATGCCAGTCACGATTAATTGGATGCCAATCTGTGTTAGGTAGATGTTAACCAAATTTAACAGAGGGCTATTCGGGGTTGATGAAATGCCAGAACCAGTCAGTTGGGGTGTCTGAATTGGATGGAGGTTACACTGGGTTTGTTTGGATGTTCAGACTGAACCAGTTGGGTGCCATTGCAGGCGAGCTTGGTGCCAGACTGCATTGTCTAGTGTCATAGTTTCTTCCCAGCTGTTATCAGGCAACTTGTACCATCCTCTCACTAACTAGAGAGCGGTCCTGACCTTCCATCTACCTCATTGCAGACCTTCAAACTATCTTTAAGCGGATTTTACTGGACTTTATCTTGCACTAAACTTTATTCCCTTTATCCTGTATCTGTACATTATGACCGGCTTGATTTTAATCATTGTAGTCTTTTCACCGACTGGGTAGCATGCAACAAAAAAGCTTTTCACTGTACTTTGGGTACACATGACAATAATAAACTAAACTAAACTAAGCACTCTCTGTTCGTTGGGTATCGGGCTTGGTGCCAGTATACTCTACGGATTTAGTTGGGTGTTAGTCAGGGTTGGATTGGCTGCCTGGATGAGCTAATATTAAACTAGATTAATTGTATGGTGCTCTGTATAAATTGAGTGTCAGACTGAATTAGCTCAGTATGGACTGGGGCTGTTGGTTGTGGAGTGCTTAATGTTGGGCTAGTTTAGTTGAGTGCCAGATTTGTTTAAATGAACACCAGACTGCATTAGCTGGATACCATACTGGATTAGTTGAGCAGTGGGCAATTAATTGGATGCCAGACAGGATTAGTTAAGTACCAGACTGAATTGACTGCATATCTCATGAGGTTAGTTCACTGGAGACACAAGGGCCTGCAGACGCTAGAACTTTGAACTGGAGGAACTCAGTGGGTCAGCAACATCTGAGAATGGACAGGCGACATTTCAGGTCGGGACCCTACTTGAGTCTGAAGAAGGATCCCAACCCGAACCATCGCCTCTCCATTCTCTCCACAGATGCTGCCTGACCCACTGAGTTCCTCAGCACTCTGTGTTTAGGTGAGTTGACTACTGAACCAGGCCAGGCTGGGTTACTTGGGTACTGGACTAGATTAGTTAAATGACCAAATGGATGTCTGACTAGGTTAGTCGATTACCAGACTGGGTTAATTTGGTGGAAGATTGAGTAAGTTGGGTACTGGAGTGTGTCAACTGAGGGTCAGACTGAAATAGATAGATGCCTCTCTGAGTTAATTGGATACGAGCCTGGGTGAATTGTGAGCCAATTCAGGCAGTTAAAATGTTAGAGGAATGAGCTGGATTGACATTGTGATCTCTTCACTTTCCACACTTATTTACAAGCTCTTAGGTACGGCAATTATCTGTGTTTTAGGATATCAACGCACAAGTAGAGTAGAAACAAACATTACTTTACTAATTAAAAATGTAAAACACGCGCGGGTGAATTGTCTAATCAGCATTATTCAATGGCTGGAACGTGCTTAATTTAAAATAAATGGATTAATGTAGCCGCTAATATAAATGACATTTGGGAAGTGTAGGAGATGGAGTTGTATCAATCATGATATGTGTTCTTTGAATTAGACTTTGAAGTGGAAAGGGAGCCCCATAAACAATAGCCTGTATTTCAGCCCAGTGAGAGCTCGGGTAGATGAATAAATGGATGATCAGCGCAAGGGAACACGCTTCAGTGCGGTGCACTGGTATTGCCATTTTGTGCTGAAACAATAATAAATAATTAAGTGCAATTCAATCTTAACAAAACCTCTTCAATCTGGGATACGTCTCAAATTGGCCTGAGCTGATTAACTGGGGCATATTAATTACCACTGAGTTCCTTCCAATAACATGGGGGAGGCGTGGATTTATGCAGGGGCAACCCGCTGGCTCATCCATCAGTGAGCCTACTTGATGTGGGAAGAACTCCCTCGGAATTATTGTCATTTCTCACTCCACCAAGCACGAGCACGGAAAAGCAGTAAATCATTCTATTTTCAGGGTGCGCTTTTAATGGTTTCCCTTCAAGCTTTTCAAAAGGATCTCCAATAAGTTGACACCTGCCTCAATCACTAAAGAATGGAAATCAAGTGACAGGCACAAAACTCCCTGACTATCTATTCCAAGGAAAGACACAAAATGCCAAGCTGCGTCCCTGGAGATCATAGACAGGTGACATTTTGGGTAGGGGCCCTTCTTCATATTAGAGGAAGGGTCTCAACCAGAAAAGTTACTTATCCTTATTCTCCAGGGATGATGCCAGACCCGCTGGGTTATGAAGATGGATCCTGACCTGAAACATCACCTATCTATGTGTTCGCCAGGGATGCAGAACCGGATTCAATCTTGACTACGGGTGCTCCATGTATGGAATTTGTACGTCCTCCCTGTCACCGTGTGGGTTTGCTCCTGGTTGCAAGCATTGCTTCACGTTTTAAAAATCTCCGCCGAGCAGAAGATTCACAGAGCGATTGATGCTGATGTAGAAGAGGCCACCTTCTTTCCATTGCCCGTTTTGCACTGTCACACATTGTCAAGATCAGCCCCGAGCAATTCCAGGAACCATAAGCTGCTGTGGAACACTGTTCAATTTGGTCTAAAAATCTGTCAGTATCTTCCCCTGTGTGCCTCTGTTCAGTGGGTGGCAAGAATTGGGCACTCAGCCCAAGAATTGCAAGACAAAGTGGGTCCAGTACTGTAAGAACAGGATGAGACAAGAATGTGGCAAAGGCCAAAATCAGATCATCTGTGATCTCATTGAATGGTGGAGTCTGGGACTCTGGCGCTGTAAGGCAACGACTCTACCGCTGTGCCACTGTGCTGCCCTGCATCTTAATTCCAAAGCCCATATTGAACATTTTTCAATCGTCCAATCGTTATTTTAACGTATCATTTTTAGAACCTTCTGCAATTGTTAAGTAGGGTTCGGAGAAGTTTAATTCTTTCTGCATTTGTTTTAGTTATTCCTGGGGGACTAAGAACATTGCTTCCTTGAACAGCTGTTTCACTCAGTAGAACGACTCCAGCTGCATGTTTCACATCTTTGTTTATTTTATATCAGCAAGGGGAAGTCAATTGAGGATACTTTTTTAGTTTTTGGTTCCGTTTTGAGATACAGCGCGGAAACAGGCCCTGCGGCCCACTGGGTCGGCACTGACCAGCGATCACCAGTCCACTAGCACTATCCTACACACGAGGGACAATTCACAATCGTTATCAAAGCCAATTGATCTACAAACCTGTACGTCTTTGGCATGTTGGAAGAAACCGGAGCACCCGGAGAAAACCCACGTGGTCACAGGGAGACCGTACAAACTCCCTACAGTCAGCACCCGTATTCGGGATTAAACTCAGGACTCTGGTGCTGTAAGGCAGCAAGTCTACTGGTGCACCACTGTGCCTAATCTAGCTTTGTCTATACTCCAAAGTCTGATGAAAAGTCAACGTGCTGGAGGAACTTTGCTGTCAGGCAGGATCTGTGGAGGGAATGGAGGAATGATGTTATGGGTCAAGACCCTTCTTCAGATTGTAGAAACAAGGGACTGTAAATGCTGGCTTCCAACAAAGGACACAAAGTGTTAGAGTAACTCAGCAGGTCAGGCAACACCTCTAGAGAACATGGATAGGTGACTTTATGTGTCTGAGGAAGGATCCCAACCCGAAACATCGCCGATCAATGGTCTCCTCAGATGCTGCCTGACCCTCTGAGTTACTCCAGCACTTTGTGTCCTTTTTCCCCCCCACTTCTTCAGACTGAGGGAGTAGGAGGGAAAGAAGAAGGGGAGAGGCAGGGCCGTCTTAACGCATGGGCCTGATGGGCACTTGCCCGGGGGCCCACGAGCATAGGGGCCCCATGCTGATCTGTGTATGTTAAGTGACTTGCAATAAATAAATACTACTTTAAAAATGTAGGTTCAATAAGTGCTTTTTTCGCAACATTTTCGGTCACTAAGTGCTTCTCACAGCGATCTGTAAGTGCTTTTCGCAACAATGTAGCACCCTAAGTCCATCGCTAAGTGCTTTTCGGTAAGTGCTTTTCGCCGGCACGACAAGGGGGTGCTGGTAGGGAAAGGGGGGTGGGGGAGAGTAACGGTAGGGGCCCCAGTACACTGCTTTGCCCGGGGGCCCATAATGCTGTAAAAACGGCCCTGGGGAGAGGGGTGGGGGGGGGGGGGGGGGCGGCTAGGGAAAAGCCTGGCAAGTGATAGGTGGATACAGGTGGGGGTGGGTGATTGGCAGATAGATGGAGTAAGTGATAAAGGTTAGAGGTGAAAGGAGACCAAAGACCATCAGATAAGGAAAACAAAATGTGTGAAATGTAAAGCTGGGGAGAGCTTGTTTTCTTGCTCAAGATTATAACATCTACAGTTTCTTAAGAGTCATAAGTCTGATGCCCCATCCAATTTTAGCCACAAGACAAGGCACCAAGTTACCCATGGTTCCCATTCATAATATTCAATACTATGTCTCCAGTTTGTTTTACTGACCATTTCTACGCCTGTTATTCACCAATACAAATACAAAAAGACTGAAGAAAATTAATTTGTTATCCTATTTTGAATCGGGAGTATTTGGGGCAACTGTTTGACGCAAAAATCAGGTTGCTAAGTGCGAGGAGACGCTGCGTTTAATCTGGTAGTGACCGTCTACTCTGGAAGTGAAGGGTGAGAACTCACTGCACACTTTCCACGGGGTTGTTCCCCTGACCCCCAATGGTCACCACCTGGGATCTAACCATCGGTTTTGGAGCTGGGCCTTCAGGCTACCGACAACCTTCATCTTTTAGCTACTGACGATCAATGGAAGGAAGGAACCACAGATGCTGGTTTATACCAAAGATAGACACAAAATGTTGGAGTAACTCATTGGGTCAGGCAGCATCTCTGGAAAACATGGATGGGTGATGTTTCAGGTCGGGACCCTTCTTCAGATTGAAAGTAGGTGGTGTGGGGTGTGGGGGACGATCACCCAGTCAGTGTTCAGTCTGAAGAAGTGTTCCAACCTGAAACCATGAATGGGTTTCTCATGGAATGGGTTTGTTCTATTACTGCCGTGTCCTTCAAGAACAGTTTAGCTGGCACATTTAGTCCCCTGCTTTTCAATGGAAGCTCACTGAGTACAGAGACACCTTTTTCCATGTTTACCCACATCACGACAGTGACCATACTTCAAACGCACTTTAGATCATACCATGTGGAACAGCATCCGTCTCCCCATCAGAACTGCCCCCTCCATCGACTCCTTTAAGTCCAGGCTCAAAACCTATTTCTACTCCCTAGCATTTTAGGCCCTCGGAGGGGGCGCTGTGAACTGTTTATGTATGTGCTGTTATGTTTGTGTGCCATTGTATGTTCGTTTCTTAGTACCTGAACTGATGTGCAGCACTTTGGTCAACATGGCTTGTTTTTAAATGTGCTGTACAAATAAAATTGACTTGACTTGGTTAATAAAAGTGCTAGAAATTCATCACCAGTCAACCACGGGGTGAGGAATGAACTGATAAAATATAACACATCCTAATTCTCCAATGTCTACCAACAGATGATAAATTTCTAAGCACCTAGTTAGAACCAAACATCGAGTACAGCACAGGAAAGGGCCCTTCAGCCCACAATGTTTGTGCCGAACATGATGCTAAATTAAACTGATCACCTGTACTTGCAAATGATCCATATTCCTTTACTCCCTGCATTTCCATATGCCCGTCTAAAAGCTTCTTAAATGCCACTATCCATTAAACCTTCCCTCTCTCACCTTGTAGCTATGCCCCCTGGTGTTGGACATTTCCACCCTGGAAAAAAAGGATCAGACTGTCTACCCAATCTATGCCTCTTATAATTTTATATACTTCTATCAAGTCTCCCCAACAACCTCCGAAGTTCCAGAGAAAACAAGTCAAGTCTACCCAACCTCTCCCTGTACCTGAAACCCTCTAATCCAGGCAGCATTCTGGTAAACATCGTCTCCACAAACTTCCTGTAATGGGTCAACCAGAACTGCATGCAATATTCCAAATATTTATTTTTTCGTTGATCTCAAACCCAAATGATACATCAATGGGTATTATTTTTATCTTTCAAAAATTTAAGGCTGCATTAGTGAAGTAAAATGTCTCTACTCACGTCATGACCAGAGTTTCCTCTCCGGGTTCACCCAGTACACCATCTACAAAGAGAGGAACCGAGGTGAAGCTGTATTTTCTCCAGGACCTCCCTTCATCAAAGCTCAACCTAGTCAAAGCAAGCAAATAATGACGAGAGTGTTACACTGACAAAAAAATAATGGAGCAAAGAGCCTTGAGTATATCAGTAATTTTAGTTTAGTTCAGAGATACAGCATTGATTCGGCCCACCAGGTCCATGCTGACCATTGATCACCCATTTACACGAGTTCTATGTTATCCCATTGCATCCTACACACGAGGGGCAATTTACAGAAGCCAATTAACGTACAAAACTGAACGTCTTTGGAATGCGGGGGGAAACCGGAGCACCTGGAGAAAACTCACATGGTCACAGGGAGAACGTACAAACTTTGCACAGATAGCAATGGTGGTCAGGATTGTACCTGGGTCTCCGGCGCTGTGTGGTAACGGCTGTACCAACTGCCCCACTGTTCCCTTTGTAGCATTGTGGTTATATGATGCAGAGGACTAGGCTAACAACGAGTTCAATACCCCGCCAGGGCAACTTGAGGAATTTAACTTTAGACTTTATAGATACAGTGCGGAAACAGGCCCTTCGGCCCACTGAGTCCTCGCAGGCCAGTGATCACCCCATAAACTGGCACCGTCCCACACACTCGGAACAATTTACAATTTTTACGAAAGCCACTTAACCTACAAACATGTACGTCTTTGGAGTGTGGGAGGAGACCGGCGCACCCGGAGAAAACTCACGCGGTCACAGGGAGAACATACCAACTCCGTACAGTTAGGATCAAAGCCGGGTCTCTGGCGCTGTAAGGCAGCAACTCTACCATTGCGCCACCATGCCACAACTCAGTTAACTAAATTCAGTTGGTTAATTAAATGAAAATCTGGAGATGGACACAAAATGCTGGAGTAAATTAGAGGATCTCTAAAGAAAAGGAATTGCTGATGTTTCAGGTCGAGACCTTTCAGGAATCTATTAAACATGTCCAACTGTCATGAAAGTCCTTCCAATGCCATTTGGGGGATAAAAACCAATGCCCACACCTGGTCTGGCCTATATTTAACTCCAGTCCTGCAGCTCCCTGCATAACGCAACAAACCACTCAGTTCCAATACATTAAAGACGGGCAAAAACATGCCGGATTTGCCAATGATATCGACATTCCGTGAAAATAATATTTCAAATGTGTTTTTCCAGAATGATGAGTGAATTAGGGGGCACTACTACAGGGAGAGGATGGACAGACTTGGATTGTTTTCTCTGGAACACTGGAGATTGCGGGGAGACCTGATAAAAGTATATACAATTAGGAGAGGCATAGATAGGGTAGACAGTCAGAACCCTTTTCCCAGGATGGAGAAATCTAAAACTGGAGGGCATAGCTTTAAGGTGAGAGGGACAATGTTTAAAGGAGATATAGAGAAAAATGCATAGAGTCCTTTACCCAGAGTAGGGCAATCAAGAACCAGAGGACATAGGTTTAAAGTGAGGGGGGAGAGATTTAATAGGAACCTGAGGGGCAATTGTTGACATATGGTAAATGGAATGAACTGTCAGAGGAGGTAGTTGAGGCAAGTACTATCGCAATGTTTAAGAAACATTTAGGCAGTTACATGGTTAGGATGGGTTTGGTGGGATATGGGCCAAATGCAGGCAGGTGGGACTAGTGCAGAAGGAGCATGTTGGTCGGTGTGGGCAAGTTGGGACAAAGGGCCTGTTTTCAAAACTGCATGGTTCTATGACAATGAGATGTTACTCCAGCACCATATGTTTTTTTTGTAAACCAGCATCTGCAGTTCCTTGTGTCTACAGATCAGGCAAGGAGCGGCCAAACAAATTAAATAGACCTGACAGAACTTCAGTGTGAATCAGATGGAAGTCTGGAATTCACTGCAGATTCAGTTCTGCATCAATCCAGCTAAAAAAATCAACTTTCAATTTACAATCCCTGCCATCAGATAAGTTGAAACTAGCACAGGCAGCAATGATTAAAAGAGTCCAGCTAGCAATTGTCGCGGGTGGAATCATTAGTGTTGATATTCTGACAACCGTCTCAGCTAATACTGAGGGAAGCACTGAAGCAAATCCTTAATTTTCTTTAAACTATTCTTCCTGGGATGTGGGTGTCACTGAGCATACCAGCGTTTGTCTCTTGCTCCTTGCTGCCCTTGAGAAGGTGGGAGTGATCCAACTCCTTAGCCGTGTGGTGATGGTGGTCCTACAGCGTTGCCACAAGAGGGTCAGTAAGGACCTTACTCACCCGGGTTCGATCCTCACTACGAGTGCTGTCTGTACGGAGTTTGTACGTTCTCCCTGTGACCGCGTGGGTTTTCTCTGGGTTTTCTCCGGTTTCCTCCCACATTCCAAAGACGTACATGTTTGCGGGTTAATTGGCTTCTGTAAAATTGCCCCCACCTGTGTAGGATGCAAAGGTGGGATAACAGGGGACTAGTGTGCGGGTGATCGATGGTCAGCGTGGGCTCAGTGGGCTGTATCCCTACAGCTGTATCTCTAAACTCTGTAAATTGTAAATTGACCCTAGTATTTAGGATAGTGCTACTGTGCGGGGTGATCGCTGGTCGCTGAGGACCCTAGTGGGCCGAACGGCCTATTTCCACACTGCAGCTCTAAAGACTAAAGTCTAATTGCAGGTGATTGCAAGTTATTTTTGTTAACCAGGATGATAAAAGCAACAATTACCACAGATGGCGGATTGGTTGGGGTGTATGTTTAATGGCCACTAATGCACCACCTTGATCCAGGAATAAAATGCTGTGTTCCTCTTCAAATATCTAAGAAGGAAATACATAGAGATTAATCTCAATCGGGTAGAGACAGGAACATTTGCCAGAATCACCCATTAGTTCAAATTGAAGAAAAATAAATTGATGGCTTTAACAAATCAAATAGAACAATTTTTAGTCTGTGCAATTGGAACAACCTGCTTAACACATTGCAAACACTATATAACTATGATAGCAAAGTAAAGTAAATAATTTGTTATATCAGAAGAATATTAATGATGGTTTGTCATCATCAAAGTGCTTAGTTTAGTTGAGCTGATTGTCGCTTGTATCTGGGTACAGTGAAAAGCCTTTTTGTTGCGTGCTATCCAATCAGCGGAAAGATTACATATGAATACAGTCAAGCCATCCACAGTGTACAGATACAGGATAAAGAGAATAGCATTTAGTACACGATAAAGTCCAGGAAAGTCTGATTAAAGATAGTCTAAGTGTCTCCAATGAGGTAGATGGTAGCTCAGGACCGCACTGTCGTTGGTGATAGGATGGTTCAGTCGATTGAGATGTCGGAGCATTTACAGATATTTGGAACTAACTCCAATGTCCATCATTATGGAACCAATCGTTGAAAGATGTTTATAATAAACATGAAAGTAGTGTTGAGTCACAGAGGGTCATACAGTGTGGAAAGAGGCCCTTTAGCCCAAATTGCCCCATCTACATTAGTCCCACCTGCCTGTGTTTGGCTCACATCCCTCTAAACCAATCCTCCCCATGCGCCTGTCCAAATGTTTTTAATTGTTGTGATAGTACTTGTCTCAACTACCACCTCCGGCAGCTCATTCCATATAACGACTACCTTCTGTGTAAAAAAAGTTGCCTCTCGGGTTCCTATTAAATCTTTCCCCCTCACCTTAAAGATATGTCCTCTGATTTTTGATTCCCCTACTCTGGGTAAAAGACTCTGCATTTATCCTGTGTATTCCTCTCAGGTTCTTGTACACCTCTTTAAAATCACCCCTCATCACCCTGCACTCCAAGGAATAAAGCCCTAGCCTGCCCAACCTCTCCCTATAAATCAGGCCCTGGTCCTGGTAACATCATCGTAAATCTTCTCTGCACTCTTCCCCACTTGACAACATCTTTCCTATCACATCGTGATCAAAAATGAATACAATGCTCTAAATGTGGCCTCACCAATGTCTTGTACAAGGATGGATAGAAAATGTGCAAATGAGAATTAATATCTAGTTTCTTTAGTGTAAAGGGTAGCACGGTGGTGCAGCGGTAGAGTTGCCGCCTCACAGCACCAGAGACCAGAGTTCAATCCTGACTACGGGTGTTGTCTGTGTAGAATTTGTACATTCTTCTCGAAACCACATGAGTTTTTTCCGGGTGCTCCAGTTTCCTCCCCACAAAGATGACCAGGTTTGTAGGTTAAGTTGGCGTCGGAAATGGTAAATTATCGCTAGTGTGTAGGATTGTGCTTGTGTACAGGGATCGCTGCTCAGCATCGACTCAGTGGGGACGAGGGGCCTGTTTCCACACTGTATCACTATACCTGAACCATCCAATCAACAACTAGAGAGCGGCCCTGACCTTCCATCTACCTCACTGGAAACCCTCAGACTATACTGGGCATTATTTTGTACTAAACGTTATTCCCATTATACTGCAGCTATACACTGTGGACAGCTCGATTGTAATCTTGTATTGTCTTTCTGCTGACTGGTTGGCACGCGACAAAAATGCTTCTCACTGCACCTCAGTACACATGACAATAAACTAAACTAACAAGCTAACTAATGGAAGCACAAGCTACCCATACTGCTCAGTTTGAGTGAAAATCCTTTATCATTTCTAATGTGAACTTGCACTCATATTTCACAGTCTGCAAAAACCCTTACCCTGATTAGCATTGTTGTATTGTCTAAGGCTGTGCTTCTTTCACTTGCTGTGCTAATTATACAAAATATTTTAAGAGCCGAATAAATCATGAAAGTCATCCATCAGTATCTGTTAAAGACTGATATATTTTACGGCTGTGCCATATTAATGGACTGCTTGACAAATATAGATCATAAACAAAAATGCCCTCATTTCTCTTAGTGAAAACACTTGAGATGTCTGTCATCTTGAATAGGATGCTAGAGACTCAAGCAGCACAAATGTGCCCTCTCTCAATTCTGAAGACAAAGACTTAGTGAGCACTCCACCATGCCCTATCTTTATTGCCAAATGTTGATGTTCTTGATGGATTGATTTGATTAAAGATCATTTCCTCTGTTTCTGAATGGGCCAAGTTATATATTTTTGCCCAGTAATCACTCATTCCCTAAGCATTGTTCACCATAATAAATAATAAGAACGGTCGCATGTTGAAGGGAATTAAATATATAAGGAACTGGATGAACAATTGACTACGTGGAATTGATGGACCTGGAATCACCTCCACTTGCGCAAAAACGCATCATGTTGAATTAGCTACAAAGCGCTTCACACAGTTAATCACCCTGGAACTTTAGTAACTGCTGTGACACAGGCACAACAAACAGGCGGAAATATTGACACAGATGAACCAATTCTCAAAAGAAAGCGGAGACACAAGAGCATGTGGATGCTGACATTTTGAGCAATAATAAAATATTGAGCTTGATTGGCCACTGTAAGTTAAGAAGCGGGCTGCTTCTAGAATTCATTTTAAACAGAAAACCTGTAGTTGCTGGAAATCAGAAACAAAAGCAGAAAATGTTGGCGATACTCAGCAGGTCAGGCAGTATCTACGGAAAGAGAAATTCAGGTGTGTGACACTGTGTCATGGATGCTGCCTGGCCTGCTGAAATTTCCAGGACTTTATTCCTTGGAGCACAGGAGGATGAGGGGTGGTCTTGTAGAGGTGTATAAGATCATGAGAGGAATAGACAGGGTAAATGCACAGAGTCTTTTACTCAGAGTAGGGGAATCAAGAAGTAGGGGACACAGGTTTAAAGTGAGGGAGGAAAGATTTAAAAGGAACCAGTGCGGCAACCATTTTACACAAAGGGTGGTGGGTGTATGGAACAAGCTGCTGGAGGAGGTAGTTGATGCAGGTACTATGGAAACATTCAAAAACATTTGGACAGGTAGGTGGATAGGATGGGTTTAGAGAGATACGGGCCAAACGCAGACAGGTAGGACTAGAGTAGATGGGGCATGCATGGGCAAGTTGGGCTGAAGGGCCTGCTTCCACGCTGTATGACTCGACAACTCTTTCAGTTTTTTGCTTTGCTCTGATGCAGGATCGTTCTATGCTCCAAATCACTTTCCATGCAGACTGTCAGTCCGACTTAAAGCTTGGATCGGAGCGGCTTTGAGAATGTTCATTTCTTAAATGAGCTAATTGTATTTTCGGTTGAGATTTGTTGAGCTCGCCCATGCATACTTCTCGCAGTTACTGCCCTGCCATTCAACTTCAGTCCTCTGCCGGAACAGAGAAAGTAGCTGTCAAATTATTTATCAGAAAACCTTCAAAAAGTTTCACAACATCCTGATGAACATGAAGGTGTTTGCTTTATTGGCAGAAGTTTACTGGATTTATGGCAGGATGGGGATAATCCTGCTCGTTACAAGCTCCTTGTTTATAGATGCAGTAGAATAATAATTCACCGCTGGTCTCTGTGTGAGTGACCACCATTAGTGCCACAGAGTCATACAGAATGCTAACATCCCCTGCAGCCCCATTAACCCATGCTGATCATTAAGCACCGATTTATATTAATCCTGCACTACTTCCTGTGCTAACATTTAGACAGGTACATGGATAGGCCAGGTTTAGAGGGATACGGGACAAACACAGGCAGGTGGGACTAGTGTAGATGGACCATGTTGGTCGGCATGGGCAAGTTGGGCTGAAAGGCCGGTTTCCCCACGGAAGGATTCAATGACTATCTATGACTCAATTTTCTTCTTCCCACATTCCCATCAACTCCTCCCAGATTCTACCACTCACTTATAACCTAAAGGCAATTTACAGTGGTCAAATAACCACTAGACGTAGGCACAAAATGCTGGCAGCATCTCTGGAGAAAAAGAAAAGGTAACGTTTTGGGTCAGAGCCCTTCTTCAGACTGAAAGTGGAGGTGGGGGTGAACTAACTAACCAACTAACGTGCATGTATTTGAGCTATTTATTTGTAATGTTGTTGCGTTTAATGTGTCTGTAAAGCAGCAGCAAGTAAGAATTGTTCTGGTGAAGAAACAAGGAACTGCAGATCCTGGTTTACAAAAAAGACACAAAGTGCTGGATGGAGTAACCTAGTGGGTCAGGCAGAAGATGGAGTAACCTAGTGGGTCCCTGGAGAACATAGATAGATGATGTTTCGGGTTGGGACTCTTCCTAAGACATGTTCCAGTCCCTGTACATAAGACAATTAAATACTCTTGCCTCTCTTGAATTTTGATGTGGGAGGAAACACGAGCACCTGGACGAAATCCACATGGTCACAGGCAAATCGTGCAAACTCCACGCGGGCAGCATCGGTGGTCAGGATTGAACCCAGGTCGCCAGAGCTGTGAGGCAGTGACTCTATCACCTGTGCGATTGTGCTGCTCCTCTTGGCTTGGTTGGAATGAGATATGAAGTAGGGAATACTCGGTCAAAAATATGCAAGTGCCCTCATGGACACAGTCTCTGAACCACTCTGCTCATCAAATGGTTCAATTAATGGTGGAAGGGACAATTTTGTGTGCTTCCATTGTGCTATGGTTTAGTTTAGTTTAGTTTAGTTTGGTTTAGTTTGGTTTAGTTTAGTTTGGTTTAGTTTGGTTTAGTTTAGTTTAGTTTAGTTTAGTTTAGTTTAGTTTAGTTTAGTTTAGTTTAGTTTAGTTTAGTTTAGTTTAGGTTAGTTTGACACACAGCGTGGAAACAGGCCCTTTGGCCCACAGAGCCTGCACCGACCAACAATCACCTATTCACATTGTTTATATCCTACACACACTACAGGGAATTTACAGAAGCCAATTGACCTACAAACCTGCATGTATTTAGAGTGTGGGAGGAAACTGGAGCACACGGGGAAAACCCATGCAGTCAGAGGGAGAACGCATAAACTATGCACAAACAGCACCCATAGTCAGGATCGAACCTGGTTCTCTGACGCTGTAAGGCAGCAACTCTACCGCTGCGCCACTGTGCCACCCTCATGGTCTTGCGATAACTGGGTGCAGTCAAGGTTCCTTTTACTTAAAGTCCTAGAAATTCATCCTGTTGCAGACTGAGGATGAAATTTTAAACAGCAAGCTCTTGAGAATGTGACAGACACATCTTTTTTTTAAAAACTTATTGATATAAATGTCAGCTGTAAATTGGACCTGTGTACGTGTTCACATTTCTGAATCAGCAAGTTATGGGCTCAGGCCCTGCATGATGAGTAGAAGGCATCAATAGTACCGACACCTTGTCAGAGGTGCTGTCTTGTGGATCAAACGATTTACCAACACTGCCTGTTAACTCTGACAGCAGGCTACTCCAAGGTCCTGCAAAACACTGCTCCTCTGCCTTAACCAGACACCTATCTCATTGTTTGGTTCTTTAGTGTGTGGCTGCCCATATTGAGACTGTGTCAAAAGACAGGCACAGTGGCGCAGCAGTAGAGTTGCTGCCTTACAGTGCTTGCAGCGCCAGAGACCCACGTTCGATCCTGACCACGGGATCGGGCTTGTCTGTACGAAGTTTGTACGTTCTCACTGAGACCGCATGGGTTTTCTCCCAGATCTTCGGTTTCCTCGCACATTCCAAAGACGTGCAGGTGTGTAGGTAAATTGGCTTGGTGTAAGTGTAAATTGTCCCTAGTGTGTGTAGGACGGTGTTAATGTGCGGGGATCGCTGGTCGGTGCGAACTCGGTGAGTTATAGGGCCTGCTTCCACGCTGTATCTCTAAACTAAACTAAACTAAAACATCACAAGAATCAATTCTGGCTATTGTTGCATTGAGACAGGACTCTGACCTGGAGATGGGGCGATACAGTGGCGCATTGGTAGGGTTGCTGCCTTACAGTGCCAGAGACCCAGGTTCAATCCTGACGAAGGGTGCTGTCTGCGTGGAGTTTGCACGTTCTCCCTGCGACTGCGTGGGTTTTCGCCAGGTGCTCTGCTTTCCTCTCACATTCCAAAGATGTGCAGGTTTGTAGGTTAATTAGCTTCTGTAAATTGCCCCTGGAGTTTAGTATGTGAAGGTAGGATAACGTAGAACTAGTGTCAATGTGTGACCGTTGGTCGGTGTGGACTCGGTGGGCCGAAGGGCCTGTTTCCACACTGTATCTCTAAACTGAACTAAACTAAAGTAAACATTCAATGTAATCCCAAGGATGGTAGCCACACACCAGTGGCTTCTCGGCCCAGTTGATGACACAGACCAGACTTCCCATCATTGACCCCATCTATACTTAGAAAAGTTTCCATCAAACTCAAAGACTTGTCCTATCCTGGTCATTTCTTCTTCGCCTTGATCCCTTCCAGCAGAGGGTACAGAAGCTCGAGAGAGAGAGAGAGAGAGAGAGAGAGAGAGCCCACCATCAGACTCAGGAACAGCTTCTTCCCCTCTGTTATCAGGCTTCACAACATTACTTCCATAAGCTACGGGTAATATCCATTGGAAATTGTCTCTATTGATGCGCTACATTGCTGAGAACTTTATTCTGCAGTCTGTATCCTCCAGTTTGCTCTAGCTATTGTACTTGAGTTTGAATTGATTGTATCTATGTATAGCATTACTGATCTTTTTGGATCGCACGCAAAACAAGTGCAGGTGACAATATTAAACCTAAACCTACATTAGTGTGTAGGGAGGAACTGCAGATGCTGCCTAATACTGAAGATAGACACAAAGTGCTGGAGCACCTCAACAGGTCAGCCTGAAGAAGGGTTATGATCCAAAATGTCACCTTTTCCTTTTCTCCAGAGATGCTGCCTGACCCGCTGAGTTCCCAATGTTGGGGGAGTCCAGAACCAGGGGCCACAGTCTAAGAATAAAGGGGAGGCCATTTAAAACTGAGGTGAGAAGAAACTTTTTCACCCTGAGAGTTGTGAATTTGTGGAATTCTCTGCCACAGAAGGCAGTGGAGGCCAATTCACTGGATGGGTTTAAGAGAGAGTTAGATAGAGCTCTAGGGGCTAGTGGAATCACGGAATATGGGGAGAAGGCAGGCACAGGTTACTGATTGTAGATGTTCAGCCATGATCACAATGAATGGCAGTGCTGGCTCGAAGGGCCAAATGGCCTCCTCCTGCACCTATTTTCTATGTTTCTATGCTTCGATGTTTCTCCAGCACTTTGTGTAAACCTGTATTAGATTTAGGTTTAGGTTTATTATTGGCATGTGTACTGAGATGTAGTGGAAAAAATGCAGCGGGTAGCATGCATTGCATGCTAACCAACCAAATCAGATAATGCTGTACATAAATACAATCAAGCCAAACTCAAGTACAATAGACGGAGGAGCAAAAGGAGAGATGTAGTGAGATTTGCAGGTAGAAAAGTGATGTGAAAGAGTAGAGCAAATGTATCAGATGGTAATAGACCCTCCTCTGGGACCACCATGCAAAAAGTTGCCATGCTCTAGTGCCATCTTACAAGTTAAAATACATCCAAAAGTCCAAACCTGCAGTTGCTCTCGTGCTGAGCAGGATACAGTTTCACAAGCTAGAGGCAAACTGCTGGAGGAACTCTGTATGAAGGAACTGCAGATGCTGGTTTAAACCAAAGATAGACACAAAACACTGGAGTAACTCTGCGGGTCAGGCAGCATCTATGAAGAGAAGGAATGGCTGACGTTTCGGGTCAAGACCCTTCTTCAGACTCAGCAGGTCTGGCAGAATCCATGGAGGCAGATGGATGGACAACACTTTCTTTCTCCATAAACCTATTGTCAATTTTCTTTTGACACCAAGTGCTGGAGTAACTCAGTGGGTCAGACAGCATCTCTGCTTAGTTTAGTTTAGTTTATTATGCTATCCAGTCAGTGAAAAGTCTATAAATGATTACAATCAAGCCATCCACAGAGTACAGATACAGGATAAAGGGTATGATGTTTAGTTCAAGATAAGGTCGATTACAGTCCGATTGAAGATAGTTCAAAGGTCTCCAATGGGGTGGATGGGAGGTCATGACCGCACTCTAATTGGTGAGAGGATGGTTCAGTTGCCTGATAACAGCTGGGAAGAAATTGTCCCTGAATCTGGATGTGTGCGTTTTCACACTTCTATGCCTCTTGACTGATGGGAGAGGGAGGAAGAGGGAGTGACCGGGTGAGACTGGCCCTTGATTATGTTGGTGGCCTTGCCGAGGCAGAGTGAAGTGTGGATGGAACCAATGGAAGGGAGGTTGATTTGCTTGCTGGGCTGGTCAGTAAGATACTTCAGTGTAATGTAGATACTGAGTGATTCCATTCATTGGAGGCTGGGGTCCAAGTGAAAGAATATCAACAACGTGGACACTGCAAAGGTCTACCAGCCTCTCCTCTCAACCCACGGCTCTGGTCAAAGAAACAAAGTCTGATTAAGGATCATCTCTGGAGACCATCACCTGCAGTTCCATGTATCAACATTTCTTTGACAATGTTAACTCAGTCAAGAAGGGTCAAATCCAGGCTCACGAGGAGAAAATGTCTTCCCGTCACCATTACTGTACTAATTCTTGATTAGTACAGGTGTCAAAGGTTATGGGGAGAAGGCAGGAGGATGGTGTTAGGAGGGAGAGATAGATCAGCCATGATTGAATGGCGGAATAGACTTGATGGGCCGAATGGCCTAATTCTACTCCTATTCCTTATGACTTTATGAACTTATTACCTGTCTCCAAGAGTTTCCTCCATCGGTTGAGATAAACATGCTGCCGGTGGGGTTGTCCTTGTCCACTTTTAGTTCAGGGCCAACGTTACCTGAAATTCAAATTAAGCCACCACATATCAGTCTCATGAACAGTTTTATTTCACAGCTACAACTGGACCATGACTGACAACCTGAAAATGCAAGAAGGCAGAGAAGACAGAGAAAGCCAGAGTTTCTGAAGCACTTTTCACTGCCCCAGGACTTCACCAAAGCACTGAAGCCATTGAAATGGTGCAACAGTCATAGCCCATGGCGACCAACGTGCCCCATCTACACGAGTCCCACCTGCCTGTGCTTGTCCCAATTCCCTCTAAGCCTGTCCTATCCATGTATCTGTCTAAATGTTTCTTAAACATAGCGCTGGTATCTGCCTCAACTACCTCCTCCAACAGTTCATTCCATACACCCACCACCCTTTGCATAAAAAAGTTACCCCTCAGGTTCCTATTTCCCCCTCACCTTAAACCCATGTCCTGTGGTTCCCGATTCCCCTACTCTGGGCAAAAGACTCTGTGCATTTGATCTATTCCTATCATCTATATACTAAAAGTCGATTGTTTGTTCTTGAACTACAGCCAAAACGGTACATGATAGCGCAACAACTTTAGGCCCACCTTACTCACCGTCGACCCATTGCTGCTAATGGAAGAAGTTTCATTGAATTCGGTGCTATATTTTTTAA
This sequence comes from Rhinoraja longicauda, assembly GCF_053455715.1. Classification (NCBI taxonomy): domain Eukaryota; kingdom Metazoa; phylum Chordata; class Chondrichthyes; order Rajiformes; family Arhynchobatidae; genus Rhinoraja; species Rhinoraja longicauda. The sequence goes on along the minus strand of NC_135968.1, from coordinate 21,665,517 downwards.
GTTATTCACATTTTAAAGTTTAAATCTATCTCCTAGGGAGGGAAGGGTGAGGGAGGGAGGGAGGGAGGTGGGAGGAGGGAGGGGGTAGAGAGGGGGAGGATAAGGGGAATTGCGGGGATGGAGTGGGGGGCAGGGGAAGGGGGGAGGGGAAGTGGGGAGGGGGGAGGGAGGGGGAGGGGGATGTGGGAGGGAGAGGAGGGAGGGGGAGAAGGGAGGGGGGAGGGGAGGAGAGGGAAGGGGAGGGGAGGAGAGGGAAGGGGAGGGGGGAGGGGGGAGAGGTGAGGGGGAGGGGGAGAGGGGAGGGGGAGGGGGGAGAGGGGAGGGGGAGGGGGGAGAGGGGAGGGGGATGGAGGGAGGAGAGGGTGCTGCACCACTGCAGGAGAGGTTTGGGCCCAACTTGGTCTAGTGATTTTTTAAAGCCCTAGTCTGCTCAATCTCTCCTTATAGCTCAGGTCCTCGAGTCCTGGCAACATCTTTGTAAATCTTCGTTACATTATTTCCAGCTTGACAACATCTTTCCTATTACAGGGTAACAAGATTTCACCATCTGAAGTTCCTTGTGTCTCAACAATGTTGGGGTAGATACGGAGTGACCTGGCAGTGAAATTTGACCTCATAAATGTCTCTGGATGACAGGAAGTCTCAGAAAACTGCAGAGCCCAGTGAAAATCCAGTGTCAGGTCATATAGCTCCTGTCGACCACTGGGCGGCGCAGCGGTAGAGTAGCTGCCTTACAGCGCCAGAGACCGGCCCATCAAACCACCAAGACCGTGCCGGTCAGCCATCACCCGTTCACGCTGGTTCTGTTATCCCACTTTCTGATCCACTCTCAACACACTTTGGGGCAGCACAGTGACACAGTGGTAGAGTTGTTGCCCTACAGCGCCAGAGACCCGGGTTCGATGCTGACCACGAGTGCTCTCTGTATGGAGTTTGCACTTTCTCCCCGTGACCTGCGTGGGTTTTCTCCGGGTGTCCTGATTTCCTCCCGCACTCCAAAGAAGTACAGGTTTGTAGGTTAATTGGCTTCGGTAAAAATGTTAATTGTCCCTCGTGTGTAGGATAGTGTTAGCGTGCGGGGATTGCTGGTCGGCGTGGACTCGGTGGTCGGAAGGCCCGATTTCCACGCTGTATCTCTAAACTAATCTAAACACTCCTTTTCAGGTTCCCCTCCCCCCAAAAAAACTATCTGGAAGGTCTTTGAACTGTTCCCCTGGGGAATGAGTGTGAATAATTTTAGGTCGAATTGTTGTATAGAAACCTTGTCCATTTTTAGTACATTCCACTGAATAAGTTCCACGCCAGCAAAGAAGAAGAAAGAGACATCATACGACAAGAGAAAGAGGAGGAATTATTCCTCTGGGTGAGTTGTCTGGTGAAGTTTTAATGGCACATCTACCTGTGACAGCAACAACAGCAAGCTGGATGATCTGTCTTCCACAAGCCAGTAAAATGCCTTACCAAACAAACATTAACATTGCAAATGTCGTGTCTTGTTCTGTTTGCACAGTCTATTTTCTCTTCACTGTCTTGAATCCAGGTGTAATTTATTTCTGATTTAAATGTTTGTGCGTTTTCTACGTCCATGTGACTATGCTACTGCTGCAAGTAAGATTTTCATTGTATTGCACTTGTGCACAGGACAATAAACATGACAATAAATATGACAATAAACATGACAATAAACAAATGTTACGAAGACCTTGGTCAAAGGGATGCAACAAAATGGGCAGAGAGGCAGGGAGTTTTTGGGATGGGATTCCAAAATCTGCACCAGCTGAAAGACTTCTGCCAATGGTGACACCAAGGTGGCGCAGCGGCAGAGTTGCTGCCTTACAGCGCCAGAGGCCTGGATTCGATCCTGACTGCGGGTATTGTCGATACAGTGTTTGTACATTCTCCCCGTGATCTGCGTGGGTTTTTTCCGGGTGCTCGATTTCCTCCCACACTCCAAAGATGTACAGGTTTGTAGGTTAAATGGCTACGGTTATAAACAATGTAAATTGTCCCTAGTGAGTAGCATAGAGTTATTGTGCGGGGATCGCTGGTTGGCGTGGACTCAGTGGGCCAAAGGGCCTGTTTCCGCGCTGTATCACCAAACTAAACTAAACTAAATTAAACGTTTGCAGATAGATTGAAAGATTGAAGTAATCAATTGATGAAAACTTGATTAAAAGACACAGCATGGAAGCAGGCCCTTCGGCCCACTGAATCCATGCCAACCATCGATTATCCATTCACACTAGTTCTATGTTATCCCACTTTTGCATCCACTCCCTGCACACTAGGGGCAATTTACGAGGCCGATTAACTTACAAACCCGCACGATTTTGGGAAGTGGGAGGAGACCAGAGCACCCGGAGGAAACCCAGCGGTCAGAGGGAGAACGTGCAAACTCCACACAAACTCTATACAGGTTCAGCTCGAACTTGGGTCTCTGGCTCTGAGAGGCAGCAGCTCTACCAGCTGTGCCACTGTGCCAACCATCAAGAGTGTTTAATTGCCATATGTACCAACAATGGAACAATTAAATTCTTACCTGCAGCAGCATTTCTAAAAGACGCACAAGTTTGTAGGTTAATTGACTTCGGTACAAAAATCAAAAATTGTCCCTAGGATAGATACTGCTAGTGTATGGGGTGTTCGCTGATGGGCCGAAGGGCCAGTTTCTGCGCTGTATTGCTCGAGCCTAAAGTCCAATATTCTACTTGGTGACCGCGTGGGTTTCCTCCGGGTGTACCAGTTTCCCCCCACATCTGAAAGCCGTGCAGGTTTGTTGGTTAATTGGGCCTCTGTAAAATTGCCCTAAGTGCGTAGGGAGTGGATGAGAAGGTGGGATGACATAGAACTAGTGTGACACAAAATGCTGGAGTAACTCAGCGGGACAGGCAGCATCTCTGGAGAGAAGGAATGGGTGACGTTTCGGCCGAGACCCTTCTTCAGACTGAAGAAGGGTCTCAACCCGAAGCTGAGTTACTCCAGCATTTTGTGTCTATTTTCGCTGTAAACCAGCATCTGCAGTTCCTTCCTAGATAGAACTAGTGTGAATGGGTTATTGATGGTCGACGTGGGCTCGGTGGGTCTTGTGGCTTGTTTCCATGCTGTATCTTTAAACTAACCTAAAACAAAACCTTGAGTGGTACAGTACCTGAAGCCACGATGATGCCCGGTGCCGAATCCTTGCTGCCAATGTTGCCAGATGTATATGGGTTCAGTGCCACATTCAGGTGCAGATTTAAGGAGCAGTACGGCTGTAAACAAGAGTCACAGTATGATTCAAATCAGTCATCACCATCACAGCTATCTACCACATTACTAAGGTGACCTGAGCAGTTAAGATGACAGATCTTCACAGTGTATCACCTTAGAGGGAAAGATCCTGATTAATAGGAACTGATAAAGAATTCAACACAAAGATAGACACAAAGTGCTGGAGTAACTCAGCGGGTCAGGGTAACATCTCTGAAGAAAAGGAATAGGTGACGTTTCATGTCGAGACCCTTCTTCAGACTGAGAGTCAGGGGAGAAGGCAACCTTTGGTGTAAACCAGTTCCTTCCTATACAGAGAGTATTCAAGTCATTGGAAACGTGAACAAAAAGATAGAAAATGGTGGAAATGCTCAATAAAATGGATCGGATGGAGGTCATTAAACCAAAACATTAAATCTGTTTGTCTCTCCACAGATGCCCCCTCACCTGCTAAGAATTTCTAGCATTGTTCTGTTTTATTTCAGATTTCAACATTAAATTGAATATTTTGATTCTATTGTAATAATGGAGAATTTATCGTCCCCATTCTAATGGAGACACGGGGATGCTGGAATCTTGAACAAAACAGAAAGTGTTTTAGTTTAGTTTTAAAGATGCAGTGTGGAAACAGGCCCTTCAGCCCACCAAGTCCGCACTGACCAGCGGTCACCCGTATACTTGTTCTACCCTACACAGTAGGGATAATGTACAGAAACCAATTAACCTATAATCCTGCACATCTTTGGAATGTGGGAGGGAACCGGAGCACCTGGAGAAAACCCACGCAGTCACATGAAGAACGTACACATTCAGCACCCGTGGTCAGGATCGAACCCTGGCCACTGGCACTGTGAGGCAGCAACTCTACCGCTGCACCACTGTGCTGGAGGAACTCAGCATGCTTGGCAGCATCTATGGAGGGAATGGACAGCCATTTTACTTGAAGAAGGGCCCCGACCTGAAACAGTTTTCTCCCACAACCCAAAGACGTGCAGGTTTGTAGGTTAATTGGCTTCTGGGCATTGTCCCTAGTGTGCAGGATAAAACTAGCGTACGGCTGAATGTTGGTCGCCATGGATTTGGTGGGCTGAAGGGCTTGTTTCCACACTGTGAATCTAAACTAAACTCAGTGGGTCAGGCAGCATCTGTGGAGGGAAATGGACAAACAACGTTTCGGGTCGGGACCTTTCTTCAGACTTCCAATACTTCATGTAAATTTTAGCCAATTATCTTTGTACAATTTGGCATGAATTTCTTGCCTCAGTATCACTCAATACAATGAGGAGACGAAAGGTGGGTGAGTCTATATGTGTAGACCACTTGATATGGTAGCTTACCAGAAGACAGTGAAGGTCCTTGCCTCTCAGATCTGTGGTTGGAGCCTCCAGAAGTCGCCAATCTCTTCCCTTATTGTACGTGATGAAGGTCTTCACCTGCTTCTGTACCTTTTTGTTAGCCAAGAACATTCCCTTTATCCCTGCTACCTAGGAAAAATGGTTACAATTAAAATACCATCAACTGAAATGGGGGTTAGTTATCAAAACACATCCAATCCAAATCAATTGGTTTGGCAAGGTTTTAACCCATTTCTTGAAGAATCGCTAGTGGAACAAAGTCTCACCCGATGTGGATATATACAGTAGCTAATAAAGAATGGCTATCCATGAACATGCATGGCAAGATTAGTATGTTTGCAGATGACATAAAAATGGGTGGTATTGTAGACAGTGAAGATGGTTGTCAAACGTTGCAGTAGGATCTTTATCGGTTGGGCATTTAGACAGGTACGTGGATAGGACAGGTTTAGAGTGATATGGGCGAAAGGCAGACAGGTAGGACTTGTGTAGATGGGACATGTTGATCGGCGTGGCAAATTAGGCGGAAGAGCCTGTTTCTACGCTGTATGACTCCATGACTCCATGATGCACTTAGTGTCTTCCAGTTTGATCCTGCCTTGAATAATCAAATCTGTTTAGCAGTTGGAGTGCTGCAATAGCATGGTCGGCTGATCACTTGCTGGGTGAATGGTTTGGTTTCCCCTGTTACCTGAGGCGCGATAGCCTCGAGCAGGCTGCTGAGTACAGGCATTACAGTGTCTGAGTACAGACATTACATTACCTCATAGAGGTCGATCATTACATTCCCTTCTGGGCCTCGGCTGCTCTTCACGTTCTCCATAGCGATGGTGAAGTAGGCTCCTCTGGCGTCCGACACATAGAGGTTGTACGTGTCGTTCTGGTTCCATTCCTGCACGGCAGCAAACACTTGATTTTCATCCGTGCTGATAATGTGCATGTCCTGCCGAGACAGAAAGCTGCATGTAACCAACGCCGAGAAGTCTTATGCCTTATAGAGGTGTACAAAATCATGAGCAGAACAGACCGGGTAGACGCACAGTCTCTTGCCCAGAGTACGGGAATCGAGAACCAGAGGGCATAGGTTTAAGGTGAAGGGGAAAAGTTTTAATAGGAATCTGAGGGGTAACTTCTTTACACAAAGGGTGCTGGGTGTATGGAACGAGTGCCAGAGGAGGTAGTTGAGGCAGGGACTATCGCTATGATTAAGAAAGAATTAAACAGGTACATGGATAGGTAGACACAAATAGCTGGAGTAACTCAGTGGGTCAGACAGCATCTCTGGAGAAAAGGAATAGGTGACGTTTCTGGTCAAAACCTTCTTCAGATGGATTGGAGGGAAGGAGGAAAGCTGGAAGACGGGAGTGTGGGCAAAGCGTGGGAGGTAATAATGAATGTAGGGGGGGGGGGATGGGGGGTTGATAGGCAGATGGGTGGAATAAAGGCCTGAGATAAAAGCAGCTGTGAGACAAGATTGAAGAGTTGTGAAGCTAGAGGGAGGAATGGAGGGGAGAAATACACGGTAGTCTAGGTGGGGCACAGTCCATGTGCCTCTTCTGGGAGAATTACTGGGGTAATGAGCTAGCAAAGACACAATGGGCCAAATGGCCTCATTCCACATCAGTAGGATGTGCAGTGGACAGAGAGAGGCATTTAACTCCTTGGCCCTTGGTTGTCTTACCTTGCTGCTAATCTTTCCTGTAACTCCCCTCTCCACTCCCCTCTCCACTGATAATCTGGAACCAATCATTCATCTGATCCAGGGAGGAATTATAGTCGTAGTCATACAATGTGGAAACAGGCCCTTCGGCCCAACTTGCCCACGCCGACCAACATTTCCCACCTTCACTAGTCCCACCTGCCTGCGTTTGGCCCAATTCCCTCTAAACCTATCCTCATAAGTTCATACGTTCCAGGAGCAGAATTAGGCCATTCGGCCCATCAAATCTACTCCGCCATTCAATCATGGCTGATATATCCTATCTGTGTACTTGTCCAAATGTTTTTTAAACATCGTGATAGTACCTGCCTCAACTACCTCCTCTGGAAGTTCATTCCATATATCTACCACCTATGTGTAAAAACGTTGCCTCTCAGCTCTCTGTTAAATCTCCCCCCCCCCCCCCCCCCCCACACACCTTAAAACTATGTGTACCCTACTCTGGGTAAAATACTCTGTGCATTCAACCTTTCTATTCCTCTCATGATCTTATATGCCTCTATAAGATCACCCGTCATCCTCCTGCGGTCCAAGGATTTGACCACCCATTGCTCCCAAGGGCTCTGAATCTCGCTCTTCTGCAGCAGATCTATGTGCTATGTTTCACTATTAACTTGATTCTGGTCGGTTGCATCCTTCCTGTCTTGCATTTGCACTGATCCCCTCGGCCTGCTGGTATTTACATTTCATGCTTTGATACCAAGAGAGATTGCATCAGACTTCTGTTTTTATGTAATGTGCAGGTTGAATCTTCAGGACATCATGCTTGTAAACTGAGATTTAGGGGCAGCACAGTTGCACAGCTGGTCGAGCTGCTGCCTCACAGCTCCAGAGACCCATGTTCCATCCTGACCTCAGGTGCTGTCTGTGTGGAGTTTGCACGTTCTCCCTGTGACCGTGTGGGTTTCCTCCGGTTGTTTCCACATCCCAAAGACATGCTGGTTTGTAGTTATACTGTCTGCTGTGAAATTGCCCCTAGTCTTTAGACTTTAGAGATACAGCGTGGAAACAGGCCCTTCAGCTCACTGAGTCAGCGCCGACCAGTGAATCAGTGTCACCACGTCCACTGGCACTGCCCTCTGCACTAGGGATAATTTACAATGTTACCACAGCCAATTAACCTACAAACCTGTACGCCTTTGGAGTGTGGGAGGAAACCGGAGCACCCAGAGAAAACCCACGCGGCCACAGGGAGAACGTACAAACTCCACACTGACAGCACGCCAAGTCAGGATCGAACCTGGGTCTCTGGCGCTGTAGGGCAACAACTCTACCACTGTGTCACTGTGCTGCCCTGAAGTGTATTGTGAGTGGATCAGAAAGTGGGATAACAGAACCAGTGTGAATGGGTGATGGCTGGTCAGCACGGACCCAGTGGTTCAAAGGGCCTGTTTCCACGCTCTATGTCTTAAACTAAACTAAACTGAAGATCGCTGGCTAAGAGGAGCACATCTGGCACGTGGAACCAATGCTACTCTTGGGTGGGAAAAGACTTAAACACGCTTGCAATTATTAAGCCAGTCTTTATTAATTTCCAAGCCCCAGGGAGAGTTCCTCCAACACTTCCAATTACGTCTGCTAACATCACACAAATAGTTGCCCTGCTGCATTGCAACTATCATGTCCGTTTTAACTTGACCGTCCCGGACAGTTGGTATGGAACCAGACTCAGGCCCCAAACTGGCCCTCTTCCAGCTGAAGCCTCGGGTTCAATTGGGTTTAATTACTTTCCAACCGTGTGGAGCTCTGCTTTCTTTCCCAGTTTTAGTTTTAGAGATACAGCATGAAAACAGGCCATTCGACCCACCGAGTCAGTGCTGACCTGTGATCACCACGTAAACTCGCACTATCCAACATATTAGAGGCACTTTTTCCATTTTATTTAACCAAAGCCAAATCGACCTACAAACCTGTACATCTTTGGAGTGTGGGAGGAAACCGGAGCACCCGGAAAAACCCCACATGGTCACAGTGAGAACGTGCAAATTCCATACAGACAGCACCCATAGTCGGGATCGAACCCAGGTGGTCCTTGGCGCTGTTAGCAATGCTACCACTATGCCACTGTGCCGCCCTGCTGGTTTATGCCAAAGGTATACACAAAGTGCTGGAGTGTCTCAACGGGTCAGGCAGCATCTCTGGAGAAAAAGGATGGGTGATGTTTCGGGTCGGGACCCTGCTTCAGACCGAAAGTAGGTTTAGTTTAGTTTAGTTAAGAAATACAGTATGGAAACAGGCCCCTCGGCCCACTGAGTCCACGCCGATCATCGATCACCCGTTCACAGACGTTCTACGTTATCCCACTTTCGCATCCACTTCCTGCAAACTAGGAGCAATGTATTGAGGCCAGTTAACCTACAAACTTGCACGTCGTTGGGATGTGGATGGAAACTGGAGCACCTACACAATCACATGGTGAATATACGACACAATACGATAGAACTTTATTTATCCCAGGAGGGAAACTGATCTGCCAACAATCATAAAAACACAAAATACATGAAACATGAAATTAAAGTGATGAGTGGAAAGGATTGGGGAGGGGCAAAGATTGGGGGGGGGGGGGTGACTCAGTCTCAGTCTACCCCACGACCGAACATGCAAACTCTACACAGACAGCACCCAAGGTCAGGATCGAACCCAGGTCTCTGTCGCCGTTAGGTTGCAGCTGTACCAGCTGTGCCACAATGCTGCCAAATTGCCAGTAGAATTGCTTGTCTGGTACCACAAGAGTTCCAAAGTTTCTCCAGGGCTTCCTTCTCTCCTCTACTGATTTTTAAAATATTTCATTCACCTCGCTCTAGTTGCTCTTCTTCAGGTGACCTTGCCCACCTCCCTGCCTTCCTCCAGATAGCATGTCCACCAGCGAGTGCCAATCATTCTCTTCCAGGCTTTGACCTATCACTGATCTTCTCCTTGTTCTCTTCACCCCTCACCATCCCTTCTCCACAGTTGACGGCTCGTTTATTTGCTGACTTCTGATGAAAGGTCAACGATCTGAAATGTGAACTCTCTCTGTGTCTGCATTATTTCTACCCATCTGCTAAATGTTCTCTATTTTGCATTTCAGACCTGCAGGATGTTGCCTTTGCCCAAAGATGAGATTAGTTTGGTTCAAGAAGTGGTTAGGGGTGGCACCGTGGCACAACGGTAGAGCTGCTGCCTCTCAACGCCAGAGACCCAGGTTCAATCCTGACTGCGGGTGCTGTCTGTATGTACGTTCTCCCTGTGATCACGTAGGTTTTCTTTGGTTGCTCCTGTTTCCTCCCACACTCCAAAGACGTACAGGTTTGTAGGTTAATTTGGCTTTGGTAAAAATTGTAAATTGTCCCTAGTCTTTAGGATAGCGCTAGCATACGGAGATCGCTGGTGGGCATGGACTCGGTGAGCCAAAGGGCCTGTTTCCCCGCTGTATCGCTAAACTAAAACAAGACTGTCCATGCCTGGGGTATTTTGTTGGATCTCCATCGATGATTGCTATTTCATTCATAAAATCACTTCCAACAAGGTAAGCGAGGAGAATGAGGAGTAAATTGACCATTGGCCAATGAGAAAGTCATTATCCCCCTAGTGTTAACAGTTAAGGAATGTTAAACTCAACAAATTATATTGATACTTTGAAGGTAAAAGCCAATTCTAAGCCCTGACCAAACCATTCAGGCATAATTTGCATGAAGCAAGGCATAAAAAGACTTAACCATAAAACATGGGTGAAGATGCCTAAGGAAGGGTGCTACCTGAATTCTAAAGAGTGCTGACACTGCAGACTTTTTACCTTTGGCAATGAATATTTGGGAAGCTTCATCTCTGCAAAGCCCTCTCTCCGATATGACACGTAATAGGTTACCCGTCCACCGGATGTCACCTTGGGAGTGAATCAGAAAATAGCAGGAATTAGTCACGGGCTGTAAAAAGACAACACTGCACATAAAATCAAGTCTGGCATGTTTGACGTGCTCTCTGCTAATAAGGAGGACAAAATGGCCTCAATAACACGGTCTAACATTGGAATCATTTTAAGCAGGTTAACGTCGTCAGAAATAGTTTGCTACCATCGCACAGGCTCTGCCTTTCCATTTGTTTGATAATACTCTATCATCATTTCTGCTGCAGTAGAAGAGTCGGCACTCTTCTTGTGTGAAGCTGTGCGATGAAGGGCGGCACGGTGGAGCAGCAGTAGAGTTGCTGCCTCATAGCGCTAGAGACCCGGGTTCAACCCTGACCTCTGGTGGCTGACTGTGTGTGGAGTTTGCACGTTCTCCCGGTGGTAGCATGGGTTTTCTTCGGGTGCTCCAGTTTCCTTCTACATCCCAATACGTGCGGGTTTGTAGGTTCATTGGCCCTCTGTAAATTGCTTCTAGTGTGTGGGGAGTGGATGCAAAAGTGGGATAACATAGAACTAGTGTGAAAGGGTGATCGATGGTTGGCATGGACTTGGTGGGTGGAAGAGGCTGTATCTCTAAACTAAACTAAACTAAACTAAACCGTTACTTTTGCTTTACTCTGAATCTATTTTCTGCAGCCTTCCAAAGAACTGTAGACTTTAAAGATACAGATCGGGAACGTGCCCTTTGACCCACTGAGTCCATGCCAACCATCGATCACGCGTACACTGGCACTATCCTACACACGAGTGACACTTTACAATTTACAGAAGCAAATTAATCTCCAATCCTGTACATCCTTGAAGCATGGGAGGAAACCGGAGCACCCGGATGAAACCCACGTGGTCACGGGGAGAACGTGAAAAATCTCTGCACCGATAGCACCCGTAGTCAGGATCGAACCCGGGTCTCTGGCGCTGCAAGGCAGCAACGCCACTGTGCCGCCCTTTGCCACAACCCTGTGCGGGAAGTGTGAGAGGGGGTGGATCAAGGTCTGATTTGTGCCGCTCTCTGATTACCCGTGCCTCGCGATGTGGCATAACGTTGCCTCTCCTCACCGGCGCCCTCTGCTCCTTCAGCACTTCCTCACTTTCAACGTGACAGGCGGGGAATTAATTTAGTTCACTCGTCAATTCAGTAAGCAAGGAAATAGATCTCTCGCTTTACTGCAATTAACCTGTATTTCTCAGTCACTCGCCAATCACGACAGAACTACAGTTCCTGCTGTAATCAGCATGGGTTTATTAGAACCTTTGAATAATCATCGAAGGAACCTGTTTAATAATCAACAACATGAATATCTTTCATTTGTTCAAAAAGTTTCTCTTCGCATATGCTTTTTTTTCCACTTGGCACACCCAAGGTTCAATTGCTTGATTCAAATGGTATTAGGAAGAGACAAGACTGTGGTGCTGGTGTATAATATCGCTGGTTGATGGCAATGGGCAGAACGCCATTTAACCCTGCAATGGTTCAATGGTTCAATAATTCCTTTATTATCAGGTGTACCAAAGTATAGATAAATTCCTTATTATTGCCCTACGTAAGTGCAATAAGTACATAACACATGCAAACAGCCCACTGAGTCTATTTGCAAGAGTCGCCAGGTTTTGGCGGCATTTCACAGTCCCAAAAAGGCCCATTGCAGCCACCGCCTCCATCCGATTGTCCCTCTCGTTTCTATCGGCCATCTTCAGCGTTCGTGCCCCGGGGTCACCTCCCGCAGCCAACCTTGAGGACGCGGAAAGTAAGACCCCCGGTTCTTCCTACCGTCCTTTGTCCTGTGTTTGTCGTCATCGGCGACTCCCCCCGTCTCCTCACCGGTTCCCAGTCATTGTGGGGTGAGGAAGGTGGTTTCCCTCTCCCGGTTCCGCGGTGGGCAAGCCAGGCCAGGGCTCGCTGGGACCTTCTGCCATGCGCGCCTCACTGGCTCAATGTCTTGGCCTGTCCTTGCTGTTCAATCATTTTGCTTGCTATAAGACAACTAGAGAGCAGTCCTGACCAACCATCTACCTCGTTGGAGATCCTCAGTTTATCTCTAATTGTTCTTTACTGGACTTTATCTTGCACTAAACGTTGTTCCCTTTATCGTGTATCTGTACACTGTGGACGGCTCGATTGTAATCATGTGTTGTCTTTCCACTGACTAGTTAGTACGCTACAATGGCTTTTCACTGTACCTCGGTACATGTGACAATAAACGGAACTAAACTGAACTAAAAAAAGCCTCTTCTCCCCCCAAATGTCCATTCATACCACCCTCCCCAACACCGCCCTCCATCACCATTGAGGGCACTTTACAGTTAAGTTACCAGTGTGCCTTTCGGGGTATGGAAGGAAATCAGAGCACTCAGGATAATCCCCACAGGCAGAAGGAGAATGTGAAAACTTCACACATAAAGCAGCACCTGAGATCAGCATCGAACAAACGTCACTGGAACCGTGTGGAACAGCATCGATACTGTGCCAATTCGCAGGTCAGGACTGACAGCCTGCGAATGGCCAGAAATGCCCAGCATTCACAATGAGGCAGAGCAGTTGCCCAATGTCACGACCGTGGGTACAAGATCATCCTTGGGTCAATTCAGGAGCACTGAAATGTGTCTGAGAATGGAAAGAAATATGACTTTCTTTTGCTCTGGTCAGACATGTGTTGGAAAGGATGAAACACCGTTAAAAATCAGACAGAAATGAAGAAGATACTGCTTGTTCCAGGATGAATGACAGGTAAAATGCATCATCATTTGGTCACTTGCCCTCAAGTGCTTCACACCATCTCTTGGCTACACGGTTTGGTGTCAACATCTGTGCATAATTCTTCGTTGATTTAAGAACATGATGTGCTTCTTTAGACTTTATAGGCACAGCGCAGAAATAGGCCCTTCGGCCCACTGAGTCCGCGCCGACCAGCGATCACCCCATACACTAACCTACACACACTAGGGACAATTTTTACAACTTACCGAAACCATTTAACTCACAAACCTGTACGTATTTGGGGTATGGAAGGAAACCAGAGCACCCGGAGGAAACCCATGCAGCCACGAGGAGAACGTACAAACTCTGTACAGACAGAACTCGTAGTCAGGACAGAACTCGGTTCTCCACGCTTCAAGGCAGCAACTCTACCGCTGCGCCACTATGCCGCCCATTGATATTAAAAATGAAGCTCCCACCTAAATTGAGGTCTCCTCCAAACTGGCACAGGGTTGGCATTGGAGATGTGATAGTGGCATTTAAGAGGCTTTTAGATAGCATATGCTGGATATGCAGGAAATGGAAGGATATGGATCATGTGCAGGCAGATGAGATTAGTTGAACTTGGTATGTTCGGCTCAGACATTGTGGACCAAAGGGACTGTTCTTGTGCTGTCCTGTTCTACGTTCTCCATTGATAGAAGATCGCCATATGTCTACACAGAGATTTATTTGCTACTTGTGGCCAATGCAGATAAAAGTTAATGTGGTGGCAACAACATCTAGCACAAAAAATGCAAAAAGGATTTATCTTTCTTGGATTGGAGGTCATAACATGCTGTTGTAAAATCCCTGAAGGAAAATGAGCTGTAAAAATAAGCTATTCTATTAATATTTCCACACGTGGAAGAAACAGTCTCTCAAACATATTTTCTAGTTGGATCTTTTTTTTAAAGTGATGATAGCAATGGATTTATTTTCTCCAAGTGAATGGCCGAGGGTTTTGGATCTAACAGAGAATAAATAAAGGACGAGATTTTCCAGTGAATTGTCAACAGTTCCACATGTAAATGCCAATATATTCCCAGCTAACTAACAGGAAGTTTGGAACACCAGCACAGGGAACGGTCGAACGGAAGAATCCCCAAATTCCCAAGAAGATGAGTTGGCACGGTGGCGCAGCGGTAGAGTTGCTGCCTTACAGCGCCAGAGACTTATGTTCGATCCTGACTACGGGTGCTATCTGTACAGAGTTTGCACATTCTCCCTGTGACCACATGGATTTCCTCCAGGCTCTCCGGTTTCCACCCACATTCCAAAGACGTGCAGGTTTGTAGGTTAATTGGCTTCCACAAATTGTCCCTAGTAACCAATGTATGGGGACTGTTGATCGGCGCCGTCTTGATGGGCCGAAGGGCCTGTTTCCATGCTGTATCTCTAAAAAATAATAACACAGACAAAGAAGTGTAATCACACTCCAGCTGGTTCCCATAAACTCATTTGACTCGGCCTCACCCTGTCACTCATATTCCCGTTATCCTATCCATTCCTCCCACCACCTTCTTGGAAACTTGAAAACACTTTCATTTTTTCTCTTGTGCATCTAAGACTAGAGGTCGTCTACCTGAAATGCTATCTCTATTGTTCTTTCCACAGATGCCGTTGACCTGTTGAGTGTTTCCAACATTTTCTGTTTTTATTTCAGATTTCCGGCATCTGCAGGTTTTTTTGATTCCCTACGGCAATCCATTGAGTAGCTGTAGCCCTGAACAGTGGTCGGTGCACACTCACTGCTAGTGTAACAAGCACTTTCTCAACTTAATACCTTCAATGAGCGCTGTATCTCTCGACTCAATCCATTTAACAAGCAGGCTGGGACTTTATTCCTTGGAGTGCAGAATCTAAGGAGTGATCTTGTAGTGGTGTACAAGATTATGGGAGGAATAGAGCAGGTAAATGCACAGAGTCTTTTGCCCAGACTAGGGGAATCAAGAACCAGAGGAAATAGATTCAAGGTAAGGAGGGAAAGATTTATTGGGAACCTGAGAGGTAATTTTTTTGTACAAGGGGTGGTGGGTAAATGGAGCGAGCTGCCAGGGGAGGTAGTTGAGGCAGATACTATCATAATGTTTGGGATACATTGGGACAGGCACATGGATGGGATGGATTTGGAGGGATATGGGCTAAACGCGGGCAGGTGGAACTAGTATAGATGGGGCATGTTGGTCGGTGTGGGTGAGATGGGCTGAAGGGCCTGTTCCCACACTGTATGACTGTGACACCTTATCTCTCAACTTAATACATTCAATGTTGAAGTTTATTGAACAAAGAAATAAAAGCTATAACAGGTTAGAACTCACACTCAAGATGTAAACAAATGCACCCTGTTTATTTTCTAATGGAAAAAAGAAATTCTCAACAAAATTTTATCAACGTAAATCCTGTAACTGTTGCCTAGAGTTTCTCTTCAAACCAGTTTGGACAACAATTATATCTAAACTGTTGAAGGTTAAAGAAATGTGCGCAGGGTGAATGGATCGCTGGCGCAAGCTCAGACTGCAATAATCTGTGTTCACCAAGAGGCCATGTCTCTGGACAACAATATTGGCTTTAAATCTCTCCGAGGCTTGATGAGCATGGTTGCCACAAGACAGCAAACATCATCCCCTCCAGCTCTCCTCGTGGTGTCGACCAATATAGACGAGTGCCTCAGGAAACCTGGAGCATTTTTAGGTAATTATTTTGAGTCAAGTCAATACTTCTCATTTACCCTAAAGCTGTTAACTTTGAGAGACCCGTGTTCAGCCCCATCAATGTAGATTCTTATGCGGTCTCGACCCAAAACGTCACCCATTCCTTCTCTCCAGAGATGCTGCCTGTCCCGCTGAGTTACTCCAGCTCTTTGTGTCTATCTTCGGTTTAAACCAGCATCTGCAGCTCCTTCCTACACAATTTCTGTTTAGTTTAATTTAGTTTAGAGATTGGAGACGTTCGAGCCTTCGAACTATCACATACCTCCAGATTCGGGGACAGTTTCTTCCCAGCTGTAATCAGGCAACTGAACGGTCCTCTCGCCAACTGGAAAGCGGTCCTGACCTCCCATCTACCTCCTGACCTCCCATCTACCTCATTGGAGACCTTCAAGCTATCTTTAATCGGACTTCATTGGTTTTATCTTGCACTTATCTTGCACTTTATCTTACATCCTTTATCCTGTATCTGCACACTGTTTGGTTTCATTGTAAACATGTAGCCTATTCATTGACTGGATATCATGCAACAATAAGCCTTTCACTGCACCTCGGTACATGTGACAATAATATATTAAACTAAACTAAGACACAGCATGGAAACTGGCCCTTCAGCCCACCATCCACTGAGCAGCAATCACCCATATACTAGTTCTATCCTACACAATTTACAGAAGCCAATTAACCTAAAAAAACGCGCAGGTCTTTGGAGTGTGGGAACACCAGGGTAAAAACCCACGCGGTCACAGGGAGAACATGCAAACTCCGCACAGACAGCACCCATAGTCAGGATCAAACCCGTGTCTTTGGCGCTGTAAAGCAGCAGCTTCACTTCTGAGTCACTGCTTCGTTACATTTTCTGTGGCTCCATAGATAACTAAATCGCATTCGGTTTCATGGTTTGGGTAATCGTGATTAGTAGCATCCAGCCAAAAATGCATAATATTATCTGCTAATGGCGCCACAGATTTATTGTCTTAATCATTGCTCTTGGGAACTAAGCGAGCTCTGATATGAATGATTCTTAGGGGCTTCCGAACAGTCCTTCCATAAGCCAGGGTGGAGTTTGACTCTCCCCCCCCCTCTTTGCGGACATTTGGTTTTGTCTCTGGATCTCTTGTGCTACGATGCTGAGCTCAGCACCCATAAATTCATAAGTCATAGGAGCAGAATTAGGCCATTTGGCCCATCAGTCTACTTCGCCATTCACTCATGGCTGATCTATCTTTCCCTCTAACCCCATTCTCCGGCCTTCTCCCCTTAACCTTTGACACCCGCACTAATCAAGAATGTTTAGCTTGATCAATAATCTGTAATTCTCCGATTTAAAAATACCCAATGACTTGGCCTCCATAGCTGTCGGTGGCAATGAATTCCACGGATTAACCCCCCTCTGGCTAATGAAATTCCTCCTCATATCCTGTATCTTACTCTGTACTTCTTCCCTTCACTTTACCTGGTGTACAGAGGTTGTACAAGGGCATAGTTTTAAGGTGAAGGGGGCAAGATTTTATAGGAATCTGAGGGGTGACATTTTGGGTGTATGGAACGAGCTGCCGGAGGATGTAGTTGAGGCAAGGATTATCAGCGTTAAAGAGGCAATTAGACAGGTACATGGATAGGACAGATTTAGAGGGATATGGGTAAAGCGCAGGCACGGCAGCGGCTGACTAGCAGTCTGTCCGTCTTTTTTTTGTTGAGTGTCGGTGTTGGGATGATTTTTATATATATATATATATATTTTTTGGTTGTGTATGTGTGGGAGGGGGTGGTGGTGTGTGGGGGGTGGGTGTGGGTGTGGGGAACTTTTCTCTTCCTCACGGCGCGGGGTGCGGCTCGGCTGCGGGGCCTAACATCCCCCGGTGCGGCTCGGCCGCTGGACTTTACATCCCGGTGCGGCTTGGCCGCTGGACTTACATCGCCCGGTGCAGCTCGGCTGCGGGGCTTAACACCGCCCGGTGCAGCTCGGCTGCGTGGCTTAACACCGCCCGGTGCAGCTCGGCTGCTGGGCTTAACACCGCCCGGTGCAGCTCGGCTGCTGGGCTTAACACCGCCCGGTGCAACTCGGCTGCGGGACTTAACACCGCCCGGTGCGGCTCGGCTGCGGGACTTAACACCGCCCGGTGCTGCTCGGCTGCGGGACTTAACACCGCCCGGTGCGGCTCGGCTGCGGGACTTTTCACCGCTGGTGCGGCTCGGCCGCGGGACTTAGCTGCGCAAGGCTTGGTCGCGGGCCTTTCATCGCCCGGTTCGGCCGCGAGACGTTTCAGCGCCCGGTGCGGGGACTGTGCGGGTCGGTCGGGGACGAGCTGTCTGTCCGTGGGCGTGGGGAAGAGAGGGGAAGTTTTGTTGCCTCCATCACAGTGAGGGGGTGTTTGGAGTCACTGTGATGGACGTTTGTGTTGGGGCTATGTGTCTTGTGTTCTTTTTTTTTTTTTTCTATGACTGCTATGTAGTTTCGTTCGGTACTTCGGTACCGAACGACAAATAAAGCTCTGTTATACCTGTTATACCTGTTATACATGTTGATCGGTGTGGACAAGTTGGGCTGAAGGGCCTGTTGCCACACTGTGTGACACTGTGACATAAGTTTGGTTTCACTGTATATATGTGATTTGATCAGAAACCATGCAAAACAAAGTTTTCCCTGTACCTCGGTACACGTGACAATAATAAACCTAAACCTAGACCCTAAAGAGTTACATGTTCTCTGGTGGAAACCAGCAGGTTGCCACTGCTTTCTTCCATCTGCATTCACTATTCTTTATTTTCCTCTTAAAGTCTCCGGGAACGGGATACTTTTCTAATCAGAGTAAACTGGACCAATATAAAGACATACAGGACAATTCTCCACTTGCTGGAAACAAGGATCAAAATCAATGCCAAATAGAGATTGGGTGAGATAGAAGATAAATTGGTGAGATTGATTTTTCTTGAAACAATTTAGATCTCCTGAAAGGCTGTGCAACCAAAAATGTGTTCTGGCTCCAGATGTGAAAGACAATTGATTGAATTGAGGTTTGTACTCAATAAGACTTTCCTTGCTCTCAATTTCAATGAACTCACAGACTATGTCTCTGAAAACTTTGCACATGATGTCTTTCCATTTTTCAACAAATTAGGCAATGTTTTAGTATTCGTTCACATGCAATGTTACATTAAATCGCTGGAACTGACTACATAAACGGAGGTGTAGGAAAATAACTGCAGATGCTGGTATAAATCGAAGGTATCACAAAATGCTGGAGTTACTCAGCGGGTCAGGCAGCATCTCAGGAGAGAAGGAATGGGTGACGTTTCGGGACGAGACCCGAAAGGATATAGGTGGAGACAGGAAAGTGGGAGAACTGGGAAGGGGCGGGGGGGGGGGGGGGGGGGGGGGGGGGGGGGGGGGGGGGGGGGGGAGGGGAAGAGAGGCACAGAGGAGCTATCTAAAGTTAGAGAAGTCAATGTTCATACCGCTGGGCTATAAGCTGCCCAAGCGAAATATGAGGTGCTGTTCCTCCAATTTGTGGTGGGCCTCACTATGACACTGGAGGAGGCCCATGACAGAAAGGTCAGACTGGGAGTGGGAGGGGGAGTTGAAGTGCCCAGCTACTGGGAGATCAGGTTGGTTAAGGCGGACTGAGCGAAGGGGTTGAGCGAAACGATCGCCGAGCCTGCGTTTGGTCTCGCCGATGTAGAGAAGTTGGCATCTGGAACAGCGGATACAATAAATGAGGTTGGAGGAGGCACAGGTGAACATCTGCCTCACCTGGAAAGACTGTTTGGGTCCTTGGATGGAGTCGAGGGGGGAGGTAAAGGGACAGGTGTTGCATCTCCTGCG
The DNA here is from genome assembly GCF_053455715.1 of Rhinoraja longicauda. NCBI lineage: Eukaryota > Metazoa > Chordata > Chondrichthyes > Rajiformes > Arhynchobatidae > Rhinoraja > Rhinoraja longicauda. The sequence continues at coordinate 21,646,036 of NC_135968.1, read as the reverse complement.
GTTGCAGGGGAAAGTGCCTGGGGAAGGGGTGGTTTGGGTAGGAAGGGATGAGTGGACCAGGGAGTTACGGAGGGAACGGTCTCTGCGGAAAGCAGAAAAGGGAGGAGATGGGAAAATGTGGGCAGTGATAAATTGAGGTTATCAAATACAGGGGACATGCGTACAGAATATGCAGAAGGTTCAAACCAGTCAATTGATTCACAATGTTATTGTTTAGGGTCTTTACAAGCTTAAAATAAGGCAGTAAATATTTTCAATGATGCCGATCAATAGATCATAGGATGGCTGCATTTCTGACAGAAGCAATAAGTCTTGCGGTACAGTGGTAGAGTTGCTGCCTTAGAGCGCCAGTCACCCGGGTTCGATCCCAACTACAGGTACTGTCTGTATGGAGTTTGTATATTCTCCCGTGACATGTGCAGGTTTTTTACGGGAGTTCCCGTTAACTTCAACACTCCGAAGATGTTTATAGGCTAATTGGCTTGGTAAAAATTGTAAATTGTCCCTAGTGTGTGTAGGATAATGTTAGTGTGCAGAGACCACTGGTCGGTGCGAACTCATTGGGCCGAAGGGCCTGTTTCCGTTCTGTATCTCCAAACTAAACAAAACTGTGACAAAAGCAATCTGGGCAAGCCCATTCACCAGCTCTTCCCCGTGGCTTTGCAATACGTTTCTGCCGTGGTGTCTATCCAATTCCCTTTTGAAAGCAGTGCTTGAATTTGCTTTTCCCACTCTGTGACCCTAATGCTTCCCAACTCGTTTAGTTCCTCCGGCATTTTGTGTTGTGTTTTGCTCAAGATTCAACATCTGAACGTTCTTGTGCGTCCACCTATCACTCCCCGCTTTGTGCCACAATGCGTGCCTTCAGCCTTTGCCAGCTTTGCCAGCTTCCCCTCCTTTACTCAATCAGCCTGAAGAAGGATCCTGACCCAAAATGTCAACTGTCCATTTCCCTCCACAGATGCTGCCTGACCTGCTGAGTTCCACCAGCAGTTCTTTTCTGCTTTGCTGAAGATTCCAGCATCTGCAATCTCCTTGTGTCTCCATGTTCCTTAATCTGCTTAGCCCTGATCATTGTGAATGGCTTAAGCGACCAAAATTGTTTATCCCTGGTCTGAATTTTCTTATGTTCCTAATCTGTGGAATTCTTTAAATAATGGAAAGTCTTCAGTGCTACACGAACAAACGTTAACGACACTACGTTGAAACCCTGTTTCAAAGCTTGATTCAATCGATGCTGATGGAACAAACAAAGTAGATAGTGACCATTTTACCTGTGCAAAGACATAGTCATCTTGAACCACCAATGAATTGTGGTCTATATAACCTGGGAACAGCTTGCTGCTTGCTGCTTCTGAACAGTTCTGAATCCGACAGGTGATATATTCAGCATCTGTGACAAGAAAGTAAAAGTAGAGGATTTTTAGGAAAGAAACAAGACCATCTTAGGAACAGTGCAACATTATGCTGTCATTTAAGTAATTTCATCAAAGAACCACAATATTGTTTATACATTCTCCCCGTGGCCATGTGGGCTATCCCCAGGTGCTACGGTTTCCTCCCACACTGCACCAGGGGTTATCGGGAGAAGGCAGGAGAATGGGGTGAGGAAGGAGAGATGGATCAGCCATGATTGAACGGCAGAGGAGACTTGATGGGCTGAATGGCTTCATTCTGCTCCTCTCACTTATGGCCTTATGAACCTCTGCAGAGATTTACAGGCTTACTGGTTAATTTGGCTTCAGTAAAAATTGTATGTGTCCCTAGTGTGTGGGATAGTGCTAGTGTACAGGGATTGCTGGTCAGCGAGGACTCAGTAGGCTGAAGGGCCTGTTTCTATGCTGTATCTCTAAACTAAACTAAACTACAGTAAACTCAACCTTCATCATGCTTTGTGAGAATATGCATATTTTTGGTGGTTTCTTATCCAGACCTCTGTGACGCATGCCCCAACGTGAACGGGCTCATCTTGTCTTCACTGGCCCATATTGATGCTTCCTTGGCTGGGAACTCCAGCTTCCACTTTATAAAAATATTAAAGAGATTCAGGAGGAATTGCCTGAAATCTTTATGAGGAAAATACCAGACCATTGAGGTGATACAGTACCTCTCAGAGAAGACTGAACAGAACAGATCTCTCTAAATAAATAAAGCCTTTGAAATGGTACCATTTTTGGCAGAGAACATGTTTTCACTTGAGGGGCTATAAATATTAAATAGTCAATGAGAATCAATTGGGGAAGTCAATTGGAATCTCTTCATCTAATAAGTGGTGAGAGTTTAGAGCTTGCCAACTTCCAAAACAACTGACTTGTTTGACTTGTTTGACATTTGACTTGTTCCAAAACAAATAAGTTGGAGTGGAGTAATCATATGAGGACGCAAGAAACCGCAAATGCTGGTTTACAAACAAAAAGACACAAATCGCTGGAGTTACTCAGCAGGTCAGACAGCATCTCTGGAGAACATGGATAGGTGACTTTTTCTGGTTGGCATCCTTCTTCAAAACTTTGAGAGGCACAAATTCATAGATTCACCTCATTGAAGCAAACGTAGCATCATCTTTGAACCACTCTGAATTCTACAGGTTGAATCGTATAGTCATTGAGTCGTATAGTCAAACAGAACAGAAAGAGGCCCTTTGGCCCAACTCGTTCTTGCCAACCACCAAGCCCCATCTAAGTTAGTCCCATTTGCCCTCATTTGGTTCATATCCCTCGAAACCTTAGAAACAAGGAATTGCAGATGATAATTTACAAAATAAAAGACAAAAAGTGCTGGAATAACTCAGCGGTTCAGGCAGCATCACTGGAGAACATGGATTGGTGGGGGCGGCTCAGCGGATCAGCAGTAGAGTTGCTGCCTTACAGCAGAAGAGACCTGGGTTTGATCCTGACTACGAACACTGTCTGTTCGGAATTTGTACCTTCTCAACATGACCACATGGGTACTCTGGTTTCCTCCCACATTCCGAAGATGTACAGGTTTGTAGGCTAATTGACTTTGGTAAAAATTGTAAATTGTCCCTCGTGTGTAGGATAGTGCTAATGTACGGGCATCGCTAGTCGGCAATGGGTGGGCCGAAGGGCCTGTTTCCGCGCTGTATCTCTAAACTAAACTCAGATGATGTTTTGAGTCAGGACATTTCGTCACACCATCTGAAGAAGGTCCCGACCCAAAATGTCACCCATCCATGTTCTCCAGGGATGCTGCCCAACCCGCTAAGTTACTCCAGCATTTTGTGTCTTTATTTTTCCCCTCTTAACCTTTCCTACCCATGCACCTGTCCAAGTGCCTTTTAAATGTTCATTGTCCGTGCTTCAACTACCTCCTCTGGCAGTTCATTCCATATACCCACCACCCTCTGAGTGGAAATGTTGCCCCTCAGGTTCCTATTATGAAACCTTCCCCTCTCACCTTAAACCCTATGTCCTCTGGTTCTTGAATCCCCTACTCTGGGTAAAAGATGCTGCACATTCACCCGAGCAATTCCTCTCATTTGTGAGAATTGACCAGTTTTGTCAATCGTGTAGAATAAGAGAGGGGAGGGAAGAGCCAGGAGGCTCCACTGATCCGTGTTGCGTCTGTACATTCTGTGTAATGGGGCATTTAAACTTTAACAATGGAATCCTTATGGATCTGATTTTGAGCAAATTGGCCTTGTCGCAGATCATGCGCTGAAAGCTTCTCATCAGCGTGAAGCAGTTATCAAATCAAATTGGTCATTGAGGGAGATTGGGAGCCGTTGCATAATCGTCCGACGGTCTCCAGCGACATTGTACAGATTAATGATGAAGTCCTACCCAGAATCTCAAAATAAACGAGGGGAACGATTGGAAGGCATGAGATGACTTAAATTGGGAAGAAATACTCGAGTGACTCAATTTACTTTGACTGAAGCAGGGTGGGAGTGAGACCTTTAGAATAATGACAGAGATATAAATTAGCGGTGTGAAGGGCCGCTTTATGAAGTGTTAGGCTGAAGAAGGGTACCCATCTGAAACACCGTCTGTCCATTTCCTTTCACAAATGCTGCGCTGAAGATCCTCCAGCAATTTTTTTTTTTTTTTTGCTTGACATAAAGTAGCAAGCCATTTACCATGGGCAAGGAGCCTTGGGTTAGAGGCCGTGACAAGAATGTTTTCACACCTCAATAAGGCTTTAGATCAGAAAATCCTTCCCCCACAAGATGGTGGCCGCGTAGAACAGAGTTTCCGAACCAGACCAATATAGGTAGGAAAGATATCAATTCATTTAAAATCTCCAATTAACAGATCATGTTAATCTGTTAACCTAAGGTTGTAAGGGATATGGAAAAAAGGTTGTGTATTTATGGCACAGCTTACAACCCAGCAGCATGAATATTGAGTTCTCTAACTTCAAGTAACCCTTGAATTCCCTCTCTCTCTCCGTCCCTCCCCCACCCAAGTCATCGTATTAATTTCACTGTCGATCTGCTTAGTTTTACTGTTCGTATCCACTCGTTATCATCTTCTCCACAACCAACAATGAGCCATTGTGGGCTCCACCTTTCCTTGATCATCGTTGCTGGCTTTGATTTATCCTTTTGCATACCTTTCATTCGTTTGTTCTTTGTACCTGTTCATATCTCTCGTTTCCCTCACTCCTGACTCTCAATCTGAAGAAGAGTCTCAATCCAAAATGTCACCTATCCATGCTCTTCAGAGATGCTGCCTGACCTGTTGAGTTACTCCAGCTTTTTGTGTCTATCTTTTGTGTCTTTATATAGTTAGGCTGCAGATCAGCCCTGATCTGATGGAAGAAACAGCTTGAGGGGACAATTGGCTCCATTCCTTTCCTATGAAGAGAAGGCAATTGTTGACTGACTTCTATTAAAGGTAAATACATGGACCTTCATTGAGAAAAAGCACTGGGACTTTAGACTTTTTAGACTTTAGAGATACAGTGCAGAAACAGGCCCTTCAGCCCAGTGAATCCACATCGACCATCGGTCACCCACTACACTAGCACTATCCTACACACTAGGGACAATTTACAATTTACAGAAGCCAATTAAACGACAAACCTGTATGTCTTTGGCGTGTAGGAGGAAACCAGAGCACCCGGAGGAAACCCACGTGGTCATATGAAGAACATACAAACTCCTACAGACAGCACCTGTAGTCAGGATGAAACCCGGGTCTCTGGCGCTTTAGGCAGCAACTCTACCGTTGTGCCACTGAGCCACCCCTGAGACAGTAAAGGGCCTGTTCCACTTAGGAGATTTTTAGGCGACTGCTGGCGACTGTCATAGTCGTAGCAGGTCGCTGAAGAACCGACGACTGGACCCCCCCCACGACAATGACTACGACAAGCTACAACAACCCACCACCTATTCGACGTCAAACTACTGACAACCGGCGACCCAATCGTCGCGAGTAGAACGTTCACCTACGACTGCACCTACGACTACACAGGCGACAACCTACGACAACCGAAGTCAACCTACGTCCACCCGCGACAAGCTACGACAAGCTACTACCATGTCGGCGACAAGTACGACAAGCTACTAACCCGTCAGCGACAACTGAAGACAATCCACGTCACTTTCGCCTCCGGTTTTGACGCCAGTACCTGTCGCCGGTTGACGTAGGTGGTTGCCAATGGAATTCAACGACGTCAGTACCGACGACAATAGACAATAGACAATAGGTGCAGGAGTAGGCCATTCGGCCCTTCGAGCCAGCACCGCCATTCAATATGATCATGGCCGATCATTCTCAATCAGTACCCCGTTCCTGCCTTCCTCCCATACCCCCTGACTCCGCTATCCTTAAGAGCTCTATCTAGCTCTCTCTTGAATGCATTCAGAGAATTGGCCTCCACTGCCTTCCTAGGGGAGAACGTACAAACTTAGGTCACCTGGCGCCAATCTGGCAACAACCTACAACAGCACCTACATCAGGATACGTCAAACTACGCTCATTGGCGTCAAACCCACTGTTGCCAAAAAACTTTCAACATTCTGAAAATCCAGCGGCGACCAGAAAGACGCTACGACACTTTGGAGACGACTCAGGAACATACAGGCGACACCCCGGCCACCATGTGGCGACAGCCTGGTCGCCTTTAGTCACCTCAAAAATCGCTTAAGTGGGACAGGCCCTGAAGAAAGGCACTGGAATTTCTGGCATGGAAAGAACTTAATATTCATTAAGTTTAAAGGATTAGCTGGCAGCTTTTCATTGAGTTCATCATAAAGCACTCAAACACAGACTATGGTTGTGGGTGGCTTAATGGCTGAAGAGTTTATTCCTACATGAGAGATTCCCATGAGTCATTGATTCTGGCTCAAAAGCAATATATTCTTTGTAGATTAAAAAAAGGTGCTGGTATGCATACCATTCTTTGCTGTTGGTGTCCGTGGCTGATGGTCATCTTACAGGTCTTTTGAGTTGTTTAAAGGCCTGACCGCCTAATTTAGTTAATAGATTTATTTTTTAAACTTCAATCATACTTCTATAATATAAAAAATTCTAAAAATGTAAAAAAATCTAGATTTGAATGTGCAATATGCTGCACGGCACAGTCACAATACAACCGTAAAGCTGCTGCCTTACAGCGCCGGAGACCCGGGTTCGATCCTGACTACAGGTGCTGTCTGTACGGAGTTTGTACGTTCTCCCCGTGACCGCGTGGGTTTTCTCTGAGATCGTCGGTTTCCTCCCACACTCCAAAGACGTCAGGTGTGTAGGTTAATTGGCTTGGAATAAATGTAAATTGTCCCTAGTGTGTGTGTGTGGGATAGTGTTAATGTGTGGGGATTGGTGGTCTGTGCTGACTTGGTGGGTCGAAGGGCCTGTTTCTATCTGAATGGTGGCCGATTAGGAAAAGGGGTGATGCAACGAGACCTGGGTGTCGTGGTACACCAGTCATTGAAAGTAGGCATGCAGGTGCAGCAGGCAGTGAAGAAAGCGAATGGTATGTTAGCATTCATAGCAAAAGGATTTGAGTATAGGAGCAGGGAGGTTCTACTGCAGTTGTACAGGACATTGGTGAGACCACACCTGGAGTATTGTGTACAGTTTTGGTCTCCTAATCTGAGGAAAGACATTCTTGCCATAGAGGGAGTACAGAGAAGGTTCACCAGATTGATTCCTGGGATGGCAGGACTTTCATATGAAGAAAGACTGGATAGACTTGGCTTGTACTCGCTGGAATTTAGAAGATTGAGGGGGGATCTTATAGAAACTTACAAAACTCTTAAGGGGTTGGACAGGCTAGATGCAGGAAGATTGTTCCCGATGTTGGGGAAGTCCAGAACAAGGGGGTCACAGTTTAAGGATAAGGGGGAAGTCTTTTAGGACCGAGATGAGAATGTTTTTTTTTCACACAGAGAGTGGTGAATCTGTGGAATTCTCTGCCACAGAAGGTAGTTGAGGTCAGTTCATTGGCTATATTTAAGAGGGAGTTAGATGTGGCCCTTGTGGCTAAAGGGATCAGGGGTATGGAGAGAAGGCAGGTACAGGTTACTGAGTTGGATGATCAGCCATGATCATATTGAATGGCGGTGCAGGCTCGAAGGGCCGAATGGCCTACTCCTGCACCTACTTTCTATGTTTCCATGCTGTATCTCTAAACTAAAAACTAAAGTAAACTTTACCTGACTTGAATTATAACCAAGGATACACCTTCAGGATAAGCACTTACGTCCATCTGGAGTCCTCGCTTCAATGTGCACAGGTCTGGATCCATGTCCAAATCCTTCACAGACCTGAGGGGGGAGTGGGGGTGGGGAGAGGGAGGCGAGGGGTGGGAGAGGGAGGCGAGGGGTGGGGAGAGGGAGGCGAGGGGTGGGTAGAGGGAGGCGAGGGTGGGGAGAGGGAGGCGAGGGGTGGGGAGGGGGGAGGTGGGGGTGGGGAGAGGCGGAGGTGGGGGTGGGGAGAGGGAGGCAAGGGGTTGGGGAGAGGGAGGTGGGGGTGGGGAGAGGGAGGCGAGGGGTGGGTAGAGGGAGGCGAGGGGTGGGGAGAGGGGAGGTTGGGGGTGGGGAGAGGGAGGCGAGGGGTGGGGAGAGGGGAGGTGGGGGTGGGGAGAGGGAGGCAAGGGTGGGGAGAGGAGGGGGGGTGGGGAGGGGGAGGTGGGGTGGGGAGGGGGGAGGTGGGGGTGGGGAGGGGGAGGTGGGGGTGGGGAGGGAGGCGAGGGGTGGGGAGAGGGAGGAGAGGGGTGGGGAGGGGGGAGGTGGGGTGGGGAGAGGGAGGCGAGGGGTGGGGAGAGGGAGGCGAGGGGTGGGGAGAGGGAGGCGAGGGGTGGGGAGAGGGGAGGTGGGGGTGGAGGGGAAAAAGAAGGAAAACAACAGGTGAGATAAAGTGGGGACATCGTTGTCAAGTTATCTGACAGCTCCATTTTGTGCTCGTTGTCCCATGTGGTATCTCACAGCAGAGTCTATCATTAGCTGTTGCTCGTGCACAAGAAAGTCAATGCTTCCTGAGTTTGGTGAAGGGAATAATTTATTACAATTTCAAAAGGCAATTTGACTGTGATTTAGATCTTTATTCAGTTTTTCTTCGATTGGGAAGTGACACAAGGTAATAGGCTGAAAAAGAAATGCAGTTGCATATTTGTCGCATTCGCTGAAAGACATTAATCTCTGCTTAAACTGCAATTATTGCCATCATGGGTGACATTAAGATCAAACAATTATGAATGGAAGCAGATACCAATGCAAAGATTCATACTGATGCTTGTGATCTAAGTTAAAATGTTATGAATGCACTTGTTAGAATGGAGGGTCACCTCAAGGACTTGATGCATAACCACGAACGGTTTAGTGTAGTTTAGTTTAGTTTAGTTTAGTTTAGTTTAGTTTATTAACACGGGTACCAAGGTACAGTGAAAAGCTTTGTTGTGTGCTAACCAGTCAGCATGACCATGTTCGATTCACATGGATATTTGGAAGTCTGTGCTATGCACCTTGTGGCACAGTGGCGCAGGGGTAGAGTTGCTGCCTTACAGATATCCAGTGTTCGATCCTGCCTAAGGGGACTGTCTGTACGGAGTTTGTACGTTCTCCCGTAACCGCATGGGGTTTCTCCAGGAGCTCTGGTTTCGTCCCACACTCCGAAGACATGCAGGTTTGTAGGTTAATTTGGCTTTGTTAAAATTGTGAATTACCCCTAATGTGTAGGATTGTGCTTTTGGTGGGGATTGTTGGTCTGCGCGGACTCATTGGGCTGAAGGGTCTGTCTCTGCTCTGTATGTCTAAACTAAAACTAAACACATTATATTCCGTTTGGGTAGCTTGTAACCCAACCATACGAATAATGAATTGCCCATTTTTAGGTAACTACAAAACTCTCCCCCTCTCCCTTCTTTCCCCCACATTTCCCCCTCCCCCCACTTTCCCCTGTTCCCCACCTGTACTCAAACCTATTTCTCCCCCTCTCCTTCCACCTACATTCTTTCCTCTAACAACTTACAACTCTTTAAATCCTTTTGTCTCACACCTTCTGTCTTTTCATCTCTGGCCTTTGCCCAAAGATCTGCCTGTTGAAAGCCTCCCTCATCTGTATCAACCTGTTTCTTGCCAGGCTTTGTTCTTCCCTTCCTCTCTTCCAGCTTTCTATCGCTCTGCAGAGGCAGCACAGTGCCAAGGCGTAGAGTTGCTGCCTTACAGCGCCAGAGACCCAGGTTCGATACTGACTGCGGATGTTGTCTGTATGGAGTTTGTACGTTCTCCCTGTGACCATGTGGGTTTTCTCTGGGTGCTTCGATTTCCTCCCACATACCAAAGACATGCAGGATTGTAGGTTAATTGGCTTCTGTAAATTGTCCCTAGTGTGTAGGATAGAACTAGTGTACGGGTGATTGCTGGTTGGCATGACTTGGTGGGCAGAAGGGCTTGTTTCAATGCTGTATCTCTAAACCAAACTCTACACTCAGTCTGAAGATGGTCCAACCTGAAATGTCACAAAACTACCTCAAACACAAAGTACTGGAGTAACTGAGCAGGTCGGGCAGCATCTCTGGAAAACATGGATAGGTGACATTGGTCTTGACCCGAAATGTGACCTTGCATGATTACAATCGAGGCCGTCCACAGTGCACAGATGCATGATAAAGGGGAATAACGTGAATAATGTTGAGTGCAAGTCCAGTAAAGTCTGATCAAAGATAGTCTGAGGGTCTCCAATGAGATAGAAAGTAGCTCAGGTCCCCTCTCTAGTTGTTGGGAGGATGGTTCAGTTGCCTGATAACAGCTGGGAAGAAACTGTCCCTGAATCTGGGGTGTGCATTTTTACACTTCTGTACAATTTGCCATATGGGAGAGGGGAGAAGAGGGAATGGCTGGGGTACGACTCGTCAGTGATTATGCTGCTGGCCTAGCCGAGGCAGTGTGAAGTGCAGATGGAGTCAATGGAAGAAAGTTTGGATGGTGTGATGGTCTGGGCTGAGTCCACAATTCTCTGCCATTTCTTGCGGTCTCGGATGGAGCTGTTCCCTACAATGCAATTCATGCGATGGCTTCCTGATTGGGTGGTTCTGTACCTCAACACTATGCCTCCTCCTTGTTGAACTTCGCATGCACTTATTTAATCAAGGAGGCCCATTTTGTGGCCCACGATGTTTGTGCTGACATGATGCCAAGAAAAACTTTCTCATCTGCCTGTAGAAGATAAATAATAATAATACCATCGTCCCGGTCCTACCTCCAACTCTGGATTTACCATTATGAGAAGGACGCCACCTATGCCCGACATCACACCTCCGCTCCCCCCCCCCCCCCCCCCCCCCCCCCGAGTAGCCGCTGTTAAGTGGCCACTGTCGCTTACCCAGTGGTAGAATCTAGAGGAGTTGATGTGAAGAGAATGCAAATAAATGCAGGGTTAACGTAAATGGTTGGTTGAAGATCAGCACAGGTGGGCCAAAGGCTCATAATTTGTAGGAGCAGAATTAGGCCATTTGGCTCATCAGGTCTACTGCTCCATTCAATCATTGCTGATCTATCTTTCCCGCTCAACGCTATTCTCCTGCCTTCTCCCTATAAACCCTGACACCCGTACGAATCAAGAATCTGTCAAACCCCACCGTAAAAATATCCAGTGACTTGGCCTCCAAGGCCACCTGTGGCAATGAATTTCCCAGATTCACCTCTCACTAAAGAAATCCCTCCTCATCTCCCGTCTAAAGGGCTTGTTACCATGCGGTATCTCTCTCCATGACTACCCCTATCTTAATGATACATTTTAGAGATATTGCATTCACCGGCAGAGAAAGGGCAGACAGGAGATTTCAATCCCAGGACAAATGCCGACATCTTTTAGCTGTAGGGCGAATCTGCCTTCGTGTTTGAGGTAGGATCAAGATAAATTGCTCCCCGACAATAAATTAGTCTGGGAGCCTATTCAAATATTTAAGAATATCTCATTACCAACGAGCAATGCAGTTATTGAAGGATTGGGCACAGCAAGCTCTTCTATCATTTGGCCCAAGATCAGTACCCACGCCTAGACATACGTTTTATTTGATCAGAACATTTTGGTTTGCCAGGACTTGCAAAGAAATCTGAGAAGTATTTCTTCTCCCATGAGCTGTGGCAGGCCGGTGATTACTTCTGCTTTGGACTGCTGGCGGATGACAGGGGACTTGCATTCATACAGAGAATACATAAAGATCAGAAGGACACCAGACATCAGGGCCACGCATGTGAAGTCAGTCCAAGTCCAATTTATTTAATAATGCTGCCGGGGTCTTTTAAAACAAAAAATAATAATAATAATTTGTGGCAGTTGTATCTTGTGTGAAAAAAACCACACAGAATGCCAGCATCGAGAATCCTCGCTACCTAACTACAGATAAATGCAGAAAATAGACACAAAGTGCTGGAGTAACTCAACGGGTCCGGCAGCATCTCTGGAGAAAAATTAATTAATTTTCTCCAGACATGCTGCCTAACCCGCTGATTTACTCAGCACTCTGTGTCTATCTTTGGACTAAACCAGCATCGGCAGTTCTTTGTTTCTGCAGATAAATGCATGTCACTTGATGTCCACTCCTAGTGTTTTGATATCAAAATTTCACTGCCATTTTCGTACATATTATGTGGCTTACACTCCCCTCCACAACCCCACCTTTCCCACCTTTCCCCCCTTGCCTCCACTAAAAGTTGGCTAACCAGTTCCACAGGTCACAGTAATGTATCCCTCTTGGGAACACACCGTCCCTAGCCAACAATCAGTCTATCGGGGAACCTCCCTGCCTGAGGTAATCTGTTCCCGGCCCTGATTCGTCCTGGCTTTTTCTTACTTTCAGTTACCAACTCCCCCCCCCCCCCCCCCCCCCCCCCCCCCCCACACACACACACACGCACACCTCCTACAATCAGTCTGAAGGGTTCTGACCCGAAAAGTCACCTATCCATATAGAGATGTTGCCTGACCCACTGAGTTGCTCCAGCATTTGGTGTCTATTCATGGTTGTTTATGATGTCAGTGTTGGCCGTGGTGAGTATAAAGTTCAACAAGGTGGTGGTGCAGTAGGGATAGGGTAGTGGTGCAGATCATAGAGCAGCTGGCTCACAGCTCCAGCAGCCAGGTTCGATCCTGACTTCAGGTGATGTGCGCTCAGAATGCATACACTCTCTTGGCAAATGTGCGTTCTTCCTCTGGGTTTTCTCCCACGTCCCAAAGATTTCCAGTTGGTCGGTGATTTAGAGGTAACTGGATGGTAATGAGGTACGAATGAATATGGGAGGAGAGCCATTGAGTCATACAGCACGGAAACCGGCCCTTCCACACAATTTACCTATGCAGACCAACATACTACATCTACACTAGTCCCATCTGTTTGCGTTTGGCCCGTATCCCTCTAAACCTTTCCTATCCATGCACCTGTCCAAATTTTAGTTTAATTTAGAGATACAGTGTGGAAACAGGCCCTTCAGCCCACTAAATCTGCACTGACCATTGATCACCTAGTTCCATCCTTCACATTAGGGATTATCCTATTTTTCTATGTTTCTATGAGAGCATTACATACTTGGTGAGCTCCAACAGCGGCAGAAGGTTAAAGATTCAAGACTCTTTCCTGAGAATATATATGAATACACATTGCCATTGTCGGAAAATTACACTTTTCTAATGGGACGTGACACTCAGAGTCATACAGCATGGAAACTGGCACTTTGGCCCAACTTGCCCACTCTGACCATCATGTCCCATCTGCACTAGTCCCACCTGTCTACATTTAGCCCAAATCCCTCGAAACCTATCCTAACCACGTATCTGTCCAAATGTATTTTAAAGACTGCAATAGTACTTGCAACAACTACCTCTTCTGGCAGCTCGTTCTCTATACCTACCACAAAATGTTTCCCCTCAGGTTCCTATTAAATCTTTTTCCCCTCACCTTAAACCTATGCCCTCTAGTTCTTGATTCTTCTACTCTGGGTAACAGACTATTCTATTCCTCTCATGATCTGAAACACATCTATAAGATCACCCCCTCATCCTCCTGCGCTCCAAGGAATAAAGTCCTTCCCTGGTCAACCTCTCCCTAAAGTCCAGGCTCTCGAGTCTTGGTGATGTAAATCTTGGGATTTGGGACAATTGTGGGGCTGCTCAAGACAGGAGAGGGGAGATGGAAAAACAAGGAAGCGCAAGGACCTGCAGATACTGGTATCTTGTGTAAAACACAAATACTGCAGGAACTTGGCAGAACAGGCAGCATCTTTGGAGGACATGGAAAGGTGACCCTTCTGAGCAGGAGGACATGGATAGGTGACTCTTTTGTTCCATGCTAACCAGTCAGCAGAAAGACAATACATAATCACAATCGAGCCATCAACACTGTACAGATACATAATACAGGGAATAACGTGAATAACCGAGGGTCTCAAAAGAGGTAGATAGTAGTTCAGGACTATAGTTGTTGGTAGGATGGTTCAGTTGCCTGATAACAGCTGGGAAGAAACTGTCCCTGAATATGGAGGTGTGCGTTTTCACATTTCTGTACCTCTTGCCTGATGGGAGAGGGGAGAAGATGGAGTGGCCAGGGTGTGACGTCCTTGATTGTGTTGGTGGCCTTGCCGAGGCAGCATCAGGAGTAATATCAGATAGTTCTCAGATAGTTATTTTGCCTTTCTCGCTCTGCTACATCTGGACAAGTCCTGCATTGCTTAGACCGGACATTCCTCTATAACCAATTATTCACCAATTATTCTCTCAGAAATAAGACTGCTTTACGGCAAGGTAAATGGGTAGGAAAAGTTGAGAGGGCTATGGGCAAAATTCAGGCAAATGGGACTAGTTCAATATGGCAACTTGATCGTTATGGGCAAGGTGGGCCAAAGGGCCTGTCTCCAAGCTGCATGGCTCCATGGCGCGATGATTCTCCAAGTGCCAAAAGAGTGCCAATTAACTTAACTGCGACTGTCAAGATAAAAACAGTGAACGCTATAAATCCTTCCTGTGTTCAGTAGAGCGAGAAACAGTCAATAGTTCAGATCGTTTCAACCTTTCATCAGAAAGGCCCCTCATCAGATTGTAATGAAAGGTCGTCGAAACAGAAGCATTTACTCTGGGTACAAGCGAGTGCAGATGGTGGAATCTTGAGAAAAACACAAAATGGCGGAGGAACTCAGCGGGTCAGGCAGCATCCGTGGAGGGAATGGGCTTTTCACCGATTACTCTGTATCTCTCTCCACAGATGCCACCTGACTTGAGGATTTAAACTCATTAAGTTTAGAGATACAGCCTGAAAACAGCACCTTCAAGACCGCGCTGACCAGTGATCAACCCAACACTAGTTCAATTCTACACACTAGGGACAATTTACAGAAGCCGATTAACCTACAAACCTGCACGTCGTTGGAGTGTGGGAGGAAACCGGAGCACCTGGAAAAAACCCACGTGGTCACAGGAAGAATGTTCAAACCCTGTACAGACAACACCCGTAGTCAGGATCGAACCCGGATCATTGGCGCTATAAGGATGTATCTCTATCACTCCTGACAAATGGCGCTACAACTGTGCTGTTCATTTCTTGTTTTTATTCCTTGTTTTATTGCAGTTATCCCTGTTCATTTCTTGTTTTCATTGCAATTGTTCTTTATCCATTTGTCAGGAGTTTAATAACTTTACATCAGTCGAAGTATCCCGACCCAAAACATCACCCATCCCTGTTCTCCAGAGATGCTGCCTGATCTCAGGATCATCCAGCATCCTCCAACCTTGTGTCTCACATCAGAAGCTTCTGTTGACCATTAAGATGCTGTCCCACAGGGCTGCCTTCTCCAGAAGTGCAAACCATTTAGACCTTCCTCAGGGTCAAATCCATATTTCCCTCATAAATGCAGATTATTTTACTTTGTCTCTTCTCTTTCAAATTAAAAGCCATCCCTGTTTAATTTGTCCATTCTAAACTCTCTTTATTATTCTTCTGACCTTGACTAAAAATTATTAACACTTCACTTCAGGCACTATTTCTTATGACCCCTTAAGTAAACTGATAATGGCTTTTTAATTAAGTCTTTGTTAAACCCTTGAAGAGCCATGGATCCACAGAATATTAACAAGAAGTTACTAATTGATAATTCATTTCTTTTTAGCGCATTTGTTTAATTACCTTACATTTTTGCAGGAGATAAAGTTTCACAGCTGTACCCCTGAAAAGTAAATGCTTGTTAAACTATTTCACGGTCCTCAGAAACAATTTAATTCCATTTTGTCACAGCTGTGTTATCTCAGGCTTCCTGTTACAATGGGAGCTGATTTACTGCACAATCTATTTAAAGGGTTTCTTCTGTCTGTCCTCTCAACATTATCCATAGCATCGTGGAAGTATGCTCACTTCTGATGTTAAAGGCTTAGAGCCGTACAGCACAGAGAAGGGCCCTTCAGCCCACTGTGTTCATGCTGACCATCATTCACCGGCACTTATTCACTCCTGACACCGGGAAGAAGGTATGAGCCTGAAAACTGTAACGTCCAGGTTCAAGGACATCTTCTTCCCCACAGCCTTCAGGCTATTAAGCACTACAACATCCAAATAAGCTCTGAACTACATAGGCTTGGGAGCATGCGTTTTGTCTTTTTTAACTCTTTTTAAACTATTATTGTTTGTCTCTGTGTGTGTATATATATGCATTCAGCAGGAGCTTGCATCACACCCAATGTAGACAGACCAGATGACCGATTAATACTGAAAATATATCTATGAGCAGCATGAATATGGATAATGTAGTTCTCACTGATTGGCAGAGTAACTGGATTTCTGCAAGCCAATCGATAATTCTTTGAAAATGAAAATATGTTTTAAGAAATCATAAAGAATGCAATTGGAATTAAAGACAATGAAAAATCATGTCAGAAACAAGGAAATGTAGATGTTGGTTTACAAAAAGGGAACAAAGTGCTGGAGTAACTTAGCAGGCTAGGCAGCATCTTTAGAGAACGTAGCACTACCTTACACACTAGGGATAATTTTAACAATTTTACCAAAGCCAATTAACCTTCAAACCTGTGTGTCTTTGGAGTTTAGGAGGAAACCGGAGCACCTGGAGAAAACACAGGCGGTCCTATGGAGAATGTACACTCCTGTACAGACTGCACCCATATTCAGGATCGCACCCAGATCTCTGGCACTGTCAGGCAGCAACTCTACCACTGTGCCACCGTGCTGAGCTCATCCCCCCCCACCGCCCCCCCCACTCCATCCTCCCCCCCCCATTCCATCCTCCTCCCCCCCCCACTCCATCCTCCCCCCCCCCATTCCATCCTCCTCCCCCCCCACTCCATCCTCCCCCCCCCATTCCATCCTCCTCCCCCCCCCCACTCCATCCTCCCCCCCATTCCATCCTCACCCCCGAGTTACTTCAGCACTTTGTGTAAAATCAAGCCAACTTTGTGTGAAATAATAGTTAGATTTTAACTGGGACGAAGATTCCGTTTGGTTTCTGGAACACTGGAGAGATCAGATTGCTGATTTACCAGGGTAATGGGTACTTAGGTTGGAGTGAACATGTTGCATACAAATTGAGATCAAGGAGGGATGTCCAAAATAATAAAAGAAATAAACATCTTGACCGGAGATAATTGTTGTTGGCAGGAAAATCGAAGCTAAGTAGATGAAGGGTAAAACTGAATGAATCGAGCAAAGGGACCCAAGAATGTGGAATGCATCAGTTGATGCTAAATTAATTATAACAAGCAAAGAGTCGAGGGATAATTACTTTAAAATGCACAAGGATATATTGAGAATTTGGGAATTAAAAATTGGGGAAACTGGCCGTCACCAAGGGTTTATGTTTAGTTCAGGCAATAAATGATTTCACTGAGTAAAAACTTTCAGGTCTTGAATAATAGTGGCATGTGTGGACGATTTATAGAACACAACCCCTATCATTGCTTCCTTTATATTACAATGGTCGTGAATTCAAGTCTTGCTCTGGGATCTGAACTCCAATGTAAAAGTAGATGTAGTGGGTGAAGAACCATGCATTAAAGACACTTAGCCAGTTAGAACTGCAGATTACTGCCAGCAGATTACTGACTGTAAGTGCTTCAATCAACCCAGATTACTACAGACTGTAAATCCTATGCCATTTGTTGTGATTATTCAAGCTCACTCTTATAATTAGGCAACATAAAACCTAGAATCAATGCAATAAATATCAGCCACATGTCTCTTGCTCTACATTAGTTCTCATATTTTCTCCTGACAGGGATGGAGACCATTCGGCCCGTTAAGTTCCCGCCAATTCTCAGTGAACTCTCAGAAGTCCTGTTTCTCCACTTATTTCTCCATACTGTATCGTCTTTCCACTGTTTAGCCACTCTGGGATCTGCCAAATCCAGCATTCATTTCCCATGCGATGTTGGCCTAGATCGAGTTGATGTGGAGAGGCTGTTTCCAGTTGTGGGAGTCTTGGACCAGAGGGCACAGCCATAGAATAAAATAGTCCAGAGGAGGTTTGCGAGAATGATTCTGGGGATGATTGGCTTAACGTACGAGGAGCGTTTGGTGGCTCTGGGCCTGTACTTTTTGACTTTGGAAGGATGAACGGGGATCTCATGGAAACCTATTGAATAATGAAAGGCCTGAGGAGAGTGGATGTGGAGCGGATGTTTCCAGTAGTGGGAGTGTCTTCTCGGACCAAAGAACGCAGCCTCACAGTAAAATAATGTGCCTTTAAAAGGAAGATCAGGAAGAATTTCTTTAGCCAGAGGGTGGTGAATCTGTGGAATTCATTGCCACAAATGGCTGTGGAGCCAGTCATTAGGAATTTTTAAAGTGGAGATTAATAGGGCCTTGATTAGCAAGGGTTTGAAAGATTACAGGGAGAAGGCAGGAGAATGGGTTGGAGAGGGTGTTGCGTTCTATCCGGCTATCTAGTCAGCATAAAGACTAGACATGATTACAATCAAGCTGTCCACGGTGTACGGATACATGACTAAGGGAATAACGTTTAGTACGAGATAAAGTCCAGTAGAGTCCAATTAAAGATAGTCTGAGGGTCTCCAATGAGGTGTAGATGTGGAGGGGGGGGGGGGGGGGTCACGACCACTTTCTTGATGTTGATAGAATGGTTCAGTTACCTGATAACAGCTGGGAAGAAACTGTCCCTGAATCTGGAAGTATGCGTTTTCACACTTCTGTACCTCCAGCTGATGGGAGAGGGCAGAAGGAGGAATGACTGGGATGAGACTCATTCTTGATTATGCTGCTGGTCTTGTCGAGGCAGTGTGCATAGCTTAATTCTGCTTCTATGTCTTATAGTCCTTTGGAAGGGAGTTCCGAGATTTACACCCAGATTTTGGTTTTGAAGTGCGCTGTGATGTTTTACAGAGTTGTATTTCCACTGGTCGGACAGTAAAACAGACCTTAGCGATTTACCATGAATCCGTCTGAAAAACTCCTCCAAACAGCTAAATCAGTTGGGGACAGCACATTCACACTTTAAAATTTAAGATGGGCCCTAAGTGCTGGAGTAACTCAGCGGGTCAGGCAGCATCTGTGGAGAAAACGAATAGGTGACATTTTGCATCGAGACCCTTCTTTAGACTTTGTGTCTATCTTCAGTGTAAACCAGCATCTGTAGTTCCTTCCTAAGCATTTGAAAATTGGTTCCTGGTTCAGCATCTACGCCATGTTAAAATTCTGTTCCTTGTTTTCAAACCCCTCCATGGTGTTGGTTTCTTTTCCCCACAACCTGGGTCAGCCCCGGTGCTCTGCATCCGTCTCATTCAAGTCAAGTCAAATTTATTTGTCACATACACATACTCGATGTGCAGTGAAATGAAAGTGGCAATGCCTGCGGGTTGTGCACAAAAATAATTACAGTTACAGCATATAAATAAAGTTAATAAGTTACTAAACATAGCACAAAAAGTGTCGACAAAAATTTAGTCTCTGGGGTTATCAAAGTTGACAGTCCTGATGGCCTGTGGGAAGAAGCTCCGTCTCATCCTCTCCGTTTTCACAGCGTGACAGCGGAGGCGTTTGCCTGACCGTAGCATCTGGAACAGTCCGTTACTGGGGTGGCAGGGGTCCCTCATGATCTTGCTTGATGCCTCGTTCATTTTTTACTATTTATTTCTCCACCCCTGTTGGCCTTGCTTTCAACACCTCGTCCTGGGGCACTGCAATTCCCTCCACAAATCCCTTTTGCCTCTCAACATTTAGACTCCGCTTTTAAGATGCTCTTTTGAAACCTTCGCCATTGAACTGAGCCTTTTATCCCTTCATGTGGGTCACTGTCAAAGCTTGTCACTTTAGTTTAGTTTAATTTAGAGATACAGCGCGGAAACATGCCCTTCAGCCCACCGGGTCCAAGCCGACCAGCGATCCCCGCACATTAACACTATCCTACACCCACTAAGGACAACGTTTACATTTACCAAGCCAATTAACCTACAGACCTGTACGTCTTTGGAGCGTGGGAGGAAACCGAAGATCTTAGAGAAAACCGATGCAGGCCACGGGGAGAACGTACAAACTCCGAACAGACAGCACCCGTAGTCAGGATTGAACCCGGGTCTCCAGCGATGCATTCGCTGTGAGGCAGCAACTCTACCACTGTGCCACTTGACTGATGCATTTTTGGAGCTTTTCTACATTAAAGCTGATTTCTAAGTGTGTGGAGTTATTTTGAATGTAGTAGAATGTCCCGAGGAGGAGCAAAGAGAGCTTTGTGCCTCTGCTTACAGCAGATAAAAGTGAAAGAGAGCTTCAGAACTAACCGGATGCTCAATATTAGAAGATATAACACTAAAGCTTTTGATCAGTCCACTCACAAATCAGCTCAGATACATTTAAAATCCGACAATCTGTATTTCAAAGGCATACACACACTTCTAATAGCGATCTTGAAGTGTTCGCCCATTCCTGCCTTCAGCTTCACAACCTGCCTACAGCTCTAGCTTAATTGCAGACAATTTAAAACCTAAATGTGTTTTGTGATATCTGGCCACTTGCTCCTCGTTAACTGGCTAGCAGTAACAACAATAAAGCAATTATAACATTAATGACAAGGAACTGCAGATGCTGATTTAGATCCAAGATAGACACAAAGTGCTGGAGGACTCCAGCAGCACGATGGCGCAGCAGTAAAGCTGTTGCCTTGCAGCACCAGAGAAGTGGGTTCGATCCTGACAAGGGGTCAGAGATATTGCATCTTTTAGTTTAGTTTGCAGATACAGCGTGATAACAGGCCCTTCAGCCCACCGAGTCCACGCTGATCAGCAATCACCACGCAAACTCGCACTACACTGGGGACAATTTACAATTTTTTACCAATGCCAATTAACCCACAAACCTGTATGTCTTTGGAGTGTGGGAGGAAATTGGAGCACCCGGAGAAAGCCCACAGGGAGAATGTACAAGACAGTCTGTACTCCGCACAGACAGCACCCGCAGTCAGGATCAAACCCAGATCTCTGGCACTGTAAGACAGCAACTCTACTGCTGTGCCAACGTTCCACCCTCTAAATACCACTGGATTCCGGTTCTAGTTATTAAACACACAGCCCATCAATTCTCCTATATCCTGTTCATGAACACCTACATTTATATTCCCACCATCGGTTGTACTAATGAAAGGCATTTATTTAACAGTTCTCCTGCGTCTTGCTTCATCTTCCACTATCAGAAACTTTTTTTCTCTCACGTTGTGGCTTTGTGACTCTCGGCTATTTTTTATACAACTTATTCCAAAAGCCTTTATTATTTAGCTTTGATACCAGCTCACAGCAGAGTGTGCTACCTACACCCACATGGCGATGTTCAGCAGAAATCCTTACAATTAACAGAATAGGTTCAAAATTGTACATCTGATGAGGTAACAATGCTGAGTTTAGTTTAGTTTAGAGATACATCGTGGAAACAGGCCCTTCGGCACCGACCAGTGATCCCCACATTTACACGATCCTACACGCACTAGGGACAATTTACAATTATATCAAGCCAATTCGCCTACAAACCTGTAATTGTTTGTCGTGTGGAAGGAGACCGGAGATCCCGGAGAAAATCCCATCAGCATCTTAGGTATAACTCCGTACATACAAGCACCCGTAGTCAGGATCAAACCCGTGTCTCGGGCACTGCGAGGCAGCAACTCTACCACCACGCCACCGTGCTGCACTTAAATGCTCATTTAAGTAGAAACAAAACTGTCTATCTCTCAATATATAGAAACAAGGAACTACAGATGCTGGTTTATACCAAGGATAGACACAAAGTGATGAGTAACTCAACGGGCCAGGCATCATCTCTGGAGGTAAAGGATGGGTGACGTTTTGGGTCAGGAACATTTTCAGACTGAAAATAAGGGATGGGTGAGGAGCTGGAGGTGCGAAGAGACCAGGGCAATCAAGACTGGCCACAAATGACCTCAGGCAGCGTGGTGCATGGTAAGCGTATTGTCGGCTAGGGATGGTGTGATCTCAAGAGGGAAACACTGTGGAGAACTGTGGACAAGCCAACAAGGGGCTTGGGTTGGATATAACTGTACTTGCTGGTTTACACCGACGATAGACACAAATTGCTGGAGTAATTCAGCAGGTCAGGCCTTTTCATTGCTCTGGTTTCCCTCTCCCTGACTCTCAGTCTGAAGAAGGGTCTCGACCTGAAACATCACCTATTCCTTTTCTCAAGAGATACTGCCTGACCCACTGAGTTACTCCTGCATTTTGCATTTATCAACCATGGGCTGACCAGACACTGCCCTGCCTGAGGTCATTTGTGGCCGGCCTTGATTAGTCCTGCTCTTTTCTGACCCCCAGTTCTTCACCCCCCCCCTCCCGACCTACTCACCCCCTACTTTCAGTCTGAAGAAGCGACCCGACCCAATGCATCGCCCATCCTTTTTCTCCACAGATGCTGCCTGACCCGCTGAGTTACTCCAGCACTTTGTGTCTGCCTTTTGTCTATCTCTCAGACAACTTATGCTTAATGGGCAAACCCTTCAGTCTGTGAGATCTCACCACCATTAATCAACTGACACCTCAAAAATTGATTCTTTCACTGATGCAGTATTAAAACTATTAAGCTGCAACAAGTGTTTAGGAGGCTTTTAGAGAGACACGTGGAAATGTAGGGATGAGAGGGATATGGATTATGTGCAGGCAGATGAGATCAGTTTAATTTGGTATCATGTTCGGCACAGACATTGTGGGCCGAAGGGCCTGCACCTGTGCTGTACTGTCCTATGTTCTATCTTTAAATTGAGGAATCCTTTTTTTCGTCATTGAAAGAAATGCAACTGTTTGCTAGTTCTTTATAGATTTTTGTTAGTTTTTTAGAGCTTTGAAGCAGGCATTCGGCCCACCCACGCTGGCCATAAATCACCCGTTCACATTCGTTCTATGTTATCCCATTGCCTATAAACTGGGAGGCAATTTACAGAGGCCAATTAACTTACAAACCCGCACCTCTTTGGGGGAAGGGGGGGAACCGCGGCACCCGGAGGAAACCCATGCGGCCACACAGGGAGAACGTGCAAACACCACACAGGCAGCGCCCGAGGTCAGGATCAAACCCGTGTCTCTGACACCGTGAAGCAGCAGCTCTACCAGCCGTTCAACTATGCTGGCCTTACTCTGTTAACAGTGCCACACTGTTTCAGTTTCAGTTAGTTTATAGTCATGTGTACTGAGGTACAGTGAAAAGCTTTTGTTGCATGCTAACCAGTCAGCAGATAGACAATACATGATTTGATTACAATCGAGCCATTCACATGATACATGATGAGGGAATAACGTTTAGTGCAAGGCTTAGTGTTCTCTTCAGAAAATGATCTCCGTTTTTATTACCAAAGATCCTTGAACTGCACTCTTGCCCAGAGTGGGGGAATCGAGAACTAGAGGACATAGGTTGTACAAGGGTATAGTTTTAAGGTGAAGGGGGAAAGGTTTTAAGGGAATCTGAGGGGAAACCTTTGCACACAAAGAGTGGTGGGTGTACGGAATGAGCTGCCAGAGGAGGTAGTTGAGGCAGGTACTATCGCAATGTTTAAGGAACATTTAGACAGGTACATGAATGGGACAGGTTTATGGGTCAAACCCAGGCAGGTGGGACTAATGTAGTTGGGGCATGTTGGTCGGTGTGGGATCTTGGAAAGAAAGGGTAGGTTTTTTTCACTGTAATATTAAAGCGACTGGATGACAACAGTTTAGATTTTGCCAAAGATAGACACAAAAAGCTGGAGTAACTCAGCGGGACAGGCAGCATCTCTGGAGAGAAGGAATGGGTGACGTTTTGGGTCGCGACCCTTCTTCAAACTAGTTAGGGATAAGGGAAACGAGAGATACAGACAATGATGTAGAAAGATAAAGAGCAATGAATGAAAGATATGCAAAAAAGTAACGATGATACAGGAAACGGGCCATTTTTAGCTGTTTGTTGGGTGAAAACGAGAAGCTGGTCCGCCTTGGGTGGGAGAGTTGCACTGACTCTCTGATGCTGGAGGGCAGCAGATCTCCAAGCTTTGTTCAACGAGCACACATACCAGTAGAAGCGGTTTGGAGTGATTCTCTCATGGACCAGTTGCCACCTTCGTCCGAAGTCACTGGAACTGTACAACTGCAAGGCAAAGAGGGGGTCAAACATTAGAAGGCATATCGAGGTACACCGTGTTCCAGTTCCACTGTCCCTCCGCATCTGATCTAGAGCCATCTTACGCTTTACAGCACGGTGGCGCAGCGGTAGAGTTGCTGCCTCTTTGGAGTGTGGGAGGAAACCGGAGCATCCAGAGAAAACCCATGCAGTCACAGGGAGAACGTTCAAACTCTGTACAGAGAGTACCCTTAGACAGGATTCAACCCGGACCTCTGGCGCTGTAAGGCAGCAACTTACGCTGTGCCACTTTGCTACCTGAACCTCTTCAGATGGTGGAGGCAGGGATTCTAGTGTGATATCAGAGACTGGTTCTTGCTTCTCCAGGGTAATGAGATCTTGATTTTCCACGGAAGGACAAGCTACAAAAACTAAATTCTCTCCCTAAAGAGCTTTCAAAATGCACAGTCGTTTTGATATTGCACAACAAATCTAATTCAAATTGGTTGCAGAAACCAGCAATGGCATTTTGCCATATCCTATTAACAACTCAACTACCTTGAAGCATAATATTTGTCCGGAAATTTATGACGCTCGGAAAACAGCTTTCATGCGATTACAAACGCTTCCAGGTTTCTGTATATTAACTGATGATAAAGCAAAGTTCTTAATAATCCTTGCCGGGACCCAAGCCCAAAATGTAGGATGATATTTTACTGCACCCCTGAGGGAGTGCTGCATTATGTGAAGTGCCATCTTTCATGTCTATTAAGTTGGAGCTCAGGCAAACCTCTTGCAGGTAAAATAATCCCCAGTTACAGGTTGAAGATGAACAAGGGAATAGTCCTGCTTCTTGGACAATGTTCATCCTCCACCACATAGCTCATTGCCAAGGGCTGGACATAGTGTGTAACAATTAGTTTAGCTTCGTTTAGTTTATAGTCACATGTACCGAGGTACAGTGAAAAGCTTTTGTTGCTTGTTAACCAGTCAGCAGAAGACTGTACATGATTGCACTCAAGCCATCCACAGTGTAGATACATGATAAAGGGAATAACGTACAGTAAAGTCCGATGGAAGATAGTCCGAGGGTCTCCAGTGAGGTAGATATCAGCTCAGGACCACTCTCTAGTTGTTGAAAGGATGATTCAGTTACCTGATAACAGCTGAACCATCCTATCAACAACTAGAAAGCGGTCCTGAGGTACTATCTACCTCATTGGAGACCCCTGGACTATCTTTAGTCACCACCCTTGTTTATAATCCAACAGTGGCTGCATAAGCTTGTAAAATGAAGTGGACATTGGAACAGATTCAATGTGTGGAGAAATGTCAGTGAATCATAGAACATAGAACAGTCCTTTGGCCCACAATGCCTGTGCTTATCAAAAGGCCAACTCTTATCTGCACACGAACGATATACCTCCATTCCCTGCATATTCAAATGCAGATCCAAAACACTCTTAAACACCACGATTGTACCTGCTTCAACCAACAATCCCACCTGTGCATTCCAGGCACCCTCTGGATAAAACATTTACCCCGCACATCTCCTTTAAACTTTGCCCCTCTCGCCTTAAAGCTGTGCCCTCTAGAATTAGATTTTTTTCCCCTACTGCGCAAAAAGGTTCTGACTGTCTAATGTCTCTCATGATCTAATGTCTCTCATGATTTTGTATATTTCCATCAGGTCTCCCTGGAACTGGCATTCCAGAGAATCATGGAACCTTAGCAGGAGATCTGAAGGGGCGGCACAGTGGCGCAGCAGTAGAGTTGTTTCCTTACAGAACCAGAGGCCTGAGTCCATCTTAACTATGGGTGGTGTATGCACAGAGTTTGTACATTCTCCCTGTGATCACATGGGTTTTCTCCGGGTGCTCCAGTTTCCACCCACATCGCAAAGAGGTGCAGGTATACAAGTTAATTGGCACCTGCAATCTGTCTCTAGTGTGTAGGATAGAACTAGTGTACGGGTGATGGCTGGTCGGCCCGGACTTGGAGCATGGGCATGTTTCCACGATGTATCTCGTTCATTCCTGGTGCACATGCAGGTCAAATAATGGAATATGCCTGTTAATGCCATTTCCCAGCCTGTGGTTCACAACTCTCTGCAGTTTATGGGTCATCAACGACTCAACTAAGCACTATATAAATGTGTTGAGGCCATCTCCTTAAACAGTGAGTTTCACACCATCCTGGAAGGGTTTTCTTAACATACCTCCAATCTCTCTTCATTTACTGTATAAGAAAATAACTGCAGATGCTGGTACAAATCGATTTATTCACAAAATGCTGGAGTAACTCAGCAGGTCAGGCAGCATCTCGGGAGAGAAGGAATGGGTGACGTTTCGGGTCGAGACCCTTCTATTTACTGTAACTCTATGCCTCCTCATTGTTGACATGGCTGTAAGAGGGCATAGGCTCTTGCTGTAATCTCGGCACCTCGTTATTTTAACTGCCCTTGGTTTAATTTGTTCCAAAAGAAACATCACTATTCGAGCTTGGATAAGAGTGTATTAGCTGTAAGGAGAGGTTGGACCAAGTTAAAGACATGAAACCGCAGATGCTGGTCTACAAAAAAAAAGAAACAACGTGTTGGAGTAACTCAGCGGGTCAGGCAGCAGATCTGGAGAACATGGATAGGTATCGATTCAGGTCTGGACCCCTCTTCAAACTTGGATTCTTTACTCTCGAACTTCAGTGGTTGAGGAGAGACAGTCAGAGCTTTTCTCCAGGATGCAAGGATGAAAGAAAAGCGGGCATGGCTTTAGCATGAGAGTGGCTACATTTACAGGAGATGTGCAGGGCAAGTTTTCTTTACACAGAGAATGGTGAATTCCTGGAACGAGTGGCCAGCGATGGTGATGGAGGCAGATACGATAATGGCATTTAAGGGGCTATTAGATCGGCAAACGGATGTGCAGGGAATGCTGAGATATGAATTATGTGCAGTCAGATAAGGGTTGGTCTTGGAATCATGTTCGGCACAGACATGGTGAGCCAAAGGGCCTGTTCCTGCGTTGTACTGTTCTACGTGTAAGAAGGAACTGCAGATGCTGGTTTAAACCGAAGATAGACACAAAAAGCTGGAGTAACTCAGCGGGACAGGCAGCATCTCTGGAGGGAAGTTCTATGTTCGATTTGTGGGGCAAAGTTTTTATTATGCAGAGGATACACAGGGCATGAAGGGATTATGGATCATATGCAGGCAGAGGAGAATAGTTTAACCTGGCGTCATGCTCGGCACAGACAAGGCGGGCCATTGAGGCCCATTCCCGTGCTGTGTTCTGTAAGAACCAGCTAGTCAAAGAACTATAAGAAACTTTAGTCTTCCAGTGATGGGAGGAAGTTGTGATTATGTGCGGGATGTGAGGGATAGTGGACGAGAGGAATATAACCAAGTTCAGCTGACACAACAGATCAGATCAATAAATCAGTATACTGAAGGTACCCCAGAAAGATTTCTGTCAGGTATAATTGTTGAGATAAGCATCTAATCAGCATCATTTTTGCAGTTAGACCCCCCCAAAACTGACATGGCATAACAAAATCTCTCCACCAAACACCCAAGAGGCTACAGAAAACACGCATGACTGCATATCAAACGAATAATGTCTCCTTTAGGTCAGAAATGCTATGGTCTGCTACCTGAATTTGATGGAGCAAGGTAGAATTTTCTCACTGCAACTTCCCCCACGACTTGTAGCAACATTTATTTCAGACAGACCACCGGGGAATTATAAAATAAATTCAAATTCCTGCTGGGTCAGAAGAAAAAGTCTTCCTTGCATAAAGTCTCGGTACCCAAAACATTTTGCAAATTCAGCTTAATTTGTGTAGCTGAAGGAACAGAATGGAAAATTGATTGTTCTAGGTAGAAAATAAACTAGTGAGACCACCTAAATATTCTTTGGGACACTTAGGTGTCAATAGATATGTTGTTGAAGAATCATCTTAGAAATAAATTTACTGGAAAACCGTCATCGGACAACAGCCAAGATCATAGCAGTCCTTGGAGATCGCTGAACATTTCAAGAATGGAAATGACTTGAGATCTTCTCAGCGGCGCCAAAATGTCTTTCCACTACGCGGCTGTCTTATTCCACACATCCTTATGTCTCTGAGCATAATATTTCCAGGCTCCCAAAAGCCTGGAAGCAGGAATAAAAATAAAGGGTGACACAGTGTCGCAGTGGTAGAATTGCTTCCTTGCAGCGCCAGAGACCCGGGTTCGATCCTGACTATGGGTGCTGTCTGTACGGAGTTTGTACTTTCTCCCAGTGACCGCGTGGGTTTCCTCCGGGTGCTCCCGTTTAGACAATAGACAATAGACTATAGGTGCAGGAGGAGGCCATTCGGCCCTTCGAGCCAGCACCGCCATTCAATGTGATCATGGCTGATCATTCTCAATCAGTACCCCGTTCCTGCCTTCTCCCCATACCCCCTGACTCCGCTATCCTTAAGAGCTCTATCTAGCTCTCTCTTGAATGCATTCAGAGAATTGGCCTCCACTGCCTTCTGAGGCAGAGAATTCCACAGATTCACAACTCTCTGACTGAAAAGGGTTTTCCTCATCTCAATTCTAAAAGGCCTACCCCTTATTCTTAAACTGTGGCCCCTTGTGCTGGACTCCTCCAACATTGGGAACATGTTTCCTGCCTCTAACGTGTCCAACCCCTTAATAATCTTATACGTTTCTTTCCACATTGTAGGCTAATTGGCTGCGGTAAAATTGTCCCTGGTGTATAGTGTATAGGGTAGAACTAGTGTATGGGTGATCAATGGTCGGCGTAGACTTGGTGGGCTGAAGGCCATGTTTCCACGGTGTATCTCTAAAACTAAAACTAAACTAAAACTCCATGTGGCAATTTCTTGCTGCTGCATTAAAATTTACCCTAACATGTCAACTACAGTAGGCCCAAAACAAAATTACTTTGGTTTAATACAGAGATACAGTACGGAACAGGCCCTTCAGGCCACTGGATCCATGCCGACCAGCGATCCCTGCTCACTACACTATCCTACACACACTAAGGACAATTTTCCAATTTTACCAAGCCAATTATCCTACAAACCTGTATGTATTTGGAGTGTAGGAAGAAACCGGACACCTCACAGCACCCGTGTCAGGATCGACCCCGGATCTCTGGCGCTGCAAGGCAGCAACTCTACTGCTGTGCCACCATGCTGCCCCTCTAGTTCAGAGGCAAGGTCGTCAGCCCGAGATGATAACTCTGGTTCCCTCTCTGCGGATATTCTGCCTGAATGTTTCCAACATCTGTTGTTATTTTACATCTCTAATCTGGTGTGCTCAGCGTAATGCATTTCTTGGTGACAATTCAAAAGAAATATATTAATAATGCATCAAAAGTGCTGAAACACTGAGATGTTTCAAAGGTATAATTGTCAGAAGACTGAAATGGAAGATCAATGCTAAAGTAGACACTTCTCATTGAGTACAGGCAAATGCCTTACAGCTGAGAGTGAGATCCATGTTTGAAGCAACAGATTTAAGTATGGGGAGATGAACTATTATGATTAAAATTGACACATATTACAGTACAAAATCCATTAATACAAAGAAGTCATTCACTTCCCAGCACCAAATTATACCCTTGCTTTCAATCTATATATAGAAACGCCATCTCTAAACTGTTCATGGGTCCAAAGTGGTTTCACTTCATGAGTAATCTGCGGAGAATCAAGAAAATGGCTCGAAAGCTTGGAGAACAAGTGTGACTTACTCTCCAAACCTGATGGAAGTGTGTAAAATATGAGGAGCATAGATAGGGTAGACAATCAGAATAGTTTTCCCCAGGGTGGAAATGTCAAAGATTAGAGAGCATAGCATTAAGGTGAGAGGGCAAAGTTTAAAGCAGATGTTTATTAAACAGAGAATGGTGGGTGCCTGGGTTGTACTGCCACAGGTGGTGTTGGAGGCAGATATTTAGTTTAGTTCAGAGATACAGGGTGGAAACAGGCCCTTCGGCCCATCAAGTCTGCACCGACCAGCAATCACCCATACGCTAGTTCTATCCCAGACACTAGGGACAATTTTACAGAAGCCAATTATAAACCTGCACGTCTTTGGAATGTGGTCGGAAACCAGAGCACCCAGAGAAAATCCATCTGGTCACAGGGAGAATATACAAACTCCGTACGGATAGCACCCATAGTCAGGATCGAACCGGGTCTCTGGCGCTGTGAGGCAGCAACTCGACCACCGCACCTATGATAGTAACATTTAAGAGATTTTTTAAATGGCACATGGACAGACAGGAAATGGATGGATGAGGATCATGTGTAGGCAGAGG
The DNA here is from genome assembly GCF_053455715.1 of Rhinoraja longicauda. Classification (NCBI taxonomy): domain Eukaryota; kingdom Metazoa; phylum Chordata; class Chondrichthyes; order Rajiformes; family Arhynchobatidae; genus Rhinoraja; species Rhinoraja longicauda. The sequence continues at coordinate 21,615,713 of NC_135968.1, read as the reverse complement.
AAATTAATTGAACCTGGCTTTATGTTTGTCATGGACATTGTGGGCTGAAGTGCCTGCTCTTGTGTGGTACTGTTCTGTGTTCCATGTTCAAACCACGTATGGAGGCATTTTCCGTGGTGTTTGTAATGGTTCAAGGTTCAAGCCTTCTGAATCAGGCATTACCCATATCACTGGCTGGTTCCCTCCACCAACTACACTACTGCACGAGCTCCTGAAATTGAGACCTTCTCCCTTCAAGTTTGCTCCACCTTCCGATAATGGCAGGGGCATCAAAACTAAACGGTATGCACAATGAACAGGTTCAGAACAGCTTGTGACAGTTTAAGTGGGCTTTCATTCGTTATTGGCTTGAGAGCTTTGTTGCACCACAGAAAGCATACTGTTGGGTTGCATCTCAGCTTAGTTTAGGAACAGCTCTGCCCATGACCACAGGGAATTGCAGAGAGTTGTAGATGGAGCTCAGTCCATCACGCAGACCAGACCTCCCACAATTGACTCCATCTGCACTTCAGGTTTCCGAATGGTCCTTCCATAAGCTAGGGTACTGTCCGATTCATCTCTATCCCATTGCGGAAATTAGACTTTTACTATGGAACTGATGCGTTACATTGATGAGACCTGTACTCTGTATCTCCTCCTTTGCTCCACAGTTGTACACGAGTTTGTCTTGATTGAACTTTTGTGTAGTATTAACTGATTTGACTGGATTGCATGTAAAACAAACTTTTTCATGGTACCTTGGTGGATGCGACAAAAAATAAGCCTAAACCTAAATCTAAAACCAGGACAATTGATCTAGTTTGTGTAAAACCGCTGACGACTACATGTGGGCAGTTGGGGAAACGGTTGGGGAATAGATGGGCTTCCATCTACTCTTCACGCTGCCTCACCATGGCCACCAGCATAATCAACGACACGTCTCCACCAGTTATTTCCTCTTCTCCCCTCTTCCATCAGGCAGGAGGTACAGAAGAGTGAAAACGCACAGCTCCAGATTCAGGGATAGTTTCTTCCCAGCTGTTATCAGGCAACCGAACCATCCTATCACCAACTAGACACAGCTAATAAACTAAGCTACTATCTACTTCACTGGAGATCCTCAGACTTTCTTTGATTGGACTTTACTGGACTTTATCTTGCACTAAACGTTATTCCATTTATCATGTATCTGGGCCGTGTGAATGGCTCAATTGTAATCATATATAGTCTTTCTGTTGACTGATTAGCACGCAACAAAGGTTCTTCACTGCACCCTCGCTACACGTGACAATAAATTAAACTTAACTAAAGTTTGGGACTAATCTCACTCATTCAGGAGTGCTAAACCTCCTGGGCTAAGTGTTGACATTTTGCCATGGAACATATGGCATTTCTGCTCGAGTTCTGTCCAAAAAAAACAGCTCGCACTCGGAAGTACATCAAAGACTAATAATAAGAGAGGGAAAACAATTTATTTCACTTCGCTCCCCAGCTGCACAAGTTCATGTATCATTTTATGCATGTGACTTTTCAACCCGATGTTAGGGTGGTCTGGCAAGGTAACCAAGCCAGTACAACCTCAATCGCACCGTTGTCTGACTGCACCTGCAGATGAAATTCTACTTAACCTTGACTTAAAGAAATTCTCTCATTATAGATTAACTTTATCCCCACAAAAGTAACACTCCAAAACCCAAATTCATATTGTTATCACAGAGTAAAGATCCACAATGAAGCACATTCCAAACAAAGGCAAAAAAGACCCTTGGACATCTTGGACCAAATAGTTTTAGTTCTATATTTCATTTGGGCAGCTTACAGCCCAATGATATAAACGTTGATTTCTCTAATTTCATGCAAACTCCTGCATTCCATCCCTTTCCCCTCCTCCCCCATCCTAGTCATCCTACCAGTTCCAATGTTCGCATCCTTGCATCCCTCTCGTTAGCACGCCCTCCCCACCCAACAATGGGCCATCATAGGCTCTCCCCTTCCTGAGGTCATTTGTGGCCGGCCCTGATTTGTTCTGGCCTTTTCTCGCCTCCAGTTTATTTCCTCCTCTCCCCCCATCTCTACTTTCAGTCTGAAGAAGGGTTCCCACCCAAAACATCACCTATTCTTTTTCTCCAGAGAAAATTGCCTGACCTTCAGAGTTACTCCAGCATTTTGTGTCTATCTTTGGTATAAACCTGCATCTGCAGTTCCCTCCTACACAGTTTTGGTTCTGCCCATGTTAATCTCCTCTATCAATTCTGTACCTTTCTAATCCTGACTGATGTTATGTTCTTCCAATGTTAAACCTGCTTAATCTAAAATAATTCAATGATTCCAAACCATTTATTCTAAAAGCACCCATGCACTAGTTCTATCTGACACACGAGGGACAAATTACAGAAGCTAATTAACCTACAAACTTGCATGTCTCTGGGATGTCGGTGGAAACTGGAGCACCCGGAGGAAACCCACGCGGTCACAAGGTGAATGTAAAAACTCTGTACAGAGAGCACCCGAGGCCAGAATCGAACCTGGGTCTCTGGCATTGTGAGGCAGCAACTCTACCAGCTGTGCCACTGTGCCATATGCTGTCTACAATATTGTGCCTTTGTCATTAGCTATGAGGGACGGTAGACACAAAATGCTGGAGTAACTCAGCGGGTCAGGCAGCATCTCTGGTCAGAAGGAATGGGTGACGTTTCGGGTCAGGACCGTTCTTCAGACCTGACCCAAAACGTCACCCATTCCTTCTCTCCTGAGATTCTGCCTGACCCGCGGAGTTACTCCAGGATTTTGTGTCTACCTTCAATTTGAACCAGTATCTGCAGTTATTTTCCTACACAGCTATGAAGGACGAATGTTTTCCACCAATATTTACTATTTATTCTTATCCTAGATCACGACTCGACATCTCCAAGTATTTTCTTACAAAACCATATCCTTCCACACCGATATTTTAAGCCTTGGCCTTTACAGTGACTGAATATGAATTAATCACTATTAACCTACTTCAATGTTGCCAACAGACCATTAAACACAGAATCTAAGTCCTTTGCTTGTTTAAGAATAAACATCATAGCGATTATTACCTCAGTGAAATTTCTAATGTCATAATTTCTCCCACTGTATTTGTCCACTTCTCTTCCAGGCTTCTGAAATGTCCCCATGATCATCCTACTACAACATAGAACTTAGAATTTAGAGCAATACAGCACAGGAACAGGTCCACAATGTTGTTGCAGAACAATATGCCAAGTTAAACTAATCTCATTTGTCTGCACATGGTCCATACCCATCCATTCCTTGATCCATGTGGCTATTTAAAAGCCTCTTGAACACCACTGTCATATCCATTCACTCCACCACCACCATCACTATCCCTCAATTATCTACACTTCCATGTGCCTCTCTAAACGCCTCTTAAATAGCAGCATCGTATCTGCCTCCACCATCACCCCTGGCAGCATGTTCCAGGCACTCACCACCCTTTGTGTAAAAAAAACTTTCCTCACACATTGTCTTTAGAATTTGCCCCTTTTACCTTAAAGCTATGCCCTCTAGTCTTTTCCATCCTATGAAGAAGGTTCTAACTGTCTACCTTATCTATGCCAACAGAAAAAAATCATCCGGCTGATTTTCTCCTCCTACTCAGAGAGCAAGAGGATGGGTCATAGAATCATAGAGAGTCATAGAGTCATCTTGCACAGAAACAGGCCCTTTGGCCCAACTTGTCATCGCTGACCAAGATGCCCCCTCTACACCAGTGCCACCTGCCCAGATTCGGCTCATATCCCTCTTAACTTTTCCTATCCATGTACCTGTCTAAATGTATTTTAACTGTTGTTAGAGTACCTGCCTCAACTACCTCCTGTGGCAGCTCGTTCCATACACCACCCTCTTCTCTCCTCTCTCGATGTACAAGAGGTACAGAAGTGTGAAAACGCACACATCCAGATTCAGGGACAGTTTCTTCCCAGCTGTCTTCAGGCAACTGAACCATCCTATCAATAGCTAGAGAGCAGTCCTGACCTCATTGGAGACGCTTGGACTATCTTTAATCGGACTTTCCCGGACTTCATCTTGCACTAAACGTTATTCCCTTTATTCCGTATCTGCACACTGTGGACTGCTCGGTTGTAATCGTGTACAGTCTTTCCACTGACTGGATTACACGCAACAAAAAAGGTTTTCACTGTACCTCACTACACGTGACAATAAACTAAAATAAACTCAAATAAACCGAACCAAACCACCTCTGTTGCCAAAACTGCGAGACCTAGTCTCGGTGAAATAATATAGGAGATTCACAAAGCTGTGATTGACAACACTAAAACAGCGCCTAGCTGCCTGTAGATTACTTCACTAAACTGGTTTCTGCAATTACCATTACGTGTATGGGTTACAACAGCTTCTTCAGATAATGGCACCATCTCACACATTTTACATAATCACAAAACCTGCTCGGGATAATAAAACTGCTGGAATGGATCTCAATCACAAAACATGGACTGGATTATCCCCAACTAAATAGATATCGCCACATCTCCCTGTGAATTGAGAAAACATATTGTTTTAAGCATTGGAAGTTGAAATGGGCTTCTCCTGAAGCATTTCTGAAGGAGATGTTGTTTTCTCTGTTGTAAACACAGAACATATTACAGAATGGTGTAGGTTGCAAAAAGATTTAGACTCTTCAGTTAAATTGGAGCATTGAAGAAATGAGGATAAATGTTCCTTCTGTAGCAACAAGGAACTGCAGATGCTGATTTACGCAAAAGAACACAACGTGCAAGAGTAACTCAGCAGGTAAGGCAGCATCTCTGGAGAACATGGATAGGTGATGTTTCGGGTCAGGACCCTAATTCAAACTTTGTGTCCTTTTTTTAAACCAGTATCTGCAGTTCCGAGGGTCTCTCTAAAAGTAAAGGCAGTTGGTTATGGAATGTTGTCCACCCTTTACAAATTTCAGTTCCATTAAATGGGCGGCATGATGGCACAGTGGTAGAGTTGCTTACTGCTCCAGAGACCTGGGTTTGATCCTGACTAAGGGTGCTGTCTGTATGGAGTTTGTACACTCTCCCTGTGACCGTGTGGATTTTCTCTGGGTGCTCCAGTTTCCATCCACTATCCAAAGACGTACAGGTTAGTAAATGAATTGGCTTCGGTAACATTATAAATTGTCCCTAGTGTGTGGGATAGTGCCAGTGTACGGAGCGATCGCTGGTCAGTGTGGACTTAGTGGGCCGAAGGGCCTGTTTCAGCGCTGTATCTCTAAAGTTTAAAGTCTGAGGATCTAAAGTCAACTCAGCTGAAATTGTGTTCAAGGCATGAGAGCTACACTGTCACACTTCACGAAAATCCAACCAAGTGCAAATTTAATCCCAACTATGCTGTACTCTAATTTAATTATTTCTTTGAGTGCTGAATTGAATACATTTTGGGTGGGCCATAAATCACATACTAACAGAGAGTTACTTTAAACATGTTATCCTTGTCAGCAGCTAAAAAAAATATTTATTTGCACATGAAGGCACTGAATCTCTGACAAATTAAAATGAACTTTCCTACAGTAATTGACAATTTTATCCTTGATGTGAGACCCATAACAAGTGGACAAAGATAATTTATTTTGATTTGGTTATCTTTTATATGTCTGCTTTTAATGCTTTGAGGGTATAGCTGTGCAGATTAAATTCCTGGGGACTATTTAACAGCAACCATTTTGCCACGGAACACTGCTCAACTAACACATCAATATATTTATTTAATGGCGCCTTAAATTTCAAGCGGTAGACTAAATTAATCAACAATGGTTTATTTACAAATGTTGCTACCAAATAAAATATTTCATTGCTAACAGGAGAATTTAAAAAAAACCTGTGATGTATCAATATGCAGTTTGTTGTTCAAAGAGATTTAACATTTCTCTTGTGGCAGGCAAGTTTGTTTTCTTAGCAACAAAAGATGCTTATCACTAACTATTGAAGAAATGATATCTTCTGGATATTTTCTGCTTTTAAAATAATTGTTCCTTTATACTAAATCTTTGCTTCTTGTGCAGCACATCGATATGAAAGTGGTACAGTTGTTATAGCCCCTTCAGTGTTGCCAAGTGTACACAATAGATATTCAGCCAGCAAGCTGTATTTAACGTTACAAAGATTTGTTCCATGATAAGAAAATGCTCACAAATTCAGGTTTAATATTTAAAGTTTTTCAACTAGTTTTAATATGTCATTTATTTTCAATCTCTCGATATTTATTTGTTAAAAAGGACTATTAAGGGCGGCACAGTGGCGCAGCGCTAGAGTTGCTGCCTCACAGCGCCAGAGACCCGGGTTTGATCCTGACTACAGTTGCTGTCCGTACAGAGCTTGTACATTCTCCTTGTGTAGGTTTTCTCCGTGTGCTCCGGTGTCCTCCCACAATCCAAAGATGTACAGGTTTGTAGTTTAATTGGCTTTGGTAAAATTGTAAATTGTTCCTGGTGTAGTATAGTGTTAGTGCGCGGGGATCTCTGGTCAGTATGGACTCGGTGAGCTGAAGGACCTGTTTTTGCGCTGCATATCTAAACTAAAAACTAAAAGTTCTCCCTACATGGGTTTCCTCCAGGTGCTCTAGTTTCCTCCCATATTCCAAAGACGTGTAGATTTGGGTGGCTTGGGCAATGACTTAAGTATTTAAGGCATTAAGGGCAATAAGGCATTAAAACATTAAGGGCTGAAGGACCTGTTTCTGCCCTGTAACCCTAGACTACAGTACTTGTAGCACATATGCGTCTGTTCACATTAACACAACTGCCCGGCAATGAAAAGTCTGTGGCAGATTGGGGAGAAGCATGGAAACAAACAAAAGTACTGGGGGTCCAAGGGGAAGATCGCCTCTCATCCACCTATGGTAGTTATCGTATTCAGCTTGTTGGCCAATGCTGCCTACGATTTGCTTGCAGGGAGATTTGGCTGAGCAAACCTCCAGCAAACCTAGAAACAAAGAACTGCAGATGCTGGTTAATACACAAAAGGACACAAAGTGCTGGAGTAACTCAGCAGGTCAGGCAGTACTTCTGGAGAACATGGATCGGTGACATTTTGGGTTGAGACCCATTATTCAGACTAATTGTAGGGGGCGGGGGAAGAAGAAAGCTGGAAAAAGTTCCCTAAATCCCCTTCAGAGTCCTTCAGTCTAAAGAAGAGTCTCAATCTGAAATGTTGCCTATATCCATGTTCTCCAGAGATGCAGCCTGACCTGTTGTGTTACTCCAGCACATTGTGCCCATCAGCAAACTTGGACTGACAGGGAGGATTGCATCAGTAGCCACAGGAGTACTTTCATTTCATTCAAAATTATACCTTTATCAGGATGCAACAGGGGATATAAGAAATGTTTTAAGTTTTAGTTTAAACTTTTCGTTTTAGAAATGCGGTGTGGAAACAGGCTCTTCAGCCCACCAAGTCCAGGCCAACCAGCGATCCCCATATACTAGTTCTATCCTACATTCTAGTAACATTATACAAAAGCCAATTAACCTACAAACCTGCACATTTTTGGAATGTGGGAGGAAACCAGAGCACCCGGAGAAAACTTACACGGTCACGGGGGGAAACATGGAAACTCCATGGTCAGGATCGAACCCATGTCTCTGGCGCTGTGAGGTAACTACTCTACCGCCGCTACAACTCTACAACTCTATCGGCGAAACCAAGCGCAGGCTCGGCGATCGCTTCGCTGAACACCTGCGCTCGGTCCGCATTGACCAAACTGATCTCCCAGTGGCCGAGCACTTCAACTCCCCCTCCCATTCCCAGTCTGACCTTTCTGTCATGGGCCTCCTCCAGTGCCATAGTGAGGCCCACCGGAAATTGGAGGAACAGCACCTCATATTTCGCCTGGGCAGTTTGCAGCCCAGTGGTATGAACGTCGACTTCTCCAACTTTAGATAGTTCCTCTGTCCCTCCCTTCCCCTCCTTCTTCCCAGATCTCCCTCTATCTTCCTGTCTCCACCTATAGACTTCCTTCGTCCCGCCCCCCTGACATCAGTCTGAAGAAGGGTCTCGACCCGAAACGTCACCCATTCCTTCTCTCCCGAGATGCTGCCTGACCTGCTGAGTTACTCCAGCATTTTGTGGATAAATACCTTCGATTTGTACCAGCATCTGCAGTTATTTTCTTATATAACTCTACCGCTGCACTTTATTTGTTGCTAATTGATCCTGTACCATGAAGCAGCATTCAGCAATCCCTTCCCCAGTTTCTGAGCACATTATATCGGATGCACTTGCACAGCACCCAAAATTGAAGTTTGGATTTTAGCTCTGCTGAAATCTGCCATTCACTCATTAAGATAATAGCTTTGTTCTCCCATTTACACTTGCTGATTTATTGAGATGCAAATTTGATTCAAAGCATTTGTTGGATTCCTTTCACTGCGAGGCATTTGTGATTTAGGTTTGCACTGGATTAGACAGTGAAAAGGGGTTACCTCTTCATCTGGTGTTTGTTGCTACATCCTGTAACACCAGTGGACCTCAATGTGAAGTGGATCTGGGTAGAATCACTGGTCATTCACCATCCACAATATGAAGCTATTTACAAAGATATTAATCAAATTATATCCTAAATTCACTTTACTTGGGGTAAGAACGACTTTCAGGATTTCGAGATAGATAGCTCGGACCCTTCAGCCTACCGAGTCCGCGCCACCAGCGATCATCCCATATACTAGCACTATCCTACACACAAGGGACAATTTACAATGAACAAAGCCAATTAACCTATAAACCTGCATGTCTTTGGAGTGTGGGAGGAAACCGAAGCACTCGGAGAACACCCACGCGGTTACAGGGAGAAGGTACAAACTCACGACATTGGTGGATGCCCGGACAGCACCCGTATCAGTATGTTGCACTCAAGATTATTCACTTTATTCCCTTTATCATGTACCTGTACAATGTGGATGGCTCAATTATAATCATGTATTGTCTTTCCGCTGACTGGTTTGCATGCAACAAAAGCTTTTCATTGCACCTCAGTACACATGACAATAAATCAAACTAAATTAATGAATGAATGAATAAGTTTACTGGCCAAGTATGTGCATATACTCCCCATCCCCCAGAGAATCCAATACAAAATCCTCCTCATGACCTACAAAGCCCTCCATAACCTGCCCCCATCCTACCTGACTGACCTCCTCCACAGGCACACTCCCACCTGCACCCTCCGCTCTGCTGCTGCCAATCTCCTGTCCCCCCCCATCCGGACCAAACTCAGATCCTGGGGGGACAGGGCTTTCTCCATCGCTGCTCCCACCCTATGGAACTCACTACCCCAAACCGTCAGAGACTCCTCCTCACTCACCACATTCAAAACATCACTGAAGTCTCACCTCTTCAGCACTGCCTTCAACCACTGAAGGTCACCTCACCTTCTGTCTCCTTTCTCTGTTCGTTTACTTATTTATCTATTTATTCACTTCTCTATGTTCTAGAAATCCCTGTAAAGCGTCTTTGAGTGTATGAAAAGCGCTATATAAATGTAATGCATTATTATTATTATTATTATATACAAGGAATGTGCCTTGGTGCTCCGCTCACAAATGACAACACAAACATACAGTTAACAATTAAGAATAAAGCATAACCATATCAAATCAATAAGGATACAACATTACGGTCTAAACATGGGTGTGAAAATAAACCAGAGCAAAAAAGAGACTACAGACTTTGGTTATTGAGTAGAACTATCACTCGTGGAAAAAAGCTGTTTTTATGTCTGGCTGTGGCTGCTTTGACAGTCCGGAGTCGCCTTCCAGAGGGAAGTGCTTGAAAGAGTTTGTGGCCAGGGTGAGAGGGGCCCGCTCGCTTCCTGGCCCTTGCAGTGTACAGTTCGTCAATGGGGGAAAGGTTGCAGCTAACCCGGGTCTCTGGCAGCTAAAAGGCAGCAACTCTACCGCTGTGCCACTGTGCCGGCCTGTTGTAAACAACAGTAACCATGGCAGCAAAGTGGTCAACAAGAGATGAGAAGGATTCTGGGTGTAATTATCAGGTTCTTGTTCCTTATCCCTGGACATATCATTGTTTTACTCTGATTTACTGATGTTATGCTTTGAATGTAATGATTGTAGAAGAAGTGACATTTAAACTTCTGCAATTCTTCAACAGCGTCCCCGTAAAGATTGTGAGCATGATGCCCTCTGATCCTCAGTTGCTGTAATTGCATATCAATGTGCAATGTGTTGCAGTTTCCAGCAAGCCAGTAATTGAAATTGTAATTTAATTTATTTTTAAATGTTGCAGCAATGTGAATGGTACAAGTTGCTGACATACCAAAGATAAACTGCAGCCTGTTACATTGGGGCACTGTAATGTGCACTCAAGCACTCAAATGGCACTGAACAGCATTTTGAGAAAATGTTGTGAAAATAATCCAACTCTTGTGATCGGTAAACATCACTGATTGAGAAAACAGCGGACACGAGAAATCTGATATAAATCGGAGTTTAGTTTAGTTTAGTTTAAAGGTGCGCGGTGGAAAGAGGCCCTTCGGCCCACCAAGTCCACACCGACCACGATCACCTGTACACTAGTTCTATCCTACGCAGTAAGGACAATTTATTGGAGCCGATTAATCTACCAACCTGCACGTTCTTGGTATGTGGGAAGAAAACGGAGCATCCAGAGCAAACCCATGTGGTCACAGGGGGAACGTATAAACTCTGTACAGACAGCACCCGTAGTCACGGTTGAACCCTGGACTCTGGTGCTGGAAGGCAGCAATTCGACCACTGTGCCATTGTGCTGCCCAGGGAGTTACTTTCCAGTATCTACAATGAGCCTTTGGGATGAGGGATCCGTCACCTATCCATGCATTAGTGATAATTTTTCAAAACTCTTTAGATTCTGGAGTAGTTCCTGAGGACTGGAGGGTAGCTAATGTAACCCCACTTTTTAAAAAGGGAGGGAGAGAGAAAACGGGGAATTATAGACCAGTTAGCCTAACATCGGTAGTGGGGAAAATGCTAGAGTCAGTTATTAAAGATGTGATAGCATCACATTCGGAAAGTGGTGAAATCATCGGACAAAGTCAGCATGGATTTACCAAAGGCAAATCATGCCTGACGAATCTTATAGAATTTTTCGAGGATCTAACTAGTAGAGTGGATAAGGGAGAACCAGTCGATGTGTTGTATCTGGACTTTCAGAAGGCCTTCGGCAAGGTCCCACATAGGAGATTGGTGTACAAACTTAAAGCACACGGTATTGAGGGTTCAGTGTTGAGGTGGATAGAGAATTGGTTGGCGGACAGGAAGCAAAGAGTAGGAATAAACGGGTCCTTTTCGGAATGGCAGGCAGTGACTAGTGGGGTATCGCAAGGCTCAGTGCTGGGACCCCAGTTATTTACAGTGTATATTAATGATTTGGACGAGGGAATTGAATGCAACATCTCTAAGTTTGCGGATGACACGAAGCTGGGTGGCAGTGTTAGCTGCGAGGAGGATGCTAGGAGGCTGCAGAGTGACTTGGATAGATTAGGCGAGTGGGCAAATGCATGGCAGATGCAATATAATGTGGATAAATGTGAGGTTATCCACTTTGGCGGCAAGAACAGGAAAGCAGAGTATTACCTGAATGGTGACCGATTAGGAGAAGGGGAGATGTCATGGTGCACCAGTCATTGAAAGCAAGCGTGCAGGTGCAGCAGGCAGTGAAGAAAGCGAATGGTATGTTGGCATTCATAGCAAGAGGATTTGAGTTTAGGAGCAGGGAGGTTCTACTGCAGTTGTACAGGGCATTGGTGAGACCGCACCTGGAGTATTGTGTGCTGTTTTGGTCTTCTAATCTGAGGAAAGATGTTCTTGCCTTAGAGGGAGTACAGAGAACATTCACCAGATTGATCCCTGGGATGGCGGGACTTTCATATGAAGAAAGACTGGATAGACTAGGCTTATACTCGCTGGAATTTAGAAGACTGAGGGGGGATCTTATAGAAACATATAAAATTCTTAAGGGGTTGGAGAGGCTAGATGCGGGAAGATTGTTCCCGATGTTGGGGGAGTCCAGAACCAGGGGTCACAGGTTAAGGATAAGGGGGAAGTCTTTTAGGACCGAGATGAGAAAACATTTCTTCACACAGAGAGTGGTGAGTCTGTGGAATTCTTTGCCACAGAAGGTAGTTGAGGCCAGTTCATTGGCTATATTTGAGGGAGTTAGATGTGGCCCTTTTTGCTAAAGGGATCAGGGGGTATGGAGAGAAGGCAGGTACAGGCTACTGAGCTGGATGATCAGCCATGATCATATTGAATGGCGGTGCAGGCTCGAAGGGCCGAATGGCCTACTCCTGCACCTATTTTCTATGTTTCTATGTTTCTATGTTCTCCTGACCCGCTGAGTTACTCCAGAACTTTATGATTTAAAAAAACCCCAGCATCTGCAGTTTCTTGTTTCTAATGAGATGCCTCATTTGGTTGTTTGCATTGTTCCCATTCACACTAGTTCTACATTATCCCACTTTCGCATCAACTCTCTGCACACTGGGGACTGTTTACAGAAGCCAAAAAGTAACCTACAAACACACACGTCTTTGGGATGTGGGAGGAAACACGAGCACCCAGAGAAAACAGTGGTGCAGCTGGAAGAGCTACTGCCTCACAGTGCCAGAGACCTAGGTTCGATCCTGACCACGGGTGCTAACTGTGTGGAGTTTGTACATTCTCCCTGTGACTGCGTGGGTTTTCTCTGGGTACTCCAGTCTCCTCCCACATTCCAGAGATGGAACGGATTTGTCAGTTAATTGGCTTCTGTAAATTGTCCCGACTGTGTAGGGAGTAGGTACGAAAGTGGGATGAGGTAGAACTAGTGTGAACGGGTGATCGATGGTTGGCGTGCAATCAATGGGCCAAAGGGCCTATTTCCATTTCTAGTATCCTTTCATTCAGTTCACCTGTTAACTCTATTTTTTCTATATATGCTGAACACTTCCAGCATTTTTGGATTTTAATCCATAATTAGCAAATGGACATATAGTTCAATGAAATGCTGATAATAAAGCAATCTTCACACCATGCCATCATAATTCCAATGACTAATTTTGCCAAACCTGTCTCCCACCTCTCAATAGACAATAGACAATAGACAATAAGTGCAGGAGTAGGCCATTCAGCCCTTCGAGCCAGCACCGCCATTCAATGCGATCATGGCTGATCACTCTCAATCAGTACCCCGTTCCTGCCTTCTCCCCATACCCCCTCACTCCGCTATCCTTAAGAGCTCTATCCAGCTCTCTCTTGAAAGCATCCAATGAACTGGCCTTCACTGCCTTCTGAGGCAGAGAATTCCACACCTTCACCACCCTCTGACTGAAAAAGTTCTTCCTCATCTCCGTTCTAAATGGCCTACCCCTTATTCTTAAACTGTGGCCCCTTGTTCTGGACTCCCCCAACATTGGGAACATGTTATCTGCCTCTAATGTGTCCAATCCCCTAATTATCTTATATGTTTCAATAAGATCCCCCCTCATCCTTCTAAATTCCAGTGTATACAAGCCCAATCGCTCCAGCCTTTCAACATACGACAGTCCCGCCATTCCGGGAATTAACCTAGTGAACCTACGCTGCACGCCCTCCATAGCAAGAATATCCTTCCTCAAATTTGGAGACCAAAACTGCACACAGTACTCATGACAAGATTATATCCTCTGACCAATTGCCTTGGACAATATTTTGGTGCCTGAAATAAACAGCTATTTAATCATGGAGCCTAAAATAATGTGAGACTCTTTATAGAAACCATATGATATACGTACTTGATAAAACTCAACAGAATAAAGATATGGGCAGCACCATGGTACAGCTGGTGGAGATGCTGCCTCACAGCGCCAGAGACCCAGGTTGATCCTGACCGAGGGTGCTGTCTAGGTGGAGTTTGCATGTTCTTCCAGTGACAATGTTGGTTTCCTCTCGGTGCTCCGGTTTCCTCCTACATCCCTAAGGCATGTGGGTTTATAGGTTAATTGGCTTCTGTAAATTGCCCCTAATGTGTAGGATGTGAAATTGGGATAACATTGAACTAGTGTATGGGTGATCGTTGATCGACCTGGGCTCATGGGGCTGAAGGGCCTGTTTCCACGCTGCAGCTCTAAACTAAACTCTGAAATGATGGGCAGCTGGGAAGAACCTGTGCCTGAATCAGGAGGTATGTGGTTTATTACTAAATTATGAGAGGCCTCGATAGGGTAGCCAGTCAGCAGAAAGACAATACATGATTACAATTGAGCAATCCACAGGTACTGCCACAAGTACAGATACATGATAAAGGGAATAACTTTTAGTGTAAGATAAAATCCAGTAAAGTCCGATTAACTGTGCCAGTTCTTCAATGAGGTAGAATTGAGCTCAGGACCACTCTCTAGTCGTTGAAAGAATAGTTCAGTTGCCTGATAACATCTGGGAAGAAACTGTCCCTGAATCTGGAGGTGTGGGTTTTCACACTTCCATACCTCTTGCCTGATGGGAGAGAGGAGAAGAGGGAGTGACCGGATGAGAATTATCCTTGATTATGCTGCTGGCCTTGCCGAGGCAGCGTGAGGTGTAAATGGAGTCAAAGGAAGGGAGGTTGGTTTTTGTGATGGTCTGGGCTGCGTCCACAATTTTCTGTGTTGCACTGTTCTCTGGCCTATGTTCGAAGGCTGCTCACCACCAATTTTCCAAAGGTAATTAGGAATGGGGACGGAATGGGGGTGCCCTTGCCCGTTATTCCCGGATGTTATAAAATGAATGGTAAGGAATGTTTGGACTCTAGGCGGCTGAAATTTTATTACTTCCTGAGGGAAAAGCAGAAGGTAGTGTGAATGAAGGAGACTTCAGCTCCAGCTTGATGTCTAACAAGACAGCATTTTGAAGACATTACATGAATCACTTGGCTCCAAGTGAACACAATCCTGGCCTTCTTCCAGTGACAGCTGCTCAGTGGATTTAACGGAGCCAAAAATCACAGGCCTACCTGCTCTGGGTCAACCTCCAGCGCAGTGCTTCATTCACAGGGGTAGAAGTGTTGGCGACGGGGGAACGTGACTCTGTACGGACCTTTTTAGTTTGCGCGGTCTAATCCTGGGTGGTATAATTGGTGCCTCAGTCATTTCATTCCCCCCAACTGTTCTCAGCATCGCTCCTGTCTTTTCTTCCCAGCACCTGTTCCCATCTATGACAGGCACCGTTCCCACCAGTTCCCAGCATCATTCCGACTTCCTGCTACCTGTTCACAGCATTGTTCCCGTTTGTTTCCGGCATGGATCCCACTGACTCCAAGCATTGCACCTGTCAGTTGCTGACACCACTTCCGTCAGTTTCCATCAACCCTCAATGGCTCAATGGTTTTTTATTATCACATGTACAGACGTACAGTGAAATTCTTTCTATTGCATTCAGTTCGGTAAAGTATTGCCATACCTAAGCACAATCCCCGATTAATGCACAATGTATAGAAATAGGCCACTGAGACCGCATGCAAGAGTCGACAGGTTTTGCCCCATTTTCAAAGTCCTGTCCTGTCTATGCGTTCGGTCTCCTGGATCGGGCACCACTCCAGGCGAGCCCCAGGATGCTGCAGGGCCTCCAGTCGTCACCTCTGTCCGGACTGCCCCGCAAACCGTCATCCCTCTCCTCGCCCGGCCAGCTGCAGCAGCCTTTGTGCCCTGGGGGCGCCTCCCGCAGCCGAACTTGAGGGCGCAGAATTTAAGACCCCCCTCTCTCACTGACATTTGCTCTTGCATCTGCTGTCGCCAGCTCCCTCCGTCCTCCTCTCTGGTTCTCTTGAGCTCGGGGGACGAGCAGGGCCTGGCTCGGTGGCTCCCTCTATAGGCTGCGGACAACCTGTTCCCATCCCTGGCCCCGCCTGTACCCACCCGTTCATGCCACCACTCCCACCTACTCCCAGCACTGCTCCTGTCTATTCCCAGCCCCACATTATCCTGTTCCTCGCACCAATCCCATCTATTCCCAACTCTACCTCCACCCATTCCAAGGATCTTTTTGCCTGATCTGTGCATCATTCATGACTATTCCTTGTACTCTTCTAGATTTTCCTGCACCAGTCTCATCGGTCCTTTTAACTCAGATCAGAATGAGGATTTGAAACAAGCCCAGACTGGGGAAAGAAAGTCCTTCTCGGTGTTAGCGTAGCATGATTTCACTTCTCCAGTCTAACTCCTGGATAATGGGAGGCAACCCAATTAGACCTTTAACCAATGTGAGACTTGTCCAATCAGAGTAGTGCCATTTTATACTCTACAACCTTGTAAATCATTGATGGGGCAGCACAGGTTTGTAGACATCAGAAGTCAAAGTAAAACACGAGGCCAAAGAATGGCCTTACCAATCAGCCGACTCACTGAATAATGTGAATTGAACGTCCAGTCATAGTCTCTGGACCAGCTGGAAAGACTACAGCCTCTGGAAGCAAGTTTTCACCTATCGGAGACTGTGTCTTGTCTTTGTGACTGCTAGCACAACTGAGTGGCACTGTGGTGCACCTGGTAGAGTTGCTGCCTCACAGCGCCAGGGACCCTGGTTCGAATCTGACCTCGGGTGTTGTCTGTGCAGAGTTTGTACGTTCTCCCGGTGACTGCGTGGGTTTTCTCCGGGTGCTCCGGCTTCCACCCACATCCCAAAGATGTGCCGATTTGTAGGTTCATTGGCTTTTGTAAATTACCCCTAATGCAAAATTGGGATCATATAGAACTAGTGCATGGGTAATCAATGGTCTGTATGGACACTGCGGGACACTAGGCCTGTGTCCACGCTGTATCTCTAAACAACGCATTCTTAAAAAGAGAGTTGTAAGTTGTTACATGGATCCGAATTTATGTTAAACTTGAGATAATTAAAATTTGTAATATAATGACATTATTTGACCAAATCTATTAAAAAAAAACAAAATATGATAAGGAAAGTGAAAGAGAATATTTTAAAATAATATATTATTATTTTTAATAATTTGAATTATCTCCTTTAGTATTGGAGTAATTGTACTTCAGGGGTAAAGTTAATCTTCATAGCTAAATATTGCAATGAACAGAGCAGTAAAATAAACATTCTGAAAATCACTTTTAAAATTGGCAGATCAAAGAACAGGTTTGGAGTTTGGTCGGAGTTTGCTTTAGCTGATTATTTCAAAAGATTTCCTTTCTGGAATTTAAACGCTGAGGAAGGTGGAAATATAGGGATAGGGGATGGATGGAGTTTGGCTTGCCATGCGACTGGGAAATTACTTGAACCTTCTAATCTTCAAACTAGAAAGTCACGCCACTGCAGTAAATGATTAACATTGTGGACGAATGAAAGGCTGTTGAACTGTGAATGGCAAAATATGAATGTTATGTTTTTGTAAATTTTATGAAGAAAGTTCAGAGTGATAGACTTTAAGCAGCACGGAAACAAGCCCCTCGGCCCAACTTGCCCATGTTGCCACATTTATGCTAGTCACACTTACCTGCGTCTGCCCCATATCCTTCTCAACCTTTTCTGTCCACATACTTGCCCAAATGTCTTTTAAATGTTGTTGTTGTAAGTTCATAACTTCATAAGTCATAGGAGCAGAATCAGGCTATTCGGCCCATCGAGTCTACTCTGCCATTCAATCATGGCTGATCTATCGATCCCTCTCAACCATATTCTCCTGCCTTCTCCCCATAACCCTTGACACCCTTACTAATCAAGAATCTGTCAATCTGCACTTTAAAAATACACTTTAAAATGACGGCCTCCACAGCCATCTGTGGCAATGAAATCCACAGATTCGCCACCCTACGACTAAATAAATTCCTCCTCATCTCCTTTCTAAAGGTATGTCCTTTTATTCTGAGGTTATGCCCTCTCGTCCTAGATTCTCCCGCAAGTGGAAACATCCTCCCCGCATCCACTCTATTCAGGCCTTTCACTATTCAGTAAGTTTCAATGAGGACCTCCCTTATTTAGTATCCTTCAAGAAACTAGTTCTCCATTTTATTAGAAGCAATGAATGGCAGGCATCTGTTGTTTTAGGCAATATGGAGTCACCAATATCCCCTCCAACCCCTTCCCATTACCCACTTGCCTCACTGCACAGCCTAGCTGTTCAATTTAGTTTGGTTTAGGGATACAGGCCCTTCAGCCCACCGAGTCTGCACTGACCAGCGATTCCCACACATTAACACTTTCCTACACACACTAGGGGCAATTTACACTTATATCAAGCCAATTAACCTACAAACCTGTATATCTTTGGAGTGTGGGAGGAAATCATGGAGAAAACCCGCGTGGTCATGGGGAGAATGTTCAAACTCTGTGCAGACAGCACCCATAATCAGGATCGAACCCGGGTCTCTGGCTCCGCAAGCTCTGTAAAGCAGCAACTCTACTGTTGCACCACCGTGCCACCCTTCAATGAATAAGAAGAATCATTGAAAGATACAGTATGGAAGCAAGCCCTTTGGCCCACCAAGTGCACACTGACCATCGAGCTCCCATTCATACAAATTATTTTTTATCCCTCTTTGTCATGCATTCCTCCACATGCTAAGGGGAATTTACAGCAGTCAATTAACCTGCAAAAAAGGAAAGCACAAACAGCTTTCACATCTTTTCCAAGAAGTCCAAAAATGCCTAACCACTGATGAACTACTTTAACAGTGTAGAAACAAAATAACTGCAGATGCTGGTTATAACAGAAAGGGACACAAAGTGCTGGAGTAACTCAGCAGGTCAGGCAGCATTTCTGGAGAGCATGGATAAATGGGTCTCAACCCAAAACATCCATTCTCCAGATATGCTGCCTGACCTGCTGAGTTACTCCAGCATTTTGTGTCCTTTAGCAGTGTAGACATTGTCAACAATATAAGAATTGGCTCACACCAAGTCCCCACAATTAGCCATGTGATAACAAACAGATGATCTATTTTTATTATATTTTAGCGAGATAGTTTTTGGTGATGATCTGGGGATACCTTTTCTGTTCTCCAAAACCTCGTTACAGAGATCTTTTACGTCCACTTGAGTGAACAAGGGAAAAGCAGCCAATGTAATCAAGGGCTACTCATCTAACCCCATTATAATACCATTTAGCAGTGATTGATTCACAGTGCTTTGTCTAAGTGATTGATGTGCTCAAGGATCTTGGAAGGTCCAATGAGATATAAGTGGGAAAATAGAATTGATGTGAATGTCCTGACCATTAGCCAACATGTAGAGGAAGCAACGAGAGAGCAGGCTATTCTAGACTGGGTATTGAGCAATGAGGAAGGGTTAGTTAGCAGTCTTGATGTGTGTGGCCCCTTGGGAAAGAGTGACCATAATATGGTTGAGTTCTTCATTAGGATGGAGAGTGACTTAGTTAATTCAGAAACAACGGTTCTGAACTTAAGGAAAGGTAACTTTGAGGGCATGAGACGTGAATTGGCCAAGATAGACTGGCAATTGATTCTTAAAGGGTTGACGGTGGATATGCAATGGAAGGCATTTAAAGACTGCATGGATGAACTACAACAATTGTTCATCCCAGTTTGGCAAGAGGAGGACAAAGGGCTTAATTAGGAAAGGGAAAATAGATTATGAAAGAAAACTGGCAGGGAACATAAAAACTGACTGCAAAAGCTTTTATAGATATGTGAAGAGAAAAAGATTAGTTAAAACAAATGTAGGTCCCTTGCAGTCAGAAACAGGTGAATTGATCATGGGGAACAAGGACATGGCAGACCAATTGAATAACTACTTTGGTTCTGTCTTCACTAAGGAAGACATAAATAATCTGCCGGAAATAGCAGGGGACCGGGGGTCAAATGAGAGGGAGGAACTGAGTGAAATCCAGGTTAGTCGGGAAGAGGTGTTAGGTAAATTGAATGGATTAAAGGCCGATAAATCCCCAGGGCCAGATAGGCTGCATCCCAGAGTGCTTAAGGAGGTAGCCCCAGAAATAGTGGATGCATTAGTGATAATTTTTCAAAACTCTTTGGATTCTGGAGTAGTTCCTGAGGATTGGAGGGTAGCTAATGTAACCCCACTTTTAAAAAAGGGAGGGAGAGAGAAAACGGGGAATTACAGACCAGTTAGTCTAACATCGGTAGTGGGGAAAATGCTAGAGTCAGTTATTAAAGATGGGATAGCAGCACATTTGGAAAGTGGTGAAATCATTGGACAAAGTCAGCATAGATTTATGAAAGGTAAATCATGTCTGACGAATTTTATAGAATTTTTCGAGGATGTAACTAGTAGAGTGGATAAGGGAGAACCAGTGGATGTGTTATATCTGGACTTCCAGAAGGCTTTCGACAAGGTCCCACATAAGAGATTAGTATGCAAACTTAAAGCACACGGTATTGTGGGTTCAGTATTGATGTGGATAGAGAACTGGCTGGCAGACAGGAAACAAAGAGTAGGAATAAACGGGTCCTTTTCAGAATGGCAGGCAGTGACTAGTGGGGTACTGCAAGGCTCAGTGCTGGGTCCCCAGCTATTTACAATATATATTAATGATTTGGATGAGGGAATTGAATGCAACATCTCCAAGTTTGCAGATGACACGAAGCTGGGGGGCAGTGTTAGCTGTGAGGAGGATGCTAGGAGGCTGCAGAGTGACTTGGATAGATTAGGTGAGTGGGCAAAGGCATAGCAGATGCAGTATAATGTGGATAAATGTGAGGTTATCCACTTTGGTGGCAAGAACAGGAAAGCAGACTATTACCTGAAAGGTGGCCGATTAGGAGAAGGGGAGATGCAACGAGACCTGGGTGTCGTGGTACACCAGTCATTGAAAGTAGGCATGCAGGTGCAGCAGGCAGTGAAGAAAGCGAATGGTATGTTGGCATTCATAGCGAGGGGATTTGAGTATAGGAGCAGGGAGGTTCTGCTGCAGTTGTACAGGGCATTGGTGAGACCACACCTGGAGTATTGCGTACAGTTTTGGTCTCCTAATCTGAGGAAAGACATTCTTGCCATAGAGGGAGTACAGAGAAGGTTCACCAGATTGATTCCTGGGATGGCAGGACTTTCATATGAAGAAAGACTGGATAGACTCGGTTTGTACTCGCTGGAATTTAGAATATTGAGGGGGGATCTTATAGAAACTTACAAAATTCTTAAGGGGTTGGACAGGCTAGATGCAGGAAGATTGTTCCCGATGTTGGAGAAGTCCAGAACAAGGGGTCACAGTTTAAGGATAAGGGGGAAGTCTTTTAGGACGGAGATGAGAAAGTTTTTTTTCACACAGAGTGGTGAATCTGTGGAATTCTCTGCCACAGAGGGTAGTTGAGGCCAGTTCATTGGCTATATTTAAGAGGGAGTTAGATGTGGCCCTTGTGGCTAAAGGGATCAGGGGGTATGGAGAGAAGGCAGGTACGGGATACTGAGTTGGATGATCAGCCATGATCATATTGAATGGCGGTGCAAGCTCGAAGGGCCGAATGGCCTACTCCTGCACCTATTTTCTATGTTTCTATGTTAGCATGGACATGGTGGGCCAAATAGCCTCTGTGTTTGGCGTAAGGAAATATGGAATAATAAATATCAAAGCAGACTTAGTGATTTTTAATTACATTATATTTTTTGCATCCCAGGTGCACCCAAGTCTCTTGCCCAGAGTAGGAGAATCGAGAACCAGAGGACATAGGTTTAAGGTGAGGGAGAAATGATTTAATAGAAACCTGAGGGGAGGGGTGGGGGGGTGGTAACATTTTCATACGAAGGGTGGTGGGTGTATGGAACGAGCCGCCAGAGGAGGTAGTTGAGGCAGGTAGTATCGCAACATTTATGAAACATTTAAGACAGGTACATTGATAGGACAGGTTTAGAGGGATATGGGCCAAGCGCAGAAGGGTGGAACTAGTGTAGATGGAACATGTTGATGGGTGTAGGCAAATTGGGCCAAAGATCCTGTTTCCACACTGTCTGATTCACTGTGACTCTAAACCAGGCGATTCTCTGCATGCTGGTCCCAGAAGTCGATCTACCATCATCCATTACAATCGCTTCCCTCTTTTAAACGTCTACTTCAACAGATTCCCTTTATCATGTATCTATACTAGTGTACAACAGCTACAACAGCTTGGTTGTAATCATGTATTGTCTTTCCGCTGACTGGATGGCACGCTACAAAAAAGCTTTTCACTGTGCCTTGGTACACATGACAATAAACCAAACTCAAATCTTAATTAATGAAATCCATTGAATATTTAGATGCATTCTTTCAGAAACCTTCACAATAGAATTACTAAAGGTAAAACAGACATATTTAATTTCAATTGAAATCCTGTAACAATGTGCTGTGTTTCCTTGATAAAGAATTCTAAAGAAGTTTTTATCTGCCTGGAGGTTTTTAGTTTCGAGCCTCCACTGCTCATTCTGGAATCTCCTGCTGAAGTAACTATCACTAAAGGAAGGCATTGTCAATATTAGTAAATGCCAGTGCACAGAGGTAGGCAGGCTTGCTTTTAAGTACCTCCTTTTAGGATAACAATACACTTGACGGCCAATGCGGTGCTTCTGAAGTGCAGAACCACAGGGGATTGCACATGCTGTGATCTGGAGCAAAAAAAATGCTGGAAGAACCCAGCAGGTCAGGCGGCATCTGTGGCGACAAAGGGTTAGTCGACGTTTCAGGTCGAGACCCTGCATCAGGACTGAGAGTGTGAGGGAGAGATGGCCTATTTTGGCAACATCAGTAGCTAGGAAGAAATATTTCCCTCCGCTTTCATTATATTTAGGCAAGTGGTATTCAGGTACAAATTTCCACCTGGGGAACCTACAGTATCTTTGGCCTCATTGTACGGCTGGTTATATTTGTTGACCAAATTAAATACAACAAAGTTCTGGCTGTGCATCAGCCATAACCCAGGGTAGAAAGCATTGACTTTTCACAACACTGGGAAAATCTTAAATTGAACTTCAAATAATAAACAGCACATTTCTAAACACATAAGTTTCTATTATCTGAATGCAGTAATACATTATACATGGGTGGCACGGTTGCGCAGCGGTAGAGTTGCTGCCTTACAGCGCCAGAAACCCGGGTTCAATCCTGACTACGGGTGCTGTCTGTATAAAGTTTGTACGTTCTCCCCATGACCTGCATGGGTTTTCTCCAGGAGCTCTGGTTTCCTCTCACACTCCAAAGACTTACAGATTTGTAGGTTAGATGGCTTTGTTAAAATTGTTTCCATGCTGTATCTCTAAACTTAAAAACAAAACGATATATTATATATATTATATTATATATTATATATAATTATATAATATTATATATTATATATATATCTATATACTAAAACTCTTGTTTGTTTGTTTATTTGTTCTTGAACTACAACCAAAACGGTACATGATAGCACAACAATTTTAGGCCCACCTTATTCACCGTCGTCCCTTTGGAGCTAATGGAAGAAGTTTTCATTGAAATTGGAAATCTCCTAGGGAGGGAGGGAGGGAGAGAGGGGGAGGGAGAGAGGGGGAGGAGGGAGGATAAGGGGGGTTGAGGGGGATGAAGTGGGGGGAGGGGAAGGGGAGGGGAAGGGGGAGGGAGGGGGGAGGGAGGGGGAGAAGGAAGGGAGGGGAGAGGAGAAAGGGAGGGGGGGAGGAGAGGGTACTGCACCAATGCAGGAGAGGTTTGGGCTCAACAGATCCACTTGGTCTATTATATGTATAGTATGGGGGCGACGTGAGTGGCGCTCTCTACCCTTCCCGGTCCCCTCTCGCCCACCCACAGACCTGGGAGACACTCCCCGCCCGGCCGCCCATTTTTGGAAAAGATCTCGGATCCATCTCAGCCTCTTTATTTTATATAGGATCTTTATTTCATTGATATTCATTTTGTTTTTTAAGAAAGCAATTTATTTTAAAGAAAGGGTGAGTGGGGGGAGGGGAGGTGAGGGTGCTAGACCAATACAAGAGAGGCTTTGGGCCCATGGCTCACTCCGGCTGCAGCGCTGGCACCACGGGGCCGAGGTCAGTGGCACCCTCTCCCATCCCCTGTGCCCCCTTGCCCGCCCATGGCCCCGGGAGACACTTCCCGCTTGGCTGATGAGTGGCATCAGCCATGATCACATTGAATGGTGGTGCTGGCTCGCAGGGCCGAATGGCCTACTCCTGCACCTATTGTCTATTGTCTATTGATTTATTTTATTTTTAAGAAAAAAACTTTATTTATTTCAAAGAACAAATGCGATTTTCCCATGTCACGATGGGAACCCAGCGAGGAATGGGCTCAATGGGTCCACTTGGTCTAGTATCCCTCGAAACATGTCCTATCCATGTACCTATTTAAATGTTTCTTAAACTTTGCGATAGTACCTGCCTCAACTTAACTTTTTCTCATTTATTATATTGTATACAGAGCGCTATGTTTACATTTTCTATTGTGCTGCTGCAAGTAAGAATTTCATTGTTCTTTTTGGAACATATGACAATAAAATAATCTTGTCTCTTGGAAATAAACTCTGCCAAACACAACTAAGTCTCCTATCAAGTATGGCACGACGTTAGGAGACAAAGACCACTTTTGGCTAAGATAATTTTACAAACATTGGGCAGCAAACATCACTCACACAAAGAGTCCCATTTTCTATTTGGGTTGAGTGGTGCTAAAGGCATCCACATTTCAGTTCTACATGCTTGACACATTTGAAGATGGATCTCAAAGTTCAATTACTAATTAACAGTACGCTAGATTAAAGCAATAAATAAGAATGGACATTTAATTTAACCGTCGACAATGTACATAAATTTGAATGGTGCAGATAATGAACTGCACTGGCATTTATTAATTTCACTAGCCCATTCTTTCAGCCTCTTCACTTATGCAAACCTGCTCTTCATTCCTTCCCGTCAGAGGTTACATGCTTTTTGTTTCAGGAAATGTGCCCTCTGGCTATAATGAGAAACCTATTGCCCCATGCTGAATTTATTTGAACATAAAAAGACAAAAAAATCACCAAAAAGCTTCCTGAGCCATAAAGAGTCTATTCAACCTCAATTATTCTCATCCGCTTACTCTGAAAATCCTCCACTGTGTTCAACCGAGAACAAAGTTACTGAGGTTCAATCAGTAATTTCCAGTACGCAGTATCTCCTATCTGCCTGACATTCAAGTGTAAAGCATGATAGCATTTGAATGTGATATTTAATGATATTTTACACAATACAGTTGTCCTTTGATTGATAAGCTGGGGTACATCTTGCTCCAAATCATTTTGCCTCATTTTTAAAAATATTTGTTTTTAGCATCTGGCCATGGGTCAAGATTTATTGCCATTTATGTTCATAAGCTATCGGAACAGAATTAGGCCACCCAGCCCATCGGGTCTACTCTGCCATCTACCAGCTGATCTATCTTTCCCTCTCAACCCCATTCTCCTGTCTTCTTCCCATAACCCCTTGCATTTCGGAAAATGGTGATGTCGCTTTCTTGAATACCGGAACAGTGGTGGCACGGTGGCGCAGTGGTAGAGTTGCTACCTTACAGCAGCAGAGACCCGGGTTCCATCCTGACAGCGGGTGCTGTTGACCTGGGTTTGATCCTGTTCGAACCTGTCGACCAGGATTCAATCCTGACAGACAGCACCCACAGTCAGGATCAAACCCAGGTCTCTGGCGATGTAAGGCAGCAACTCTACCGCTGCGCCACTGTGCCACCCACACTTTGGACTTCACTACACAAGAGAGCAGTGGAGGTGTGAGGTGGAGTCATTGACTCTATTCGAAGTATAGATCGATAGATATTTGAGTCAATTGATATGAGGGTGCTGAGGTCAAACGGCATCAGCCAAGATCTTCTTGAATACAGGTTCTAGGGCAATTTGGCCTATTCTTGCTCCTGTTTCTGATGTTCTTAGGCTCTGCACTGTTAATGAAAATTCAGGTGCTACACAAAGCCATCACAGCATGGTTTGGGAACAGCTCCATCCAAGACTGCAAGAAATAGCAGAGAATTGTGATGCAGCCCAGACCATCACACAAACCAATCTCCCTTCCATTGACTCCATTTACATCTCACGCTGCTTCAGCAAGGCCAGCAGCATAATCAAGGACGAGCCGCACCCTGGCCACTCCCTCTTCTCCCCTCTCCATTCGGGCAAAAGGTATAGAAGTGTGAAAGCGCACACCTCCAGATTCAGGGACAGTTTCTTCCCAGCTGTTATCAGACAACTGAACCATCCTACCAACACTTAGAGAGCAGTCCTGAACTACTATCTACCTTATTGAAGACCCTTGGACTATCTTTGATCGGACTTGCATCACTTCCATGCTGATTTCACTTAGCCACGGATTAAATCATTGACTGCTTACTGGGTTCTGGCCTAATGGAGATTGCAATCAAGCCTAGTCCTTTTCTTCAGTGTCCAATTAACTTGATTGTGTGAAATCATCAGACTAAATGATCAGTGCTAATTAGAATTAAAACAGCCTTCATCATGCAGCAGATTTAATGGAATTCTTAATTGAGTATATTTGCATAATACCTTGATTACACAAAAAAAGAAAGTTTCCCTCTCTTTGTATTCCAAGAGGAAATGTTTATTACAAACAGGGGTGAGACTGGAAGACGGCTCATTTCCAGATCGAGTTAGTGTTCGAATTGTACAGTTCAGAAGTACAAGCCCGTCAGCCCATCAAGCTTCTTTCCCCTCTAATCCTACAATTGTTCATTCAGTAAGCATTTATTTGTTTATTTTATTTAACGCAAATGTATTTGTTCAATCTATTTTTCCTGCAGACAGTGTATTTTTTAAAACATGACAACTAGTTTCCACTAGTGGGAGAGTCCAGGGCCAGAGGACATAGCCTCAGAATAAAAGGATGTAACTTCAGGAAGGGGATGAGAAGGAATTTCTTTAGTTAGAGGGTGGTGAATCTGTGAAATTCATTGCCACCGAAGACTGTGGAGGCCAAGTCAATGGGTATTTTTAAAATTGATAGATTGCTGAATAGTACGGGTGTCAGGGGTTATGGAGAGATGGCAGGAGAATGGAGCTGAGCAGCAAGATAGATTAGCCATGATTGAATGGCGGAGACTTGATGGGCTAAATGGTCTAATTATGCTCCTTGAACTTCTGAACAACTTGTAGTGTTAAATATTTTCTTCTCACTCATATCATATTTTGAAAAAGCTCCTTGACACTCAGTGTGAAGAAGGGCTCTGACCCGAAATGTCACCAAATTTATTTCTCCAGAGATGCTGCCTGACCCACTGAGTTACTCCAGCATTTTGTCTCTATCTTCATTATAAACTAGCATCTGCAGTTCCTTCCTGCATGTTCTGTCCATTGAGTAATGGTTGTTCTTCCACTGAAAGCTACTCCACTCCATCTGAACCCATTAAAATGTTTATATAACATATAACAACTACAGCATGGAAACAGGCCTGTCCGGCCCTACCAGTCCACGCCGACCATTCTCCCTGACCTAGTCTCATCTACCTGCACTCAGACCATAACCCTCCAATCCCCTCCCATCCATATACCTATCCAATTTACTCTTAAATAATAAAATCGAGCCAGCCTCCACCACTTCCACCGGAAGCCCATTCCATACAGCCACAACCCTCTGAGTAAAGAAGTTCCCCCTCATGTTACCCCTAAACCTTTGTCCCTCAATTCTGAAGCTATGTCCCCTTGTTGGAATCTTCCCCACTCTCAAAGGGAAAAGCCTACCCACGTCAACTCTATCCGTCCCTCTCAAAATTTAAAAAACCTCTATCAAGTCCCCCCTCAACCTTCTACGCTCCAAAGAATAAAGACCCAACCTGTTCAACCTCTCTCTGTAGCCTAAGTGCTGAAACCCAGGCAACATTCTAGTAAATCTCCTCTGTACCCTCTCCATTTTGTCGACATCCTTCCTATAATTTGGCGACCAGAACTGCACACCATACTCCAGATTCGGCCTCACCAATGCCCTGTACAATTTCAACATTACATCCCAACTTCTATACTCGATGCTCTGATTTATAAAGGCAAGCATACCAAACGCCTTCTTCACCACCCTATCCACATGAGATTCCACCTTCAGGGAACAATGCACAGTTATTCCCAGATCCCTCTGTTCCACTGCATTCCTCAATTCCCTACCATTTACCCTGTACGTCCTATTTTGATTTGTCCTACCAAAATGCAGCACCTCACACTTATCAGCATTAAACTCCATCTGCCATCTTTCAGCCCACCCTTCCAAAAGGCCCAAGTCTCTCTGTAGACTTTGAAAATCTACCTCACTATCAACTACTCCACCTATCTTAGTATCATCTGCATATTTACTAATCCAATTTGCCACACCATCATCCAGATCATTAATGTAAATGACAAACAACAGTGGACCCAACACAGATCCTTGGGGCACTCCACTAGACACTGGCCTCCAACCTGACATACAATTGTCAACCGTTACCCTCTGGTATCTCCCATTCAGCCATTGTTGAATCCATCTTGCAACCTCACTATTAATACCCAACGATTTAACCTTCTTAATCAACCTTCCATGTGGAACCTTGTCAAATGCCTTACTGAAGTCCATATAGACAACATCCACAGCCTTGCCCTTATCAATTTCCCTGGTAACCTCTTCAAAAAATTCAAGAAGATTAGTCAAACATGACCTTCCAGGCACAAATCCATGTTGACTGTTTCTAATCAGGCCTTGATTATCCAAATAATTATATATATTGTCCCTAAGTATCTTTTCCATTAATTTTCCCACCACAGACGTCAAACTAATAGGTCTATAATTGCTAGGTTTACTTTTAGAACCTTTTTTAAACAAAGGCACAACATGCGCAATGCGCCAATCTTCCGGCACCATCCCTGTTTCTAATGACGTTTGAAATATTTCCGTCATAGCCCCTGCTATTTCTGCACTAACTTCCCTCAATGTCCTAGGGAATATCCTATCAGGACCTGGAGACTTATCCACTTTTATATTCTTCAAAAGTGTCCGTACCTCCTCTTCTTTAATCCTCCTAATTTCCATCACTACTCTACTTGTTTCGCTTACCTCACATAATTCAATATCCTTCTCCTCGGTAAATACCGAAGAAAAGAAATTGTTTAATATCTCCCCCATTTCTTCCGGCTCAGCACATAGCTGTTCACTCTGACTCTCTAATGGACCAATTTTATCTTCTAGTTAATCTTCCGTTCACCTCCACTGCTTTAAAAAGCATAATCCCAACGTCTGTCATTCTAAAGCTGGCGTCACTTGTACCATTCTAGTAAACATCTTCTCCATCTATCTCCAAGGCAGCACAGGTTCGTGACGTTAATTCCCGGAATGGCAGGACTGTCGTATGTGGAAAGACTGGGCTTGTATACACTGGAATTTAGAAGGATGAGAGGGGATCTTATTGAAACATATAAGATTATTGAGGGATTGGACACGCTAGAGGCAGGAAACATGTTCCCATTGTTGATGGAGTCTAGAACCAGGGGCCACAGTTTAAGAATAAGGGGTAGACCATTTAGAACGGAGATGAGGAAAAGCTTTTTGAGTCAGAGAGTTGTAAATCTGTGGAATTCTCTGCCTCAGCAGGCAGTGGAGGCCAATTCTCTGGATGCTTTCAAGAGAGAGTTAGATAGAGCTCTTAATGATAATGGAGTTAGGGGGTATGGGGAGAGGACAGGAACAGGGTACTGATTGTGAATGATCAGCCATGATCACATTGAATGGCGGTGCTGGCTCGAAGGGCCAAATGGCCTGCTCCTGCACCTATTGTCTATTGTCTATTGCCTATTGCCTTGCATCCAGAACTGGACTCAAAGCTCCACTAGGGCCCAAGCATTGCTTCAGAAACACTTTACTGGCCTCTACTGTGGCACAGCCTAGTTCAGGATCCTGCTGATCGAAGGAAACATTAACACTCGTAAAATGGTTGTTGTGACATATTTATCATCTACACGTGGAGAGATAGTTAAACATAAATTATGCGCGGCTTCCGCTGGTTCTTTGCAAATGTTAGTCTATGATATTGATTTAACCTTTTGTCTATTAATGAATGAATGAATGTATAAGTTTATTGGCCAAGTATGCATATACAAGGAATGTGCCTTGGTGCTCTGCTCACAAATGACAACACAAACACACAGTTAACAATTAAGAATAAAGCATAAACACATCAAAACAATAAGGATACAACATTACGGTCTAAACATGTGGGTGAAAATAAACCAGAGCCAAAAAGAGACTACAGACTTTGGTTATTGAGTAGAACTATCACTCGTGGGGAAAAAAAGCTGTTTTTATGTCTGGCTGTGGCTGCTTTGACATGTATGATGCACATAATTGTGCATCATACTGGGCCTACTCCATCAGGAATTTTCCTGTCATCGCTTCATGTGATTAAGAAGTCTTCTGCCACCTGTGGATGGATTTTAGCACTCTTCTCCTGAGGACAAAGTCTTTGTTAAGAACATGAGGTCAGAAAAAGGCCCTTTGTACAACTGATTTGAAACCCACAATGATTTTAAAATTTATAAATTGTTCTTTTTTTTTAAGAGATACAGCGTGGAAACAGGCCCTTTGGCCCAACCAATGATAGTTCCATCCTATGCACTAGGGACAATTTTACAGAAGCCAAGTAGCTGACAAATCTGCACGCCTTTGACATGTGGAAGGACACAGGAGCACTTGGAGAAAACCCACACAGTCACACGGGGAATGTACTAACTCCATACAGGCAGCACCTCTGGTCACGATGGAACCTGGGTCTCTGGCGCTGTAACCTAGCAACTCTACCACTGCACTGTTGTGCCGTTACTGTACCGCTGTTGTGAAATGCGTAGGCATTGTGGTGGGGGAAGAGAGCTGATCTGTGGATTAAGAAAAAACAAGACTGGGAAATTCTGGATTTTCTCATTCTATTGCCCTAGTGAGGAATGGGGTCCAGCCAAGTAGTGTCTCAGCCTCAGTTGACTATGCAGTGACTAAAATATGATGATTAAGAATTTGGTCCAACAACTTTAATGCGTGGTTAAAGCTGCCATTAAGGGGATGAAGTTTTATTCCGAGCAGGAACTACTTCATACAAACATCAAATGGGAAAGGCTAGAAATCTCCCAGTGTGTTGGCAATGAAGGCCTGCACTGGAGCGAGACAAGGGCAGTGCAGTGGTCGAGCTGTGGCCTCACAGCGCCAGAGACCTGGGTTCTATCTAGACTACGGGTGCTGACTGTACGGAGTTTTGACCCTCTCTCCGTGACCGCATGGATTTTCTCCGGGTACTCTGGTTTCCTCGCACAAAGACGTTCTGGTTTACAGGGTAACTGGCTTCCGTAAATTGTCCCTAATATCGTGTGAGTGTGTGTGTGTAGAGGATAGAACTAGTGTACGGGCGATCTGGGTTGGTGTGGATGCGATGGGCTGAAGGGCCCGTTTCCATGCTGCATCTATAAACTAAACTAAATTAAAACACTCTGGTTAATAGCTACCATTAATGGGATGAAGCTTCGTTTAATTTTAGTTTAGTTTAGACAAGTTTAGTTTATTGTCACATGTATTGAGGTACAGTGAAAAGCTTTTGTTGCGTGCTAATCTGTCAGTGGAAAGACAATACATGATTGCAATTGTGCCATCCACAATGTGAGCCATCCACATGATAAAGGGGATAATGTTTAGTGTAAGATAAAGTTCAGTATGTTCTATCCCAAACAGCTTCATACAGACATCAGGTGAGAAAACGCCCAGTACATTGCCTCTCTAAATCTCTCACAAATTTTTACGAGTTATTTTATATTTGAATAATTTCCTAATTAGCTCTCAAGGAAAGGTCATGGAAGTAGATAACCATGGATAACATTGTTTTGGGGACCATGTAGAGCAGATTGCAACGCCTAATTATCAGAACCTAAGAGCCTTATCAGAACCTCACCTTAGGATGGTTATCAGAACCTCACCTTAGGATGGCACGGTGGCGCAGTGGTAGAGTTACTGCCTTACAGAGCCAGAGACCCAGGTTCGACCCTGACTACGGCTGCTGTCTGTACGGAGTTCTACATTCTCCCCGTGACCTGCGTGGGTTTTCTCCGGATGCTCTGGTTTCCTCCCACACTCCAAAGATGTACAGGTTTATAGGTTAGTTGGCTTCAGTAAAATTGTAAATTGTCCCTGGTATGTAAGATAGTCCTAGTGTGCAGGGATCGCTGGTCGGTGTGGACATGGTGGGCCGAAGGGCCTGTTTCCGTGTTGCATCTCTAAACTAAACTCAAAAAGAGTCACAGCAGGCATTTCCTCAAAACTTTAGGAGGCATTTGTTTCCTTTGACATGTTGGTAAGCAGTGAGAATTATCAGGTGTTTAGCCAACAATCCCTTCTCGCTGTTGCTGCAGCAGCCAGTTCTGGCTTCCTCTCTCCTTTCACTTCTCATTCATTTACTCTGCAATTAGTTGTCTGGACTTCTTTCAGACGCCAGGATCAATTACTGGCAAGAGCAACCCGACTAAACGTTGAACCACTAAATAACCACCTGCCTCCAAGTTCATTACGACCATTAATTTAGCAGAGCTCATTCAAACAGCCTGTGGAATTAAAATGCTAATTTTTTTACAAGCCTCTGATAGATTTGTCTCCAGTTGATGTCTATTCCAGTCCCCCCCATCCCCAGTTGAATGTTCACACTGTATTCCAAGCGGACTCATGCATTGTTAATTTAAAATCACGCACTGTTAATTTAAATTTGTTGCTTTTTAATTTAGCTCCGATTGTCAATAGCATTTTCTACTCTGATGCATCCTTAAACAAAAGAGCTCGGAATAAAAGCAAAAATAATTGTGATTGTTTCCCAACAGCATAGATCTTGATCAATAGCATGTTAACACGCTGCCATCTCTGAGGAATATCAACTTCTGGACTTCTTTTGTTTGATCGTGACATTCTGCTCCGAAATGAGTGAATTAATTTATCTAATTGGGAACATGTTGCAAACTATGCCATATCTATTCATGACAACTGTAAAATATGCTTTTGGACGCTATATTAACTAAATTAATTCATCAGTTCATTTAAGGGAGGATGAAACAATTACAGACTGTTTAATTAAAGTTTCTGAATAACGTAATTTGCTGCTATATAATTAGGCCTGGCATTATTTCGATCCCTGTACTCTGCCTGGAGTAACCACAGGAGGCTGATATGCAAAAATAGCATTTATTTTCCTGCACAAAGATGGTGCCCAGAACACCAGAGGGTTATGGCGCCTTTGTATTTAAAAAGATGGGACGCAGGGAAAGGAACATAACAACCTCAGTTACTTTGATACTGACTCCATTCAGATTCAAGGCTTGCCAGAGATGGAAACAAAGTTAATTGGTAAAATTATAACAATCAGTTCAATTTTAATATGTGGCACAGACAATGCAGAAACAGACCATTTGGCCCAATTAGTCCAAACCAATGTTTATGCTCCACAGGAAGCCTCTGACCCGTCACATTGGATGGAGTCCCAGTGGAGGTCATTGAAACCAATGGCCTCCAATGCCAACAGATGTCCGAGGCTCTTCCAATTTGTGACAGGCTGTGGTCTCTCTTACTTCAGTGTGTATCTACAGCTGACTCACTAAGTCAGCCCTTATCATAATTCACTAATATGAGGAGGAATTTGGTGGATAGGTGACATTTTGGGACCCTTCTTCAGTCCCGACCCTTAACCTTACATATCATGTTCTCCAGAGATGCTGCCTGGCCCACTGAATTACTCCCTCACTTTGTGATTTAATCCATGGCAATATTGGCATTGACAGCCCATACTTATTTGCCCCTGAACGAGGGGAGGGGAGGGGAGGGGAGGGGAGATGTAAGAATCAACCACATCAATTCCAGGCCGAGTCAGTTGGAAGGCCGATTTAGTCTGAAGAAGGGTCCCAACCCGAAACATCACCAATCCATTTTCTCCAGAGATGCTGCCTGACCCACTGAGTTACCCCAGCATTTTGTGTCTATCTTTGGCATAAACCAGCATCTGCTGTTCCTTTTTTTATTGCAGAAGGCTGACTAACCTTCCTGGTGATCAGTCATCCAGACTGCAAGTGAACTGTTTTGGCCTGGATTGAGCATAGAACAATACAGCACAGGAGCAGGCCCTTCGGCCCACAATGTCTGTGTTGAACATGATGCCAAATAAACTGATCTCCCCCGGTTGCACATGATCCTTATCCATATAAGAAACATAGTCAATGTTTCGAGTTGGCGACCGGTCGTCATTCCCAAATCGCTTTACGTCGGACGGTGGAGCATTGTGACTCCTTGTGTCAAGGTCGGAAGGTGGTTTCTAAAGTACAAGTGGGGATCTCTGCAGAGTGTGGGCAGGAAATACATCACGCCCTTGGATTGGGTGGTGATTGCTGTGAGGGCGCCTGCTCCATGTGTATGGTGGCGCTGGAGACATCAAGGGCAGCTCTCCCGGTGTTGGTGGCGCCGGCTGAACACCATGCTGCCATTGGGGCGGCTTGGCCCGGCTCGGCCCGGCTCGGCCCGGCCCGGCCCCCTGGTGGCCGGCACCTCCCTCTCCCGCGAGCCGGGCTCTCCCACTTCGACCCCGGGCTCCACCAGCATCGTGTGCAGGATTGCCGGGGTCGCTGCCTTACTCTGGGTTCTGGGGAGGGGAAAGGAATTGGGGGGCCCGGCAGCTTCCCACCCACCCAACCAACCAACCAACCAACCAACCCACCCAACCGACCGACCAACCACCCAACCAACCAACCAACCAACCAAACCTGCCCTCCAGGACAGCAGAGTCCGGCTCTGTTTGCCGGCTGCCACGGGGCTTCATTGAACCGGACTGTCAATGGGGAACCTACTGCGATTGGTGTCGGGGAGTGGCTGCCTCGGTTTCTGACTGTTTTGTGGATTGGATGAATTCCCGTGGGTTTGGGCAGTTTGAGTGGATTGTGGTCGCTGCATGACTTGGAGGCACCGATTAATGTTGATCCCTCAGAGTCCGGGTCACGCAGCGGGTTGCAGTCCACTTGGATTGCTTGAACCTGCGGGAATTCGTCCCATCCACGGGGAGCGGTCAGGGACTGGATCATTCTTTGACGCTGGTCGCGGCCCTGCTCATAGAGGGATAAATTCATGAGAGGAATAAATCGGTTAGATGCACAGTCTCTTGTTTATTTAAGAAACAATTAGACAGGTACATAGATAAGGACAGATTTGGAGGGATATGGGTCAAACGCAGGCAGGTGAGACTGGTATAGGTGGGACATGTTGGTCGGTGTGGTCAAGTTGACTATGAATTTATGAAGAATATTGAGTTCAGTTATCCTCTGTAAATGATATTAAAGGCTCTCGTCAGTTCAATAGCCTGGCTCTCTTCTCAACTCGTTAACCTACTATAGGCCACAGCTAACAATGGACTGCTTCCTTGATCATCGTTACTTTTTTGCATGATTTTCATTTCTTTGTTCTATATCTCTCTCTATCGCTGTCTATATCTCTTGTTCCCCTTTCCCCTAACTCTCAGTCTGAAGAAGGGCTGACCCGAACCGTCACCCATTCCTTCTCTCCAGAGATGCTGCCTGTCCTGCTGAGTTACTCCAGCATTGTGTCAACTTACAATAGAAATGTGAACACTGGTGGATTTGCCTTTCTATGGCTCTATTACGGTTTTAAATGAGACTTTTAGGGGCCGCAAATACACGTGAAGATATTCAAGTAAGATGTCCTTTTCATGTACTCAGGAAGAAGCTTGCCTTTGATCTTGGGAGCTGTAACAGTGGCATGGCAGTGAAAGCACATCCCCTTTCAGTGCACAAAGAGAAGACCATTTCACGATTTGCATCTAATCTCCAGTCACACTGTGGAGAGGAATGAAAGACTTCCATATATTTAAAGCCTTACAGGACATCCCAAAGCACTTTGCAGCCATTGAAGTATTTATCAAACAAAGGTTACTGCCGTTACATTCGAAACACAGCGACTCTACTTCCTTAGAAGGCTTAGGAAGTTTGACATGTTCCCAACAACTCACACCAGCTGATGCGCTGCAGAAAGCATTGTATCAGGATGCATCACATCACGGGAACAGCTCCATCCAAGACCGCAAGAGATTGCAGAGAATTGTGCACGCAGCTGAGATCATCAAACGAACCAACCTCCCTTCCACTGACTCCATTTATACATCACGTTGCCCCGGCAAGGCCAGCAGCATAATCAAGGATGTGTCACGCCCTGGCCACCCCTTCTTCTCACCTCTTCCATCGGGCAAAAAGCACGCCTCCAGATTCAGGGACAATTTCTTCTAGCTGTTATCAGGCAGCATAAGCATCCTGTCAACAACTAGGTCTTGAACTACCCCTCAACCACATGGGAGACCTTTGGGCTATTTTTGATCGGGCTTTACTGGCTTTTTCTTGCACTAAACATTATTCACGTTATTCCCTTGATCATGTATCTGCACATTGTTGATGGCTCAATTGTAATCATGTATTGCCTTTCTGCTAACTGGCTAGCACACAACAAAAGCTTTACGCTGTACCCCGGTACATGTGACAATAAACTTAAACTTAAACCCAGAAAGAAATATGTTAATGACCGGGCGGGGGGGGGGGGGGGGGGAATGCAATAAATATTACCCAATAAACCAGTAACTAAGATAACTTAAAGGCAGTGCAGTGTCGCAGCTGTACAGTTGCTGCCTGACAGTGCCAGAGATCCAGGTTCGATCCTGACTATGGGTGCTGTCCATACGAAGTTTCTATGTTTCCCCCGTGATCACGTGGGTTTTCTCCGGGTGCTCTGGTTTCCTCCCACACTCCAAAGACGGGCAGGTTTTCTATGTAAATTGGCTTCAGTAATAATTGTAAATTGTCCCTGGTGTGTAGGATAGTGCCAGTGTATGGGGTGATCGCTAGGGTCGTTGCGGACTCAGTGGGCCAAAGGGCCTGTTTCCATGCTGTATCCCTAAAGTCTAACAGTCTCCAGAAGGAATAAAATAAACTACCAATTATGTTCCTGTAAATTAAACCGTTCAGCCATTTGAAACAATTTTTTTTGTGATTTTTTGTTATATCTTTTTCACAAAGCCAATAAATCCTACTTGTTCATTGGCAACTGTCAAGCCTGTCGAAATGACAGCACAAATGCATCGAATAACAAAAGAATTCTCTGTCCATATGCCGTGACAGGCCTGTTAATTAAGTTGTGGGCAAATGGATGCTTACAGTATAATTTATATTTTTAGCTTAGATTCCTTTATTGTCCATACTGCCAGATGTGACAGGCAAGGTAAAATTCTATCGTGGTGGGATTGAAATCCACGGTCTCAAAAGAAAAATTCAAAGACAGAATCCGAGGAATTCTCGATCCTGTGCCGTGCCTGGAAGGTGGTCAGAGGTTTGAGTTTGATCCTATGTAAGCCTTGAGACGGAGACGCTGGAGATGGAAATGGGATGGAGATCAAACACTGCCCGTCTAGATGTTCTACACTTCAATTCCTTAACAGCCTCAGGAAGGCTCCTGAGACACTAAAAAATATTGTGACTTCAACTTATGGCAAATCAAATGAGATGCTCCCAGCCATGTGTAGCTCCTTCGTCAGAGTAACGCCTGCAGCAATCTCAAGAAGGGGGCATCAGATTCAAAATTCTCTATAACGGTAAGGGATATATATTTTTATTGCCCATGCAGTCCCCTTTTGAACAGAATATACCGTGTTACCTACCAGTTGCCAGTGAAAGCACAGGGTTCTATCTCGCACAGAAACGAAAGCGAGTGAGAGTTCACACCTGATGACATGTTGGTCCCTCTCCAGGCCAAGTTAAAAGGTCAAACGCATCGCTGCAGTGGGAAACATTACTCATATTGACTGGAGTGGCAGGACTCACCTTCTGATCCTGGCTGTAGGCCATAATCCAATCCTCCTCCTCCGGGTGGAACAGCATGCTTTGGATTTGAAAGCTCTGCCGGTACTTTTGATAGGTCGCACCCTCGTCTGAGCTGATCAGAATGCTGCTCTCGATCTCAGGGTCGCTCACCAGCATTATCTGTGCAGGGCAGAACGAGAGAGAGAGAGAGAAGTGAAACTCGATGAACGTTTAGCGTGAAGACTCAAGCTTGTCTGTCCAGAATCAATTATGGGCACTGGTGGAGGACAATTGGCAAGGCTCCTGGTAGCACCATCTCATCAATCCAATATCTTGGCATTTTACCCATCGCCCTGTAAATTATAGTCGCACAGTCGTAGAGTCATATAGCTTGCAAATTAGCCCAACTTGTCCACGCCAAGTTCCTCCAGCACTTTGTGTTTTGCACTCTGAACCACACGATTACTTTCTGACCTGTCACTGGACATGCTTGGCATAAATGATCTCTGATAAGTTTTCCTGAATTTCCAAAGCTACAGAACAGCGAAAGTATTAAAAAATAACAGTACATTTGTCACAGGAGAGTTTGCTGCTTCCTTTAACGAGAATCACCGCCTGGATTCAGGTGCTGATATGGATACTTTTTCATTAAGAGTCGATAAACAAGCTTTCAAGGAGACACATGCTTCTAGTGCCAACCCTTGGCACTGTAATTCATCACCATCACGGGGGGGGGGGGGGGGGGGGGGGGGGGAGTTTAGAAAAACCATTTACTTTCTTTAAATGTTGACAAATGGATTTCAGCGACACAAAATAGCTCATAATTTTTCGTAGTACTGAAAACATTTGTTACTTGGGGAAATTATGTTTCATTCTCCACTTTATTCAAAGCTCTGTGTGAGGATCTCATTAGAAGGATCGATTGAGTCTCTATAAACACTGAGCTCCTGCTGTCCCTGTGTTTGACTAGCTGGTTTTATTAAATAGATCATGAAGTGGACCTGCTGTACATCGGCGAGACCAACCGTAGACCCGGCGGCCGTTTCGCTGAGCACTTACTTTCCGTCCGCCTGGGCCTACGGTATCTCCCAGTCGCTAGCCATTTCAACCCCCCTTCCCATTCCCATACTAACCTTTCTGTCCTGGGCCTCTTCCATTGCCAGAGTGAGGCCACAAGCAAATTGGAGGAACAACATCTCATATTTTGCTTGGGTAGCTTACACCCCAGTTGTATGGACATTGAATTCTCTAAATTTAAGTAACTTCTACTTATATTCCCCTCCCCTCCCCTCTTGCCTCCTTCCTCCACTCTAGCCATTTTACCAGTTCCACAGTTCTCCACATTGTTTCCCTCTTGAGATCACACCTTCCCCAGTCAATGATGGGCTTACCAGGCACCACACTGCCTGAGGTCATTTGTGGCTGCCCTTGATTGTCCCTGGTCTTTTCTCACCTCTTCACTCCCCTCCCCTCCCCCCTCCACCCCCAACTTTCAGTCTGAAAAAGGGTTCCGACCCGAAAAGTCACCCATCCATTTTCTCCAGAGATATTGCCTGACCCGTTGACTTACTCCAGCACTTTGTGTCTTTCTTTCGTAAAGTTTCTTCTTTAATTTGATCCCATGCCATCACTCAAACCAACCTCCCTTCTGAAGTCTGAAGAAGGGTCCCAACTTGAAACGTCACCCAGCTTTTTCTCCAGAGATGCTGCCTGACCTGCTGTGTTACTCCAGCACTTTGTATCTATCTTCCTTCTACTGACTCCATCTACACTTCACACTGCCTCAGCAAGGCCACCAGCATGATCAAAGGCGAATCTCACCCTTCTCCCTCTTCTCCCCTCTCCCATGAGGCAAGAGGTACAGAGGTTTAAAAACGCACACCTCCAGATTCAAGGACAGTTTCTACAAAGCTGTAATCAAGCAACTGAACCGTCCTCTCACCAGCTAGAGTGCGGTCCTGACCTCCCATCTACCTCATTGGAGACGTCCAAGGGAGGTGATGGCTGGAGGCCCTACAGCAGCCTGGGGCTTGCCTGGAACGGGCACCGCTCATAACAAGTGGAGCACGGACTGGACTTGGAAAATAATGCCAATATATGGCGCCTCTTGCATGCGGGATCAGTGGACTATTTCTGTACGTTTGCTAATCAGGGATGTGCTTGGGTATGGCAATACTCTACTGGACTGTTTGTAAGAAAATAATTTAATTGTGCGTTTGCACTTCACACATGTGACAATAAAAGCACCATTGAACTCTGACATACTTAGCCCGAGTGTTGACAAAATCGTCACTGATGTAATCCAATAAAAAACAATCCTCAAAAGATAGTTAGGAACGGGTAATAATTGTAACACTGCCCATATTCCAAAAAACGAATAATTATTTTTTAAATCATTGCAGGAGGAATTTAAGCTTCATCATTCATTACTTCAATACTGCATGTTCAGATTGATAAACTTAAATGAACCAAGATGAAGGCAGAACTGAAAATGCAAATGGCTCATTTGAGCAGTGGTTAAGTAAACGTCTCATCTTCTATTCATGTCTTCAATTAAATTGAACAACCATCCTCCTCACTGAAAGAGAATTGGTTGCCACTTCTGATCCAGACTGTGTTTATTAGGTTGTGTGTGGTCTCTCATCCTTGCTCCACCCCATCACTTGGCCCGCAAACATCTGACGTGATGCTCCTCTCATGCTCGTTCCCATTGATTAATAAAAAAAATGCAACTCAGGAAGATAATTCCCTTTGTGCCTTGGTAATGCAAACACGCAGTTATTAAAAAGCCTAGCTTATCCATATGTATGAGGAAATGTTTCATTTCTTTCATGCCTGTCTTTGCTCTTAGATGGTTATGCAGTCATTGAGTCATACATCGTGGCCCTTTGGCCCAACTTGCCCATGCTGACCAACATGCCCCTTCTACACTAGCTCCGCCTGCCTGCTTTTGGCCCATATTCCTCTAAACCTCTCCTATCCATGGACCTGTCTAAATGTTTCTTGAACATTGAGATGCCTCAACTATCTACACTATCCCTCAGGTTCCCAACTTTCCCGCCTTGCCTTAAACCCATGTCCTCTGGTTCTTGAATTCCCTACTCTGGATAAAAGGCTGTGCATTTACACTATCTATTCCTCTCATGATATTATGCATAACCACTTACACTAATATCTTACACTTCACTCTGCCTCGTAAAAACACTCAACGTGATCAAAGACAAGTCCCACCCCTGTCATTTTTTCTCCCCCATTCAAAGGACTCTGTGCATTTACCCGATCTGTTCCTCTCATGATTTTGTACACCTCTATAAGATCACCCCATATCCTCATCCTCCTTTAAACTGGTTTAGAGGCATCTTCAGGTTTTCATTTAATTGCAGAAAGGACCTTACAAATGATGCTGAAGTTCAAGAATCTGCTGCCAGATGTGCTGCTGAAATCATGGAAAGCAGAAGGAATGAAAACAGAAAATGCTGTTGATGTTTGAGGATGTTTGAGGACGTTTCCTCTCGTGGGAAAGTCTAGGACCAGAGGTCATAACCTCAGAATAAAAGAACATACCTTTAGAAAGATGAGGAGGAATTTCTTTAGTCAGAGGGTGGTGAATCTGTGGAATTCATTGCCACAGACGGCTGTGAAAGGCCAGGTCAATGCAGGCCAAGTCAACAGAGAGTATTAAGGCAGAGATTGATAGATTATTGATTAGTACGGGTATTAGAGGTTATGGGGAGAAGGCAGGAGAATGGGGTTGAGAGAGAAAGATAGATTAGCCATGATTTTATGACAGAATGGACTTGATGGGCTGAATGGTCTAATTCTGGTACTATAACTTCTGAACCCATGAACGCCTGATACTGAGCAGATCAGACTGCGTCTGTGGCAAGAGAAACGTATCTATGGCATTTCAAGTCGATGACATTTCGTCAAAAGTGTAGAAGCCAGTGTCATTCAAGTTACAGAGTTCATAGGTGGAATAATTCCTCTAACTCAGGTGCTGCCTTGCAGTGCCCGCGTTTAATCCTGACTATGACTGCTGTCTGGACTGTTTGTATGTTCTCTCTGTGGCCACGTGGGTTTCCTCGGGTGCTCCAGTTTCATCCCACACTCCAAAGATGCACTGGTTTGTAGGTTAATTGGCTTCGGTAAAAAAATTAATTTGTCCCTAGTGTGCAGGATAGTGCTGGTGTATGGCAATAGACAATAGGTGCAGGAGGAGGCCATTCGGCCCTACGAGCCAGCACCGCCATTCAATGTGATCATGGCTGATCACTCTCAATCAGTACCCCGTTCCTGCCTTCTCCCCATACCCCCTGACTCCGCTATCCTTAAGAGCTCTATCCAGCTCTCTCTTGAATGCATTCAGAGAATTGGCCTCCACTGCCTTCTGAGGCAGAGAATTCCACAGATTCACAACTCTCTGACTGAAAAAGTTTTTCCTCATCTCCGTTCTAAATGGCCTACCCCTTATTCTTAAACTGTGGCCCCTTGTTCTGGACTCCCCCAACATTGGGAACATGTTTCCTGCCTCTAACGTGTCCAATCCCTTAATAATTTTATACGTT
This sequence comes from Rhinoraja longicauda, assembly GCF_053455715.1. Taxonomy (NCBI): domain Eukaryota; kingdom Metazoa; phylum Chordata; class Chondrichthyes; order Rajiformes; family Arhynchobatidae; genus Rhinoraja; species Rhinoraja longicauda. The sequence continues at coordinate 21,573,381 of NC_135968.1, read as the reverse complement.
TCGATAAGATGGCGATCGCTGGTCGGAGCGGTCTCGGTGGGCCGAAGGGCCTGTATCTCTAAACTAAACTAAACTAAACAGCTTCTTGTTTCTCACTGGTTATCAGATTCACTCTTGAATCAATCACCTCTTTCACACCCCCTTCCCGAAGGTAATGCAACACACTTGTCATCTCATCATCACCTTTAGACTTTACTTTAGAGTTATCACAGAAACAGGCCCTTCGGCTCACAGTCCACACTGGCCAGCGATCACCCCACACACTAGCAGTATCCGACACATTAGGGACAATTCATGATTTTTACTGAAGCCCAATTACCTCATCTGGCTTTTCTGCTATTGCACTTTAGTATTTTTGCGCTCTACTTTAAATTGAAAAGTAAGCTTTGCACGATTCTGTGGCTTTGGCTTATTGTATTTATTGTTGTAGCTGTCATTACCATGTATACCGTTTACTTTCTGAGCTACATGCAAACAAGCTACATCCTTGCACCCTGGTGTATATGACAATAAAATGATCTAATCTATTGTAATTTTATGACTTGGGTTCTTCTATTCAATCTCATCGCCACTGTTCTGTGTTGTTAGATTACCCACCAATTTTCCGACCAGGGGAATATTTCAGCACTGCACTTGGCTCCAACAACCTTTCTTATCTTCAGGGACAGCGACACTTATAATATTCCCGTTAAGCTGCTTATTTCTCGATTCTCCCAAAATTCATGCTTCCTGTGGGCTTTCTATAATCTATTTTCTTTGTTAATTTCCATTTTAATTGCCCTAATCTTCACCCTTGGGACTATTTGCTTGTCTGCCATTTGTTGCTGAGGTACATCTAATACATGCCACACATTCAGTATGAAAATCACACTCTGCAGTGTTTGACTTGACCATTTACTAACAATCTAACTAACACCCATTCCATTCCAAAGCTCTCAAAAGAGGCAAGTGAGATTTATTTATATGTAGCAACAATTCTGGACTTGCAGATATCCAGAGGTACCCAAAGAGGGGTATTCACAACTGTAAAGTCGTAAACATGGCAGCAAGAATGTATACAAGGAGTCTCTCTCTTTCTCTCTGTCTCTGTTTTTCTCACTCACTGACTCACCGACTGACTGACCGACCGACTCACTCACTCACTCACTCACTCACTCACTCACTCACTCACTCACTCACTCACTCACTCACTCACTCACTCACTCACTCACTCACTCACTCACTCACTCACTCACTCACTCACCCGTTCAATCCTGACCTCAGGTGCTATCTGTGCGGAGTTTGCACATTAATTTTGTTTAGTTTACAGATACAGCGTGGAAACAGGCCCTTCAGCCCACCGAGTCCATGCTGACCAGCGATTGCCCGTGGACAAGTTCTATTCTGCACACTAGGGACAATTTTACTGAAGCCAATTCACCTAAAAACCTGCACGTCTTTGGAATGTGGGAGGAAACCGGAGCACCCAGAGAAAACCCACACAGTCACAGGGAGAACGTACAAACTCCGTACAGACAGCACCCGTAGCTGTAAGGCAGCAACTCTACCGCTCCACTACTGTGTCGCCCTATTCTCATCATTTTCATTCACCTATCATATCCTCCCTGTTACTTCATGAGTTTCTTCTGGGTGCTCTGGTTTCCTCCCACATCCCAAAGACATGTAGGTGAATTGGTCTTTGTTAATTGCCCCTCGTGTGTCGGGAGTGGGAAAGATAGAACATAGGACCGGGATAGAAAGGGAACATGGAAAGGGAAACATAGAACGAGTGAGTGGGTGATCGATGGTTGTCATGGACTCGGTAAGCCGAAGGGTCTGTTTCCATGCTGTATCTCTACCCTAAGCTGATATTGAATGGCAGAGCTGGCTTGAGTGACTCAGTAGCCTACTCCTGCCGTTGATGCATATATTTGTGTTTATAACTAATGCCTGTGACACTCTTGGTGTGGGTAAACCAAGCAAACAGCCCATGGACGAGCTGTAGAAAAAAAAAAGAACTGCAGTTGCTGGTTCATACCAAAGATAGACATAAAGTGCTGGAGTAACTCAGCATCTCTGGAGAAAAAAAGATGGAAGACGTTTCGGATCGGGACCCTTATTCAGACCGAAAGTATGGGGTGGGGGGAGAGGGGAGGTGGTGAATAGCTGAAGGCGAGAACAGACCACGACCACTCAGGGCTGGGCACAAATGGCACCCACCCTGCCTGAGGTAACTTGTGGCTGGCCCTGATCGGTCCTCTTCAGCTCTTTATCCACCAATCTCCCTCCCCCACCCCGTACTCACAGCGTGAAGAAGGGTCCCGACCCGAAACATCACCCAGCCTTTTTTTCCAGAGATGCTGCCTGAACCCGCTGATTTACTCCAGCACTTTGTGTCTATCTCGGGGACGAGCTATCTGGTTTTCATGATGCAGTGATGGTCATCTATCACCATGTATCTCAACACTGGGAGTAGGTTGCTCAAGGCACTGGGAACACGTTTGCTCGTGAGTAATGAGACTGTTCTGCCTGACAAAAGCAAAGGGGATTTTGTATTCTCTCCTTCCACAAACAGTCATTTTGCAGCACGACAAATAGGAGGCATAAATTTCAACGTAGACATTAATCATGGCGGGAATAGACACAAAAAGCTGGAGTCACTCAGCGGGACAGGCAGCATCTCTGGAGAGAAGGAATGGGTGACGTTTCGGGTCGAGACCCTTCTTTAGACTGGTTAGGGATAAGGAAAACGAGAGATATAGACGGTGATGTGGAGAGATGAAGGACAATGAATGAAAGATAAGCAAAAAAATAACGATGATAAAGGAAAGGCCATTGTAATCTGTTTGAAGGGTGAAAACGAGAAGCTAGTGTGACTTGGGTGGGGGAGGGATAGAGAGAAAGGGAATGCTGGGGCTACCTGAAGTGAGAGAAATCAATATTCATACCACTGGGCCGTAAGCTGCCCAGCGAACTATGAGATGCTATTCCTCTAATTTGCGTTTAGTCTCACTCTGAAAATGGAGGAGACCGAGGACAGAAAGGTCTGTGTAGGAATGGGAAGGAGAATTAAAGAGTCCAGCAACTAGGCGATCAGGTTGGTCATGCGGGCTGAGCGAAGGTGTTTCGCGAAATGATCGCCCAGTCTGCGTTTGGTCTCACCGATGTATAAGACTCCACATCTTGAACAACGGATACAGTGGATGAAGTTGGAGGAGGTGCAAGTGAACCTCTGCATCACCTGAAAGGACTGTCGGGGTCCATGGACAGAGTCGAGGGAGGAGGTATAGTGACAGGTGTTGCATCTTCTGCGGTTGCTGGGGAAGGTACCTGGGAGGGGGTGGTTTGGGTGGGAAGGGATGAGTTAACCAGGTAGTTGCGGAGGGAACGGTCTCTGCAGAAGGCGGAAAGAGGCGGAGATGGGAAAATGTGGCTAGTGGGATCCCATTGGAGGTGGT